>NC_091735.1:6783269-7091153 GCF_030179905.1 Drosophila bipectinata | reverse complement strand
GATGCGAAGACAGTTTTTCTTTGTATGACTCTTTTTGCTTCTGGATTTCGTCTTTCACTGCGAGGATGCCCAGATCCCGGCGGATGTTTTTATTAAGGTTTTAAGGTAATTAAAACGTTCTTAAGATTTTTGATTGTGCACGCTGTATGATGTCTATGTTGCTGCTGCTCGCGTTTCCCCACAGCTGGGAGCCATACGTCTAGATTGGCTTTAGGACTGAATTGTAGAGTAGAAACGTGTCGCCAGGCACAGTGGCGATCGTAAGTTTATGACCCAGTGGAGGCTGAGAGCTTTCAGTTTTAGGTGCATCTTTTTGCATTCGATGTGCTTATGCCAGGTAAGACGTCTATCAAGGTGGACGCCAAGGTACGTTACTTCGTTAGCTTGAGGGATCTGCATACCGTTTAGTAAAAGCGGAGCGCATGTTTGTCTATTAAGAGTAAACGTTATATGTTTACACTTTTGTTCGTTTATTATAATGCGCCAGTCGGATAACCACCTTTCCACTAGTATGGGATGATTAGCCAGTTGGGTTGTTGCCTGCATTGGCCATCTGGAGCGACTAAGGATAGCGGTATCATGAGTTGGAGTTATGATTTCAGTAGCTTGTGGGTGTATGTTGGCAAATACGGTTTAATTTTGTGCATGAACCAAACTCGGTCGAAAGCTTGAGATACGTTCTGTTCGAAGGCTGGGCGTATTTCGGATGTTAATGTGTTCACTTGTTCGATGGTTCCGTGGTTTCTTCGGAACCCAAATTTGTGTGCCGGGATAATATTGCAAGCTTCCAGATGTAGTGTTATGCGAGTTAACAAGCATTTTTCAAACAATTTAGACAAACAAGATAGAAGGCTTTTTGGTCTGTATGATGACGGAATTGTGTGGTCTTCTCCAGGCTTTGGTATCATTATGATGGACTTCTTCCAATTTTTTGGGAAATAGCCAAGATTAATGATTCCATTAAATAGTTTGCAGACGACCTCTATAGCGCATTTTGGAAGTTCGATCAGCATCAATGGGTCACCACCGGGAACCTTTTTTGGTTTTATGACTTTTGACTTTTTTGATTTCGTTCGGCCAGTATGAAGGTATTGCTGGCTGTGGGGAGGACGGACTCTGGCTGAATTACTGGCAGGAGAAATGATTTGAGGCTGGGTTTGGCTGGAAAACAAACGGTCTTTGTCGCTGCGAGCCCAGCATCCCGAAGAGTTTCTTATCGGGGTGGTCGTTTCAATTGGGGCGCTAAGATTTGGGTGGGCCCTCCACAGGGGGTACTTTGTGCTTGTTGGCGAGAGATTCTGGATGTACCTCAGCTGTGCATTTTCTTCCTGTTGGTGAAGAGCCTGGTCGAGTGATCGGGTTGCTTCCTTAAGGCGTTGTTTTGAAGCTGGTGATCTGCTGTTTTGCCAATCACGACGCGTGCGCCTCTTTTCTCGCACGAGCTGTTCGATTTGCTGATTAGATTTGAAGTGTTTGTTTCGGTCTACTTCTTTCCTATGAGGAGTAGAGATTTTAGCTGCCGCAACGAGTACTTCTTCCAGGGCGCTCGTAGTGTAGTCGATGTCCGATTCCATGTTAAAATCCGGGGCGAGTTCTATGTGGGCACTCACGTACTTTTTGTATTTTAGCCAGTTTGTTTTTGTCGTCGTCAGACTGAAGGGGTGTTCGGTTATTTCTGGGCTTTGAAAAAGCGTTAGAAGCACAGGCGAGTGGTCTGATGATAAGTCCGAGACTGCTTTGGCACTTATTAGATTGCGAGGTATGTTTTTTGTCACTGCAAAATCAATAAGGTCTGGGAGCTTTCGTGAGTCTGTTGGCCAGTATGTGGGACTTCCAGGGGAAACGTAGTCCAGTTTATTTTTCACATTTATAATTGCATTGTACAATTTTCTTCCTTTGGGAGTCACTAGACGTGATCCCCAGTGCGTATGTTTGGCGTTGTAGTCTCCTGCGGCTATAAATCGATCCCCAAGTGAATTGTAGAAGTCCATAAATTGTCCTTCCGAGATTGAGAAGCGAGGAGGGCAGTAAACGGCAGCAATGGAAAGGATTCCGTTGCTTGACTGAATTTGTATCGATGTGGCCTGCAAGAAGTTTGTTGCAAACCTTTTGTGAAAATGGTGTTTAATTCGTTCTCTGATTAGAACTCCAGTTCCGCCGTGGGCTTTCCCATCTGGATGATCTGTGCGGTAGATTGTGTAGCCTCTTATATGAAAGTTGTATTATTATTGTATTTGGTTTTATGACTTTTGACTTTTTTGATTTCGTTCGGCCAGTATGAAGGTATTGCTGGCTGTGGGGAGGACGGACTCTGGCTGAATTACTGGCAGGAGAAATGATTTGAGGCTGGGTTTGGCTGGAAAACAAACGGTCTTTGTCGCTGCGAGCCCAGCATCCCGAAGAGTTTCTTATCGGGGTGGTCGTTTCAATTGGGGCGCTAAGATTTGGGTGGGCCCTCCACAGGGGGTACTTTGTGCTTGTTGGCGAGAGATTCTGGATGTACCTCAGCTGTGCATTTTCTTCCTGTTGGTGAAGAGCCTGGTCGAGTGATCGGGTTGCTTCCTTAAGACGTTGTTTTAAAGCTGGTGATCTGCTGTTTTGCCAATCACGACGCGTGCGCCTCTTTTCTCACACGAGCTGTTCGATTTGCTGATTAGATTTGAAGTATTCGTTTCGGTCTATTCTTTCCCATGAGGAGTAGAGATTTTAGCTTCTGCAACGAGTACTTCTTCCAGGGCGCTCGTAATGTAGTCGAAGTCCGATTCCATGATAAATTCCGGGGCGAGTTCTTTGTGGGCACTCACGTACTTTTTGTATTTTAGCCAGTTCGTTTTTGGCGTCATCATGCGTCATCATGTTCGGTTATTTCTGGGCTATAAAGGAGCGTTAGAAGCACAGGCCAGTGGTCTGATGATAAGTCCGAGACTGCTTTGGCACTTATTAGATTGCGAGGTATGTTTTTTGTCACTGCAAAATCAATAAGGTCTGGGAGCTTTCGTGAGTCTGTTGGCCAGTATGTGGGACTTCCAGGGAAAACGTAGTCTAGTTTATTTTTAGCATTTATAACTCCATTGTACAATTGTCTTCCTTTGGGAGTCACTAGACGTGATCACTAGAGTCACTAGAGCGATTGAAAGGATTTCGTTGCTTGACTGAAATTGTATCGATGTTGCCTGCAAGAAGTTTGTTTCAAACCTTTTGTGAAAATGGTGTTTAATGCGTTCTCTAATTAGAACTCCAGTTCCGCCGTGGGTCATCTGGATGATCTGTGCGGTAGATTGTGTAGCCTCTTATATGAAAGTTGTATTTGATTGATGGTTTCCACTATTAGCATAACGTCAATATGGTTTTCGGTCAAGAATTGAGACAATTCAAGTTTATGCCGTGAGACACCAATAGCGTTCCACATTGATATTCATAGCGCCTGCTTTTAATAAATTGTAGTTCAGCGTCTTTTCGCTTATATTGGGTTACCCCAGTTTTTTGATTAGCTGTATTCCCGGAGCTCAGACAAAGCACGTCCGCTCAGTTCGGTAGTTCGATGGTTGTTTCGTTTTTTTAAAGATAGAAACTTAGTACAGATTCTATTTTTGGTCAGTTGATCCAACCTTCCAAATTTCATTAGGATTAGCTGCCATATAACTGAACGATCGGAAATGGTATTTGGTAGAAATACCAACTTTGGTATTTTTGAACATAGAAGCTTGGGACTTTTTTTTTTAGATATTTTATTTTAATTAATTGTAAGTAAGTAGTAGTAACTAAGTACTTTCTCAAAACATTCACCACAGCTAAAGCCTTAAAAAAACTGTAATCAAAGATCAATGAAACACCAGGACCCAAAACGGTCAACTTTTTTCGTCGAGCTTGTTGGCGATCTGGGTAGGAAATTAGGGATCGCTTAGGGGATCTTTGTTCTTACGTTGGCGGACATTAGGGTTCATTCAGCCGACTCTGTGAACTGATCTGAGTAGGAATACCTTGAAGCCGTACTTGACAGGAATAGCTGACTACGGATTTATCTCGGGTCTATCCGTTTGGGGTAAGAGCCGTTGAGTAAGGCGTCATATAACTTTTACGCCTCTTTTACCCTCTCGTTCCAGCTAGTTCCAGCGCTGGAACCCGTAATAGAAAAATTGTGTTTCTTTGAGATATCCCATATATGTACTTTATATTCTTTGCTATTATACTCTATAATTATTGTCGCAAGCATCCTTTTGCGACCTGCGTATTTTATTGACGAACTGCTGAGCTTCCGGATCCTTTTGCATTAAAGCACCGTGTCGGGTCAGGCAGCAGCGCGACGTTCAATGCTGGTATTTAAATAATGTTAATGTAATGTTTAGTGTAATATTTATTTATTAGGCTTAAGTATGTATAAATAGCTTAGTTGATCGCAAGCCGACTCTCTCTCGGATTTAGCTCCGCCGAGTTTTAGTTTCGCAATGTCTAGGTTGGGCCGCCCTCTCTGTACTTTACTTGAGTCCCTGCATGCACCATAAGCTGGTCTATCTCTGATCATCCGGCTTCATCTTAATGCAGGAATAAACATTTATAATGTTTTAAACTACACAAATTCAGGTTTTTTTTTTACTGGCATCAAAAACCCCCAATGAACAAACACACCGTTTAAGCCATATTTGCTTGTGCATCTTTATGTACTTTATGATTGTTAAAGTTCCCGCAAAACAACAGATATATAACGACAGAAAACTGCTGACTTATCACCATAAAGTCTCATCGTCTGTTAAACCCAAACATAAAATTAAATGGGTAGAAAAGATAAGTATCGGGTATAATATAGTCGGGACTATAGACTTCCCTGTCCTGCCGTTCTTTCAAGCGAACGGTCGTGTTTTTTTTGTGCGCACTGCGTTTTATTAAAAATATTGGTAAACCGGTGTTTACATACTTGTGAATTAAATCTTGTGAAGTATCGCTTCGCGAGTGCTGTGGTATATTTTGAGTCGAATTAATAATTTGTCTAAATTCTATTCCAAGCATAGCTCAGCTCTGCTTCTTCCCCGGCTTATCTATATTTCTGCATTTCTCTTTTGCACTATTTCAAAGCTCTCGCTTCGGCTTCCTATTTGGCACAGTGGTTCAAGGTATTGTGTTTTTTAACTATTTAAATATTAAATTTGTTTTATTAAATAAAAAAAAAAATAAAAATAAAATGGAATTAAAACTTGTCTGTGCCATTAAGTCTTGTAACAAGACAATTTCCACATCCCAGCCTAGCATCCAGCCTAGTGCCGGTTTCACTGCATCAGTTTCGGATGCCATTTCCCGTTATTGTTGTGAAAACTGTCGTGCTGTGCAAGGCGAAATGAGGTCGTTCATGAGACAGACCAAAAATGGATTTAAAGAGCTGATCACTGGTTTTCGTAAAATCAATGACCAGCTCTGTGCGCTTGACACTCAATTTAGTGGCCTTCAGCTGCTAAATGAGTCCCCTAAGCGTAAGAAATCCGCTGTTTCTGATCAGCCGCTTATATCTCTGGCCACCCCAAGGGCTAGAACTGAGAACAATTCGTCAGAATTTCTCAGGGAGAATGAGCAATTGTCTGATATGTCCGCCATGGCATCCCTTCAAGTGATGCCACAGGTCCTAAGGAACGAAACCCCCATTAAAGTCACCCAAAAGGGTATTCCACAGTCCGGACCACCGGCACCGACTGATGCTGCAGTTCTCGTACCTGCGACACCAAAACCCTTACAGGTGATTCCTCCATCGAAACATATATTTGTTTCTCGGCTTGCCCCTGATACTTCGGAGATTGATATCTCGGCTTATGTCAAAGTCAAAACTAAAGCCGATATAAAGGTGGAGGACATACAAAAATTTAATTATAATTATACAAGGCGCACGTCTTCTTTCAAGATTCGTGTGCCCGCGCTGATGTTCAAGACGATTTGTTCTCCCAGTTTTTGGCCAGAGAATCTTTTCGTCCAAGAACATTAACCTAGTTCCGTGACAAAAAAAAGTTAATAAACCAGTGGGAGTGAGACTTCCCAATATCGGAACCACTGACCAACCCTCCACCTCTTCTTTGGCCACTAACCCAAAAAACTAGTTTCCTTACTAACTCTTACCTATCAGAATACTAGGGGGCTACGTAGCAAACTCCCCAAGCTATATTCTGGTAGTTCTTTCTTTGCATCCCATATAATAGCATTTACAGAAACTTGGTTAAATCCGGAGATCTTTAGCTCCGAAGTTTTTCCAAGTAAGTACACGATCTCAGATCTCGATCTCAGCGAAGAGGAGGTGGAGTCTATTTCGTAGACTCGGTAGACTCATTTCGGTAGACTCTACTTTTGCTTCTGAAGAGGTGAAATCCCAAGAGTTTGGTGACATAGAATTTATTTGCGTTAAAATCACTATGTCCGTGAAAGCTTTATACATTACATGTTCATATATACCTCCTATGTCTGAACCGCCCACATATTGGCAGCATTTGTCCGCTATTCGATACGTCTCTAATCTTATGACGGATCGTGACCAACTCGTAGCGGTGGGCGACTTTAATATCCCAGAATTAAAGTGGTCCAACGTCGATAACTCACCATCTTTGTCACTTATAACTTACCATGACTTCACCGCGGGCATGTTTGACATGTCCCTAGGTCAGATCAATCATGTTAGAAATTCGCTAGGTCGGCTCTTAGACTTATGTTCTGTATCTGTACTGCTCTCTCCAGAGCTTTTCCCCTTTCAACCCCAGAGGATCCATATCACCCCACGCTGGAGGTCTCAATCGAAACCACTCCTGGTATCGATCAGATGTCTCCGAGCGTGGTAAATAAGATTCGCTGTTACCGTAAAGCTGATTTTCAGAAACTTAATAGCCTTATCGATACATACGATTGGTCCGATATTCTGGCATGCACTGATCTTAACGTCACTTAAGAAAAATTGTACTGTACTTTAAAGAAATTTTTTGACTTCTGTGTGCCATGGAAATATCCGTCCGCTTCAACAAATCCTCCTTGGTTTACAAGGTGCCTCACTAACCTAAAAAATAAAAAAAATAAGCTTTTACTTAAATATAAAAAAATCCTGCAGTAGTGTTGATTTCTCAAGATACCTACTAGCTCGGTCGAATTTTACCGTGCATAACGCTGAATGTTATAGGAATTATATTGACCGCTGCCGGATTCAATTTACTCAGGATCCAAAGCAGTTTTATAATTTTGTAAACACTAAGCGTAAACACGTATCTTTTTCACCCCTGCTTACGTTTGAAAATCCCTCTGCGACTTCGGATCAGGCCATTGCTGATCTATTAGCAGAATTTTTTCACACAACTTATTCTCCGCCTAAATTGACTGATCAGCCTTACGATTATAAAATTCAAGCAGCAAATCTTATTTTCTGTCCGTTTTTTTCTGAGAACAACTTATTATCTGGTCTTTTAAGGGTAAACCCCATTTATTCGCCAGGCCCCGACGGAGTACCAGGGTGTGTGCTAAAATACTGCGCCAAGGCTCTGTGCAAACCTCTTCTAAGACTTTTCAGCTTATCTTTGGAAACCTCGATTTTTTCCCTTAAGTGGAAGGAATCATTTATAATTCCCCTACATAAAAAAGGGAAAAAGTCCGAGGCTGCCAACTACAGAGGCATCTCTAAGTTGTCGGCAATTCCAAAGTTATTTGAAAAATTAATTACCCCTCATTTGCAACACCTTTGCTCTTCGATTATTACTCCTTGTCAGCATGGCTTTATTAAGCGTCGCTCCACCACCACAAACTTATTGGAGTTGACATCCTTTCATCACAGTTGACATCATAGATGGCTTTTGTAAGGGATATCAAACCGATGTAATTTACACAGACTTCAGCAAAGCATTTGATTCAGTTAATCACTCACTCTTGTTGAGTAAACTGAATATGCTGGGTTTTCCTAAAGACCTCTTAACGTGGATCTTCAGCTACCTAGATGGAAGGACACAAAGAGTCTTATTTAAAAACATTCAGTCCCGTCTGGTCCGTGCTACATCCGGCGTCCCTGAAGGAAGTCATCTTGGCCCGTTATTATTTACGCTTTTTATAAACGACTTGCCCCCTGCTTTAAAGAACTCTCTAGTTCTTATGTATGCAGATGATGTAAAGCTTTGTCTTCAGTAAAAATCCATCTCTGCCCAATGCAGTCTTCAGTCTGACCTTAATAACTTTCAAAAATGGTGTTTCGCTAATGATCTAATACTTAATGGATCAAAATGCAAACAAATGTCTTTTTATCGTTCTTGCCCTCTGTAAGCTACTTATTCTATTAATGGGATTGCCTTAGAAAAATTAACCCAGGTTAATGATCTCGGCATCCTATTAGACATCAAACTTAAATTTGCCGACCATATTTCCTTAATGGTTAATAAGGCTAAAGGAGTCCTTGGTTTTATCAAAAGGTGGTCAAAAGAATTTTATGACCCCTATATAACCAAAACATTATTTATTTCCTTGGTCCGTCCTATACTAGAGTACGGTTCATGTGTCTGGAGTCCCCAATATGGAGTACATAAGGTCCGCATAGAATCCGTACAAAAGAACTTTTTAATATTCGTACTTAGAGGTCTATACTGGGATGCAAATCTTCAGCTTCCATCCTACAGTAGCAGACTTTTACTTATAAACTTACGTAGCTTAACAAATCGTAGGACAATGCTCGGTGTAGTTTTTCTGCATAACCTTATTAACGGGGATGTAGATAGCCAGCATTTACTAACACGCTAAAATTTTAACATTCCTAATAGAAGGACTCGAAACTTTAGTCCTCTGTACCTTAGCCGTTGTAGATCGACATATGCACTGCATGACCCTTTTAGGGTATTATGTTCGAACTACAATGGTCTCTACTCTATTACATCTCTTTCCTGTCCCTCTAATTTAAAATATAGAATTTTAAATTTCCTTACTAACTCCTCTTAGCTTAACAAATTTCAAATAGCTTAATATGTACTAACAAATCGTTTCTCGAGCACCCCTCGGTCGTCTGGGCCTCTAAGCTTTATGATGAATACAGGAATGCTAGCTGATGCTCTTATTGATGCACAAGCCATTTCCAAATTCTGAAAGACCGCGAAAAAAAAAAAAAAAAAGAAACTCGACTATAGTCGTCCTATTTTGTTTGTTTTTTTTATATTCGACATATTTTAAATATGCTCTCATTATTTTTAGAAGCACGTACTTAAAAATTAAATACTAATAAAAGTTATATGTACAATTTGTTTAAAAGACGTATTACAGGAGTCATCGGAGGAGCAATCACACAACAAAGTGGTGCGAATCGTTACGTTCCTGACCATATGCGTGGGCAAGTTAACCAAGCTGTTGGACAAGCAGCTTTTAATGAACTATCAAATGTATTGTCAACACGGTTTAAATAAAATTAAATAAAAAAGATTTATAACCTATAAATATTTAACAAAACTAATAACCGTTGTAAAATATATGGTGTGTTTATTATATATATCGCACATTTAGTAAAATGTACTTGTTTTCAGTGTATCTTAAACATGTCTTCAACTTTAATAAATTGACGCGTTTCTGAAAAAGGCTATTTTTTATAAAAACCCAAAATCGATTAAATTGGCTTTCTTGTATCTTAAATAAAGTTTACTAGCTCTATTGAAAATCGTTATATAAAAGCTTTCAATAATCAACTTTTGATTTAGGAAATAGTCGCAGGAGTGTATCGACTTGATTAGTAACTTTAGTAACATTTTTCTGTTTTGTAAAGTTCATAGTATGCATTTTTTATTTAAATAAAAACTAATGGCATTCAGTTTTCGTTTATTTAAAAACTGTTTAAATCAACTCTTTACATTTTTCATGTATTTTTTGTTTTGTTGTTTCTATTTTCAGTATCCAGATACGAAGCCAATATTCAAAGAGAAAATCAAATAAAATGAATTCATGTTATACATTTACACAGACATGCCTTAACGACATGCCTACAATCCAGGAGGAGTAATATTAAACTCTTCCTTGATTCCTATACAGATTCGCTCTGACAGCCGAAAAAATAATGTATCGCCAAGTTATGGTAAATGAAGCCGATAGGCGATATCAGTTGATTTTGTGGCGGAAAGACTCATCAGAGTTCATAAGTTGCTTGAAGAGGTTGAGTGAATCCGCGAAAAATACATTTCTTCATGCTGCTGAAGCTGTTGTGATTGTTGCATTGAGGAGCTTAAATGCCTTGAGTCTTTACAATGTGGCTATTTAATTCAAACTTACTCTGCTCCTCCGTCGAATGCATGCTGTTCCCCCGACTATTCCTGCTCATCTTCGTCGTCGGCGTTTGTCCCCCTCGCCCACCAGACGGCGTTTTGGGTTGTTCTCCAAGATCCACTCTCCAGAACGACATCCGAAAGATTGAGTTCCTTTCGTTCGTAAATGCGCGCGTGCCGCTGGGTTATGCGCGGCTCTTACAAGGGCACGAAATCCCTTCCCTTGCTGGCTTTTGGCCTAGTTTTATGGATGTGAATTTGCATGCTAAAGCATTTACTGGTCCAGGACAGTCTTTCGGGCACACATAACGTTTTTTCGGAAAAGGCTTTGGAAATGGTGGATTGTTAATTTCATTTATAACTTTAATATTTGCTGAGTGAGTTGCGGTTTTGGGAAGCTTTTGTGGCTGGAGGCTTTCTTTCAGAAAATCAAGCTCAGCAGTTAGTTTTACTGCTGTTGCCCAGTGCTTAGTTCATATTTTTTGTACAGTAATCATTGACTATAAAAAACTGCATACACTACACTACTCCACACTATTTTACACCCCACCGAAACTACGAGACCTTTTTAATGCGTTTTGTTTTACATTTACACAGACATGCCTAAACGACATGCCTACAATCCAGGAGGAGTAATATTAAACTCTTCCTTGATTTCGGCTATACAGATTCGCTCTGACAGCCGAAAAAATAATGTATCGCCAAGTTATGGTAAATGAAGCCGATAGGCGATATCAGTTGATTTTGTGGCGGAAAGACTCATCAGAGTTCATAAGTTGCTTGAAGAGGTTGAGTGAAGCTGTTGGGTCAGACTACTACCAGACTACTGTCGACAAATTGTGATTGTTGCATTGAGGAGCTTAAAAAAATGAAGTCTCAAGGAACTCTGTAAGTAAATTATTCAAAAACGCTTGGTGTTTATTGAGAAAGTGGTTTAGAAACTCTCATGTTTGAAAAACAGATACACATTTGGAATCAGAGCTGACTAAAGCTTTAGGAATCGCTTGGGTTCCTAAAAATATATATTTAACTTTGAAATTGATGATTCAGTTATGGATCGAAGGATGACTAAGCGGAACATTCTTTTGGTGACGTCGAAGCTGTTTAGCCCCCTTGGCTTATTGCGCCCAATATTCATCAAAGGAAAGGAGGATTTACGTTCATCAGAAAAACGACTCATCTTCACTAAATCGCATTAATGCCGGCGTCCCACAAGGAAGCGTACTGGGGCCAATTCTGTACACCCTATACACGGCTGACATGCCAGGTAGAAACACATGCACTGTTGCAACATATGCTGATGATACAGCCATTTTGGCCACAAGCATATCCAAAAATGAAGCATCCGAACTCCTGCAGCGTGAGCTAAGCCTTATTGAAGAATGGTTTCTTCGATGGAAAATAAGAATCAACTCCCTGAAATCAGTCCAAATCACTTTTTCCGTAAGACCAGGCAGCTGCCCAAATGTTGCACTTAACGGCTCAGCAATTCCACAAACTACATGTGTAAAGTATCTCGGGTTGCATCTCGACACATGGAAACATGGAAAAATCATATCAAAGCAGAATGTCAACAGCTCAGACTTAAAACACTAAAAATGTCCTGGTTGTTAAGAAAAAAATCACAAACCACTCTGGAAAACAAAATTTGGCTCTACAAAGCTATACTAAAGCCCGTCTGGACCTATGCGATGCATCTCTAGGAAACTGCTAGCAACTCGAATATTGAAATTCTTCAGCGTTACCAATCCAAAACGTTGAGACAAATTGTCAATGCTCCATTCTACGTAACTAATGCAAACATTCATAAAGATCTCAACATCTCAACCATAAAAGAAGAAATAAATAAAATTAGTAAGAAATACATCGACAGACTCCACAATCACGAAAATAATTTAGCCTTAAATCTAGTGGACAATAGCTTAACAGTAAGAAGACTGGAAAGATACCATATTCTCGGTCTTCCCGATAGATAAATTCAAAATACTGTAAATATGTAATATATAATAGTAGGGCTCATTGGAAAACTGCCATTTCTGTTAACTTAACATGATTTATAAAATTTACTTATTGTTTTTTTAGTAGACAGATTGTAAATAAATAAATAAACACAACAAAAAAAATAAAGATTGGGTTGTGACAATTCCACTACCCTTGGAAACAGAGTGGAAAAAAATACAGATTGCCTTGTCGCAATTAGAGGAAAGAGATGCAATTTTTTGTAAATATCCATTAGGCCTGATAATAGGACTGCATCTATTTTTTATGCCTCTTACTTTTAAGGGGGGGTATTCATTAATTAATCTAACTCTACTCCTCCAAAATGGTTCCACTTAAAGCAACGAACAACAGAAAGTAGACTGTGAGCGTAATGTTTCGTACATTAATAGTGTGTGTGGGTGTGCGGCAGAGAAATTTCATATGCCCCTGGTACAGTTGATAGACGTAGAAGAATTGACCAATAACGCCAACAAGTTTTTTGAGCAATGTGAATGCAGGGTAATTTCTTCGACTACCATTCCAGCCTGTTATTCATGAAATCATTGTTTGCTTTAAGTCATCGCGACTTTGGAACAACTGATGAAAACGCCAGTTCAAATTGTTCGAAACCCATCTACCGAAACCTTTTCTAAATAACTGCTACAATTGTCAGTGGAAAAGTTTCTGTACATAAAAATACTGTATGTATAAAATTAAATAAGCACATTCATCGACTGCCAAAATTTCCTCATCTATCACATATTTCCCATATATTTATTAATTTCGCCAATGGGTAAATCCTTAATAAGTAACTAGTAGTATGTCCTACATAATAAATGACTGATTATCAAGCCTTTAAAAACACCCCTATCAGAGCACCTCTTAATTCGGAGGCTAGGCGGAAAAGAGTTAAAATATGAAAGAACCCGCTTCATCGGCTCATTTAAATGATAATTGGCCCTGTGCTACTTGATCCGAAAGGGGAAAAAGGTACGACAATCCCTTTGAGGAACATTAAAATTAATAAGTCCCAGTCAAAAACGGCAATGAATGTTATCAGCGACTTTATTATTGACAAAAGTCAAAGCTGTCAGTGTACGCCGATCCGTCAACGTGCAAACATTAAGAAGAAGGCAGCAGCTCTGGTATGATGGATCTTGAAACCTTAGAGGCAAAAGAGCAAATTTAAAATATTTTTTCTGGAGTCGCTCAATTCTGTTGGAAACAACTTTACAATCCGGATTCCAAATGATTGAAGCATATTCCAGCCTTGACCGAACATATGCATTGACGCTGAGGCTCGAAAATAATATTTGAATTTGCTGTCGAATAAGACACCTAGATCTAACACCTCCTCTTTAGCCTATGTGAGTCTAAGTGACCGGAAAATTTAAATTTGTTGTCGAATAAGACACCTAGATCTAACACCTCCAGCTGTAAAACTATAACTGTCGATAAATAAGCCATGCAGATGTTAAAGGTCGACGTACTCTAGAGGGCAAACTAACATTTCGGTATGTTAAATGGGAGAAGATTACGGAAGCTTAATGAGGAAACTCTGGATATATCCCCCTGTAACAAATAGCTGTCACTTATCCAGCTATTGGCCTTATAGATTTTAAGGTACTCCGCATACATCAAACAGTAGGGAGATGCCATTAATGAAGATAATAAATAGGTTAGGTTCCAAAGAGAACTTTTGGAAGACCAGAGAAGGTGAAAAAAGGACTTGAGATAGCGTCTCCAATAGGAACAAGGTCTGTCTGTCAGATAACACTCGAACCAACTCAATAAGGAGTAATGAATACCTAATTTATATAACTTGGCAGGAAGGGCAGCTTGAAAAATTTTGTCAAAGGCTTTGGAGAAGTCAGTTTAATTATTTTACGGCTAAGATTAGCGAAATAAATAGCTAAGATTTATAAATCTTAAATAGCTCTTATGTAAAATCTGAACTCTCTAACTCTAAAAACACTAAAGTTATACCATTTCCGATCAATCAGTTACATGGCAGCTTTAGGATATAGTCGTTCCGACTTATATACTGCGTGCAGAGGATAGAAGGGTGTGTGCAAAGTGCAAAGAAAGGGGGAAAAGGTACGATGATCCCTTTGAGGAATATTTAAATAAATAAGTCCCAGTAAAAAAGAGCAATCAATGTTATCAGCGTCTACATTATTGCCAAAAGCCAAAGCTGTCAGTGTACGTCGATCCTCCAACCTGCAAACATTGAGAAGAAGGCAGCAGCTCTGAATGAAGGCTCAGAATGAAGGATCATGAAACCTAAGACGCAGAACCGGTAACGAGTAACTCCTTACTGTAACGAGTAAGCAGACAATTCGATAAGTTTAATGGGAGAAGATTACAGGAGCACCATGAGTAAACTCTGGGTATATCTTCCTGTAACAAATAACTTTCACTAAACCCACTATTGGCCTTATAGATTTTAAGGTCATCTGCATACATAAAAAAAAGGGAAAGCATGAAAAGATGTCATTAATGAAGATAATAAATAGGTAAGGGCCCAGAGAGCTTCCTTTTGGAAGACCAGAGGAGGTGAAAAATGGATTTGAGATAGCGTCTCCAATGGAAACGTGGCAAGGTCGGTCTGCCAGATAAGACTTAAGCCGAATGAATACTTAATTTTTATAACTTGGCCAGAAGGGCAGCATGTCAATTATGTCAAAAAGCTTTGGAAAAGTCAGTTAAAAAAGGCATCAACCTTAAATCAGTTTTCAAAAGCTTAATGCAGTGCTTAGAAAAGACCGCAAAATTATTTTTAGTGTTTCACATAGGCAAGAAACCATGTCTGGCTATGATTAGCGACGTTGCAAATTTGAGCTATAGGTCATAAGTTGGTAACATCAGACCTACTGGCACCTTTGTGAATAGGCGTGATAGAAGTAATCTTTCACCGATAGGGGAATCTACCTGATGAGAGCGACAACAAACAGCAGTTGAAGGGGAGTAGAGAATGAAGCAATACTCTTCTTAAAAACGAAAGAAAAATACCATCCAAGTCAGGTGTCCATATTACTCATATTAAGAAAAGGCTCAATGGTATAAAGAGTTTCATTATCATTCCAAGGAACCTTCGGCGGCAAGTAAAGACCATGTCAGAAGCAAAACGCCAAAACTTTCCAAAAAGCTTTGATCTGCGTCGGCTACTAAATTACCATAAGATATGGAAGAAGGTATGTCCGATTTTAACATTTTGCTATTAAAAAACCGCAAAAATGCATAGGATCGGATCAGAGGCTATCTTCGACATCGGATATATACTGTTTGTAAAGAAACTTGTTGAGGAATTCAAACTCCCGCTTAAATTGCCGGTACAGCTCTCCTGCTCGAGGCTCTCCTGTCTTTATAAATCGTTTTTAATGCTTATCCCTTCTGTTCTTTAAGTTTTTTTTGTAACATTTTTTATACCAGGGAAGCCTATAGGATCTTCATCCCTTTACAGGGGCATTAATACCATATTAAAATGGGCAACCAAAAATTTTGTGTAACAATCATCAATTAAGCCCTCCGAAAAAAAGGGAAACCCAATCAAAACCTGAAGTAGAAGCATTAATAAGTTACAAGCTAAGATCATTCAGATGATAATATGAAATGGGTGAAGCAGAAGGGAAAAAAACTATTTAACTCAATATGAATTACTAACGGCTTGTGGTGAATATCACATGGATTGTTATATATTGTCAATTTCACATATGTTTTGTACTCCTCCATTCTATACACTAATACACCTATTTAGTACTTTAAGAATCTGGTAACTCTATAAGCTTCGCATACAATAAAGTCAGTCTGAAATAGAACTCAACAAGAACACAACATATTAGCGACGAGAAAAAAGTGAAGTTTTTAGTCGAAAGATAAAAACAGTAAAATCGCGTAAATCGTGTCGAGTAGTCGTTGATTTTCATCAAGATGCCGGCAGATGAGGATTTAATCCAATCGATACTTGCTCAACAGCAAGCATTTACAAGAGACATTATGGAACAGCAACAAAAATGGATGCAAGGAATGATGGATAGAAACGCTTCTCCAGGGCAGGGTGATTCAAGCCACATGGGTGAATTATCTGCGTGTCCCCCATTCCACAAATTCGACAAAGACAATCAAAACTGGGAGTCTTACCTTGAACAGTTAACCCAGCAATTTAACGCGTATTCAGTTAGTGCAGAAATAAAGCAAAAGGCTTATTTTCTTTCGTGGTGTGGCATAAACATATTCGAACTATTGAAAAATCTGTTCGGAAGCAACAATCTGAACACGTATACATAAAAGGAACTCACAGACAAGTTAACGGAACATTTCACAACAAAACAACACGTTATTGCTGCTCGCTGTGAGTTTTTTAAAAGGGAGATGAAGCATTCACAAACACACAGAGAGTGGGTAGCCGACTTAAGCGGGTTCGCTCGGAAAAGCCAATTCGTCTGTAATGCCAACGGTTGTTCTTCTAACTATGTAAATGAAATGAATCGAGATCAGATCATAGTTATACACCATACGATGCCATCCGTGCATCTGCTCTTCAGAAGTCCCAGCCAACTCTTGAAGATGTGCTTATAGTTGCAGAAACCTATGAGACAACAACAAAAACCGTGGCAGCCCTCAAAGAAACAGTATCAAAGCAAGACCCAATAAACGCAGTTCACACCTATACATAGAAACCATTTCTTGGTGGTGGTGAAAGTGATGCCAAATCAAACAAAAGCTCGCTAAAATCATGCTCTGATTGTGGACACAATCATGCCAGAGAGAAATTTTTCGCGATGCCGTATGTCACAAGTGCGGTAGAAAAGGTCATATAGCTGTTGTATGCATGTCGAAGCAAGACAAAAGTAAATGGATAAAGCAAAAAAGTCGCAAATCCGAAGCAAACGAAATCGAAACGATTGAAGCTGTAAACAGTGTTACAGGTCAAGTCAAGCGTCAGCAGAACAAGATTCTTATAGATCTTGAAATACACGGCAATGTTATATCATTTCAAATGGATTCCGGAGCCACAGCGTCCGTGATCAACGCCACTACATACGCGCTGTTGAATAAGCCTAAATTACGCAATTGTTCCCGAGTATTACATGCGTTTGGTCATACACCAATACCATTGTTTGGGGAGCCGCACACAATTGCAAAGTGCGGTGAAAAAGAGGAGCAAGTAGTTATTATCGCTGCGAACATTGAGACGTCAAACAATCTATTTGGTATGGATTTATTCAAAATTTTCGGCTTTGATATCATGCAAGTATCAAACGTTCAAGGGGTGCACGAAGACGAATTACGTGACCTTTGCAGTAAGTACAACGAAGTGTTCGAACCAGCCATGGGTGTCATAAAAGACTTCAAAGCAAGTGTCTTTTTAAAGCCATCAGCAACACCAAAGTTTTTAAAGTGCCGTCAAATTCCATTCGCACAGATGGACAAATTCAGAGCTGAAGCAGACAGACTTAATCAAGCCGGAATTTGGAAGCCGATCAAATTCAGTAATTGGGCATCACCAATTGTGCTAGCACCTAAACCAGGTGGCGCTATTTGCATATGTGGCGATTTTAAGCAAGCAGTCAACGCGCAGATCGATGTCGAACAGTACCCGTTACCAGCAAAAGAGTCTCTGTTTCACATAATACGTCACGGCAAGCAGTTCAGCAAAATAGATTTAAAAGATGCATATCTTCAAATGGAACTGGATGAGGATTCAAAAACCTATTTCAATACCTATTCAATACATATTTCAAATGGCCTTTTTCAATACCAGTGCCTTCCCTACGGGATTGCCAGTGCTCCAGCAATCTTCCAGAGGTATTTGGAACAGCTTCTAAAAGGAGTAGAAGGATGTGGAAACTACTTAGATAACATCATTATCTCAGCACCTACAAGCGAGCAACATCTAAAGCGAATCGACCAAGTTCTCAGTATTCTTCGTGAGAACGGTATTAGATGCAAAAAGGAAAAATGTTTTTTTTTCAAGGACGAAATTGAGTACTTAGGACGAAGAATCAGCGCTTAAGGGATTCTTCCAGACACTATTTTTAGTTGGCCGCACCTTTAAACCAACTTTGTAGAAAAAATGTAGCATACCTTTTCGGGCCGCAACAACAACAAGCTTTTACAGCCCTGAAGTCCCATATTATCAACGCGACTCAGCTAGCTCATTTCGATGAAAATCTACCACTAGTCCTAGCGACGGATGCATCATTTTTTAGTATTGGTGTAGTCCTTTCACATATCCAACGGAATGGCAAGGAGAGACCTATTGTTTTCGCATCCAAAACGCTTGACAAGCATTTTCACCAATATTTGTACGGCCGAAAGTTTACCCTTATAACGGATCACAAGCCAATAGTAACGATTTTCAATCCAGGCAAGCATCTGCCTTTAATGACATCAAACAGGCTACAGCGCTGGGCCATCTTTCTCATGGCCTATATTTTTTTACATCTGCTCATGGCAACGCAGATGCCCTATCGCGCCTACCCGTGGGCATGGATCCGAATTTCGACAGAGAAGAAGAAGCCTGCCACAGCGAAATGGAACAGTCACCACCGACCAATTCTGAGATCATTCGCAACCACATCGAAAAGGACAAACTTCTCAAACAAGTCTTACGGTATGTTACTGTTGGATGGCCAGAAAAACTTCAGCAAGGCGAGGAAGCATTATCACCATACTTTAATCGAAAATTTGCCCTCACAATCAACAAAAAATTGCTTTGCCTACACACAGATGCCAGTCGTGTAGTAATCCCAGTAACTCTTCAAGCGCGTGTCCTGAATCTGCTACATGAAGGACATTGGGGCATAGTTCGAATGAAGCAGCTAGCGAGGCAACATGTTTGGTGGCCTACAATCGACGCAGACATTAAAAGCCTGTCAGCGACAACGGTCCGCAGCTAACGGCTGACGCCTTTGAGGAATTCTGCAAACTTCATGGAATAAAGCACATTACCACAGCACCGTTTCATCCAGCATCCAATGGATTAGCAGAGCGTTTCGTTCAGACGTTTAAATTCTCTGTCAAAAAAAAACCTCAAAGACGGTATACCAGTCCGAGCAGCAGTTACTAAATACCTTGCTTCCTACAGGTTCACTCCAAATTCCTACGGAAAATCTCCCGCCGAGTTCATCCATGGTTGTCCAGTCCGTACCGTACTATGCCAACTTTTCGAGCAGCCTGTCGAAGCCAAGCTATCAGTAACCAAGTACGTCCCAAATCAAATGGTCTACGCTCGTAATTATGCAAGGGGAGAAAAGTGGATTGAAGGCTCTATTGACCGTCCAATTGGAAAAATGGTTTTCTTGGTTCGCACCACAAATGGTTATATCAAGCGCCATTTCAACCAGCTAAAACCGAAGTTCTCAGCAAGCAGCCCCATCGAAAAGCCTCAAGAGTTCTTTTGGATCCCGGATATTCCACCCTCTTCAATTCATCCACTACAACAACAAGATCAACCACTACAACAGCAAGATCAACAATTACAACAACAAAAAGATGAACCAGTTACTCCGTCAACCGTTCAGCAACGTCATTCTGAACCTGAGCCAACCGAGAGCTCCACGACGTCAAACCAACAACCAAGGCAAAAACAACCAGCACGACTTTCATCCGGCATACCAGTTCGCCAAAGTAGTCGTGTTCGCTATGAAGTAGATCGTTTTAAGCCCAAGGATTTCCGAAAACGTAAAAATCCTATTCGTTCTTAATTGAGGGAGGAGATGTGTTATATATTGTAAATTTCACATCTATTTTGTACTCCTCCATTCTATACACTAATACACCTATGAATCTTTAAGAATCACTTTAAGAATCTGAAAACTCTATAAGCTTCGCATACAATAAAGTCAGTCTGAAATAGAACTCAACAAGAACACAACATGGACCTAATGGTATATTGCATAATTCTAATTTATTATTAACCACTTTATTGAAAAATAAGAATCAAATTTTTAAATAAATCATTAAAAATACTATTTACTTGGGAGAGGTCAAGACTAAAATTATCATCTAAAACAGTGGTGGGCAAACTCTCATTTTACATAGCACGCGAGTATAGGGTAGGAAATTCTGCCGCAGCGCTGCCGGCACACTGACAGTGTGAGCAATCTCAAATTTTTTTTAGACGCTCTCTCATTTGCTCTTATTTTGATTCATTTGACAACCCAAACTAAAAATCAAAATTTTTCCACTGACAAAAAAATTTTCTCAGAAATTGGGTTGGAAAAAGTTTTCTTCATGGAGAATATAGATAGGGAAGCGTAGTTTTTCATTTGTTTAAGAAATGTTGCTAGCAAAGCTTTTATTAAAATAAAATACTCAATTTTAATGCCCATTCCAACTTTTGAATTAACGAAAAACAAGAAAGGAAAGCTAACTTCGGGCGGAGCCGAAGTTTATATACCCTTGCAGTTAAAACCGGATATATATCACAAACATCGGATATAGTTGGCCGATCCTTATGGCAAAAGGAATATATAATCCAATTTTTTACAATACAAAATCTAAAAAAAGTCCCAAACTTCTATCTTCAAAAATACGAAAGTTGATATTTCTACCAAGTACCATTTCCGATCGTTCAGTTATATGGCAGCTATAGGATATAGTCGGCCGATCCTAATAAAATTTGGTAGGTCGGATCAACTGACCAAATATATAATCTGTACCAAGTTCCAGCTTTCTATCTTCAAAAACACGAGTTGGGTCAAAGTTGGGTCATTTCCGATCGTTCAGTTATATGGCAGCTATAGGATATAGTCGGCCGATCCTTACGAAATTTAGCATGTCGTATTATTTTGCCAAAAATAGCTCTCACCTAAAAGTTGAACTCTCTAACTTTAAAAACACCAAAGTTATACCATTTCCGATCAATCAGTTTTATGGCAGCTATAGGATATAGTCGGCCGATCCGGGCCGTTCCGACTTATATACTGCGTGCAAAGGAAAGAAGGGTGTGTGCAAAGTTTCAAGACGATAGCTTTAAAACTGAGAGACTAGTTTGCGTAGAAACAGACAGACGGACAGACAGACGGACAGACAGACGGACAGACGGAAAGACGGACATGCTTATATCAACTCAGGAGGTGATCCTGATCAAGAATATATATACTTTATAGGGTCGGAGATGTCTCCTTCACTGCGTTGCACACTTTTGACCAAAATTATAATACCCTCTGCAAGGGTATAATGAAATAAAAGTTTTTTTCGCTCAGTGAATTCTCTGCTCTCATTGTTTTTCTCTGCTACGCACACACTCAAATTTTAAACATGTGTTAGTTTTGCCCCTCTAAAACTAAACAATTTAAATCTAAAACTACAATTTCACGAATTTGGTGGACTAGCGACGTCCAATTGTTGTCCAGCAAAGCATGCAGGGTAACTCTGGGTGCCGAGCCCAGATGATAGAGCCTAAGTTGAAATTGCCAGCTACGATTAAAGCACTAGTGTCCAACATTCTAGCACTGACATGGTGGTGATTCCATTACAACTTTTAACCTTTTATTGGAGTCCGAGGACGAATTATAGCTACGGTCCACACTGGTTTAATTGGACGGCTAAGCGGTAACGATTAAAGTACGCTCCTGATACTGGTGCATGTGGATGCATATCCAATGCGCCAACGAGATAGCCGACGAGAACATTAGACTATTATTAAACTCTTTTAGACAGAACAGTAGATCTGCAAGTCTTCAGTTGCAAGGCAAATCCAGTGCCACGTAAAAACATAGAAAATTCATAATTTGGCACATCCACGTGCAGCAATGATCCACTCTCAAGTCTAAAAGGTAAATAAACATCTTCATAAAAGTAATAAACATCTTCAGCTAAAAGAAAGAAATCACGAGCGGGTGGCCTAGCAAAAAGAGATAAAAAGATGAGCAGTTGTGCGCTGCCAACTTCTCGATAAATATCCTCTTGTTGTTGCTGGACATCCACAAGTGAATATAAGAGTAAATAACTAGCCTTGAAAATAGTTGTTGTTGGAGCTTATCAGCTATCGGAACTCCGATCAGCGAAAGGACTTCATTGGTAGCGCAGCAGAGCGCAATCGGAGTGATAAATAGAAGCTTGTGATGAGCTTGTCATTTTTTGATGATCGCGTTTGTGGTAAAGAGAGAATAGCCGGGAGGTTGATAACCCTAGTAGGCTCTCTATGCACAAACCGGAAATGTTGCTTCGGCAGCCATTTCAATTAAACAAACTAGAGAGCGTTGATGACAGCATCTTTTTTGACCAGCGTTCCACGGGACAGCCACCTTTGATGCCGTTGGGGTCTGGCCCAGTGTAGCCTTTTTGCTCCCAGTGCTGGTAGGCATTGAAGGGGGAGCAACAACAGGCGCCATAGCTAAAAAGACTCGGGCCCAGTGGGTCCAGCTGAATTTACCAGGGCATGATCCAATTTCGCTTTAAGGCTTTCAAAAAGGGATCCTAGATCCAGAACCTTATGATTTAGCTCATCTATTTTGAAATGCGAATTGCTTCTAATGACGCAGCTGTCACATTGCCACATTAAGTTCGGAATATTTATCGGAAACAAATTTCGCACCAACAACTAGGAGTGCTACAATTTCTGCAATCACAGCGGAAACCACTGCCATATCACAGTACAAAAACAACAACTTCAGAAAGTGTCAAAGCGGCCCCGGCCACACAGACTGGTATGGATCGCTACATCCAAATTAAGCGCAAGCTTAGCCCGCAGAGTAATCCGGCATGCAATACAACAAAAATGAACCGTGTCATGAAGATCGACGAAGAATCAGACAGATCCACTAGTAACAGATTTGCCCTACTGGTGGAGGTTGAGGATAACCAACCAGCCCAAGACACGGCAAAAAAATCCAAGCCCCCTCCAATCAATATTAGGGAGAAAAGCTCGAGTGCTCTGGCCAACAGAATTGCGGCGTTGATCGGGAACGGTGACAACTTTCATGTTGTTCCGCCTATCAAAGGGAACATCCATGAAACAAAGGTGCAAACCAAGACTGAAGAGCACTTCCGAATCGTGTCCAAATATCTGGACACTGTACAGAAAAACTATTACACGTACCAGCTGAAAAGCAGTAAGGGCCTACAAGTGGTAGTAAAGGAAATCCAACCCGATGTTACCGCCGTGGAAATAAAAACCGCCCTTAAAAAAAAGGGCTTCGCCGCCGAGAATGTTATTTACATTCTAAATAAAGATAAACAGCCACAACCCCTCTCCAAGGTCGAGCTCGAGCCAGAAAGCAGGTCGCTGAAGAAGAACGAAGTCCACCCAATGTACAACCTGCAATATCTTTTGCATCGGAAAATCACTGTTGAAGAGCCACATAAACGCAACGGTCCAGTGCAATGCATTAATTGTCAAGAGTATGGACACACCAGGTCTTACTGCACACTTCGGGCTTTCTGGGCAGTCTGGGGGGACGCGCACAAGTCCGCTTGCTGCACTACAAACTGCGGAGGCAGCCATACAGCAAACTATAGAGGATGTATGGTGTATAAGGAGTTAAAGAGTCGCATGCGTCAAGCGACCGCAACGCGCAACCAAAATCCACAGAATGCGTACATTGCGTCAAAAACTACGCCAGACGTCTTCTTCGCCAAAGCTGCGAGATCCTCATTCGGTCCACTAAACACCACCAACGGCTTCTCCTACGCCGATGCTCTACGATCTGGAAGGGAAATTCCAATTCAGCCTAACTCTCAAAGCGCTCAACAGGCCCCAGAACAGCCACACAGTAAAACGGAAACTATGATGCTTACCCTCCAACAAAGTATGATGGAGCTTATGTCATTCATGAAAACGACCATGCAAACGCTTGTTCAAAACCAGAACATGGTGATACAGCTGCTCGTAGCACAACAGTCTAAATAATCTATGCAGGCGCTACGAATATCAATGTGGAACGCCAATGGTGTCTCACGGCATAAACTAGAATTATCACAATTCTTGACCGAAAACCATTTTGACGTTATGCTACTGGTGGAAACGCATTTTACAAGCAAATACAACTTTCATATAAGAGGCTACACAATCTACCGCACAGATCATCCAGATGGGAAAGCCCCTGGCGGAACTAGAGTTCTAATCAGAGAACGCATGAAACACCATTTTCACAAAAGGTTTGCAACAAACTTCTTGCAGGCCACATCGATACAAATTCAGTCAAGCAACGGAATCCTTTCAATCGCGGCCGTTTACTGCCCTCCTCGCTTCTCAATCTCGGAAGGACAATTTATGGACTTCTATAATTCACTTGGGGATCGATTTATAGCCGCAGGAGACTACAACGCCAAACATATGCACTGGGGATCACGTCTAGTTACTCCCAAAGGAAAGCAATTGTACAATGCAATTATAAATGTGAGCAATAAACTGGACACTATAGCTGAGGTACATCCAGAATCTCTCGCCGACAAGTACAAAGTACCCACTGTGGAGGGGCCACCCAAATCTAAGCGCCCCAATTGATAAGATCATCCAAACTCTTCGGGATGCACAGCCAGCAGCACCTTCATTCCGGCCGAACGAAATCAAAAAAGTCAAATTTTGACTTCTCAGTGAGATGCAACGCAGCTACTTCGGGCAACTACATCATCGAAGCTGGAGTTCCACAAGGAAGCGCACTCGGCCCGTGTCTATATGTTATGTATACTGCGCTATTCCGCTAAAATAGACCGCTATTCTTAGTGGCTCTAGATGCCCAACGCAGGCAACAACCCAACTGGCTAATCATCTTAAAATAGTGGAAAGGTGACTGTCCGACTGGCGCATTAAAATAAACGAACAAAAGTGTAAACATATAACGTTTACTCTTAATAGACAGACATTCCCTCCGCCTTCGATAAGCTCAAGCTAACGAAGTAACGTACCTTGGCATCTCGAAAGACCACTAACGTGGCGTAAGCAAATCAAATGCAAGAAGATTCACTTAAAATTAGGGCTGCATCATAAACTCACTCTTTTTCTACTCTACAATTCAGTCCTAAAGCCAATCTGGACGTATGGCTCCCAGCTGTGGGGGAACACGAGCAGCAGCAACATAGACATCATACAGCGCGCACAATCAAAAATCTTGAAAACTATCACAGGGTCACCTTGGTATGTTCGCAACGAAAACATCCACCGGGATCTGGGCATCCTCGCAGTGAAAGACGAAATCCAGAAGCAAAAAGAGTCATACAAAAAGCCCTACGCTCGCGGATTGACTCGGGTTTCTAGCGTATCCCGCCTGAGACGCAACGACCTCCCAACTCAGCAATCGATTTTTAAGGCAGTCTAACTCTGTATCAGTCAATATGACTATTAGTTAAGTTAAAAATGTAAGATTTGATACACCTCTTGTTAGTTTCGGAAAGAAAAGATTCAACAAATAAAAGCAACGTTTAAAAAAAAAAAATGAATGTGATGAACTACATCGACAATATCATTATTTTCGGAACAAGTGATAAGGGCCACGACAAAGCAGTTCAGAAAGTCAAAAATGACGTTTTGTGTAACGATGAGAAATTTGTTTGGAAAACACAAGAAGTTAAATTCCTTGGAAATATATTGTAGCATAAGGGCATCGCAATAGATCCTGACAAGGTGCAAACGATCCTCTCATTCAGAGATCCCAAAAAAAAAATAGAAAACCCGAAGTTTTTTATGACTTGTTACCTATGTTGGTAAATTTATTCCCGGCCTTGCGAATTGCACAGAGCCTTTAAGGCAGCTGCTGAAAAAGGAGAGTAAATTCAATTGGGGCAAAATAGCTTTTCGCCCCAAAAAACGCTTTTAAAGATCTAAAGTTAAATTTGGCTAGAATACCAAGCTTATCATTTTTCGATCCACACAAACTCTTTTCAACCCAACCTGAAAACCACCGACACGAATAGAACGTTTGCTACTACGCTATTGAGCTAGGAGCAGACTTAGGAACTATAATTATTTCTTTTGCAAGCCGCAGCTCATCCGAGGTAGAATAACAGTAGTCTCAGACCGAAAAGGAAAGTCTCAACTTAGTATGGGTGGTTGAAAAGGTATATTTGTTTTAGCCGGATTGGAACTCGAGTTGGTGACGGATCTCAAACCGTGAGAAATTATTTTCATCCCAACCGGAAAACCCCTGACTCAAACAGAACTTTGGCTATTGCGCTTGCAAGCGTTCAAGTTTAAAGTGATTTATAAAGCCGGCAGCAAAAACATTTGATTCAGCCTATCTCGATTATGGGAATTACATGTAACAAATTCCATCTGGAAAATAAAGGAAAGTAGCGTATTTCAGGGTATTGAATACACTGTCGCTACGTCATTAAACATTTGAAAGCTAGCACTGGAGAGTAGTGCTGATGTGGAGATCTTGGACTTGATGTCCTGCTTGGACGCCAAATCGTGGGGTAGAGGTTCATCGGTACAGTTTCGGTACGAAATCTTGATATGAGGAAAGATTCCGTTACGGGGAACTACTTATCCCAAAAAGTCTGCGGAAAAGAATCCTAGAAAAGAGTCTGTAAAGGACACCTCGGTGAGTCGGCTATGAAGCGTCGATTGAGAGTGAAAGTTTGATGACCACGCATCGATCGAGATGTGAAAAATTTTGTGAATTTACGCAAAGATTGAGTGATAGTTTCTCAACCATCAAGGCCGGCTCCCATGCAAAGGACTGTTTTCCCAACAAACCTATAGCAAGTAACCTTCTATGCCCACTCCCAATTGGGTTTCCTGAGATATTTACGAACGTAAGACAATATATAAGTTCAAAATCCCAAAAAAAAGCTTCCACTAAACATGGCATCACTTTTATTAGGACTCCACCATAATGGCCTCAGGCGAATGGGGAAGTCGGAAATATGAACCGATCACTGATGAAGAGACTCAAAAGAGCTTATCTAAACAAATCTAATTTCCAAGAAAACATTCAGCAATTTATTTTAATGCGTAATGTTATTCCGCACAGTACAACTGGAAACTCTCCACTCAAGTTGCTTATGTTTATGGTTAATGAAAAGGGACAAGCTACCAAACTTTCAAGACCTATTATGTGAGATTCATGACTCTCAAGAGAAAGACAATGATTGCATAGAAAAACATATAGGAAAGGTAGATGCGGATAGGAAAAGAGGATCGAAAGAGATTGGGACTCAGGTGGGCGATCAAGTTTTTATGAAGAACGTAGTATTCTCAAATAAGTGGACACCAAATTTCGATACCACAACTTATGAAGTTTTAGAGCGCAAGGGTAATATTGAAAAACTGCCAGGGGGAGGGAAAACATTTATAGGATGCTAGCCACTTAAAGAAAAGTAAAAATGAGTAAAAACTGAGTAAAAAAATTGCCTTAAGTGAACTAGCATCGACTGCACCAGATTCTGAAAAATAACCTCAACATTTGTCGGTGGGCATTCCAGAACAAAACAACACATCGTCTGGACTTGGCCTAAAACTTAAGCTCGTAAACAAAAGCCTGGAAATGGGCCTCTTCTCTTTCTTCCTCTTAAGCGAAAGGTCGTGTTTTTTTTGTGCGCACTGCGTTTATGGTATAAATATAAATATTGGTAAACGGGTGTTTACTTAATTGTGAATCGAATCTATTGAGAATCTTAAGTTTTAACCTAAACCGTATCGCTTCGCGAGTGCTGTGGTATATTTGAAGGCGAATTAATAATTTGTCTAAATTCTATTCCAAGCATAGCTCAGCTCTGCTCTTCCTCGTCTTATCTCTATTTCTGCATTTTTCCTTTGCACTTTTCAAAGCTCCCCCTTCGGCTTCCTATTTGGCACAGTGGTTCAAGGTATAGTGTTTTTTAAACTTTTTATATATTAATTTTGTTTTATTAATTAAAAATATGGAATTTAAACTGGTCTGTTCTATGAAGTCTTGTAACAAGACAATTTCCTTATCCCAGCCTACCGTCCATTGTTGGCTATGTGAAAACGTCGTACACGCCAAGTGTGCCGGGTTCACTGCCTCAGTTTCGGATGCCATTTCCCGTAGGTCCGGCATACATTATTGTTGTGAAAATTTTCTTGGTGTCCATGGCGAAATGAAGTCGTTCATAAGACAGACCAAGAATGGATTTAAAGAGCTGAGCACTGGTTTTCGCAAAATCAATGACCACCTCTGTGCGCTTGACATTCAGTTTAGTGGCCTTCAGCTGTTAAATGAGTCCCCTAAGCGTAAGAAATCCGCTGTTTCTGATCCGCCTCAGTCTGTTCAGGCGACATTAATGCAGCCGCTCATATCTCTGGCCACCCGAAGGGCTAGAACTGAGAACAATTCGTCCGAATTTCTCAGGGAAAATTAGCAATTGTCCGCCACGGTATCCCTTCAAGTGATGCCACAGGTCTTAGTGAACGAAAACCCCGTCAGAGTCACCCAAAAGGGTATTTCACGGTCCGGGCCACCGGCACCGACTGATTCTGCAGTTCTCGTACCTGTCACACCAAAACCCTTATAGGTGATTCCTCCATCGAAACATATATTTGTTTCTCGGCTTGCCCCTGATACTTCAGTGATTGATATCTCGGCTTATATCAAAGCCAAAACCAAAGCAGATATAAAGGTGGAGGACATTTAAATTTAAATTTAAATTTAAATATAATTATATACGGCGCACGTCTTCCTTCAAGATTCGTGTGCCCGCGCTGATGCTCAAGACGCGTTGTTCACCGAGTTTTTGGCCAGAGAATATTTTCGTCCAAGAACATCAGCCTAGTTCCGTGAAGAAAAGAGTGTTAAAACCAGCGGGAATTAAACTACCCGATATCAGAACCACTGACCAACCTTCCACCTCTTCTTCGTCCACTAACCCAAAAAACTAGTATCGTCATTAACACTTAACACATCAGAATACTAGGGGGCTATGTAGCAAAGAGTTTAGGGACTATATTCTGATAGTTCTTCCTTTGCATCCCATATAGCCTTTACAGAAACTAGGTTAAAACCGGAGATCTTTAGCTCCGAAGTTTTTCCAAGTAAGTATACCACCTTTATAAGGGGTCCACCTCAGCGAAGGGGGGCTGGAGTCCTCATTTCGGTAGACTCCACTCTTGCTTCTGAAGAGGTAAAATCACAAGAGTTTGGTGACATTGAGTTTATTTGCATTAAAATCATTTTTTCCCAGAAATCTTTATACATTACATGTTCGTATATACCGTTTTCGTCTGAACCGCCCACATATTGGCAGCATTTGTCCGCTATTCAATCCGTTTTTATACCCTTGCAGAGGGTATTATAATTTTGTCCAAAAGTGTGCAACGCGGGGAAGGAGACATCTCCGACCCTATAAGGTGTATATATTCATGATCAGGATCACCTCCTGAGTTGATATGAGCATGTCCGTCTGTCTGTTTCTACGCAAACTTGTCTTTTAGTTTTAAAGCTATCGTCTTGAAACTTTGCACACACCCTTCTTTTCTTTGCACGCAGTATATTGTCATATATACTTACATGCATACACACAGAAATACTATATGTATGTACACATGCTGTATAAGTGAGCTTTTACCTCGCAGAATTTCACAGCTTCGAAAGCCTAGATCATAAGTTAGTCTTAAGCTGATCACGACTCAGAGCGGATGTTTAATTGAAGAATTAATAAAGTTATTAATTATACTATAAATATAAATCCGCGTATTATAATTAAAAAACAAATGACAAGTGTCATGAGAGCATTTTTGTACCAACTCAGAAAGTTGGCAATCAACATTAAACTATATAAGTCGGAACGACCGGGATCGGCCGACTATATCCTATAGGTGCCATATAACTGATTGATCGGAAATGGTATAACTTCGATGTTTTTAAAGTTAGAGAGTCAAATTTGACATGAGAGCTATTTTTAACAAAACATTATGACGTGCTAAGTTTCATAGGGATCGGCCGACTATATCTTATAGCTGCCATATAACTGAACGATCGGAAATGACCCAACTTTCGTGTTTTTGAAGATAGAAAGCTGGAACTTGGTACAGATTATATTTTTGGTCAGTTAATCCGACCTACCAAATTTTATATTGATCGGCTGACTATATCTTATAGCTGCCATATAACTGAACGATCGGAAATGCTTTTTGGTAGAAATACCAACTTTGGTATTTTTGAAGATAGAAGTTTGGGACTTTTTTTTTTTATTTAATATTATAATAAATTGGGTTATATTATCATATTCTCATAAGGATCGGCCAACTATATCCGATGTTTGCGATATATATCCGGTTTTAGCTGCAATTAATATACCAGAACTAAAGTGGTCCAACGTCGATAGCTCACCATCTTTATCACTTATCACTAAGTAAGTAAGTAAGTTCCATTACATCGCTTACATCATAACTTCCTGTAATTTTTTTTCCGTGCTTGAATAAACACATATTATTATTTACATGCAAGGTCAGTACTTTACGTACTTCATCATTATTAATGACTTCATATACGTTGGGCTTTGAAGCTTTTTCTTAAGATTGCCTAGGCAATTATGTTTGTTTGTCTCCTGCGCAGGATTTCTGTCTACTTTGATTTCTTGTAGTGACTTTTTTTATATTTCCAGTAATGTTTTGTAACTCCTTGATGGTTATTCTTGATAACGCATCAGCTACGAAGTTATCTTTGCCCTTTAGGTACTCTACCGTAAAATCGAATTCCTCTATATGTGTTAATTTTGAGCTAGGATTTACCATTGAAAACAAATATGTTAGTGGTCTATGGTCTGTTTTAACCGTAAAATGGTTACCATAAATATATGGTCGCCTCATAGCCTCATATGTGTTAATTTTGAGCTAGGATTTACCATTGAAAACAAATATGTTAGTGGTCTATGGTCTGTTTTAACCGTAAAATGGTTACCATAAATATATGGTCAAAAATGTGTTATAGCCCAATAAATAGCAGCTAATTCTTGCTCAGTAGTACTCTTGTTATTTTCTCCTTTAGCAAAGGATCGTGATGCATATGCAATTGGAAGTTGGAGACCATTATGGTATTGAGTTAAAACCGCCCCACACGCTTGCTTACTTGCATCGGTTATTTTGCAGAATTTTTTAGAAAAATCTGGATATTGTAACAGGGTTGGAATTATAAGTGCCGTTTTAAGATGATCGAAGGCATTCTGGCATTCAGATGTCCATTCGAATTTTACATCTTTTTTACATAACCTGGTTATGTGACGAGAAAAGTCGGCAAAATTTTTTATAAAGCGCCTATAGTAATTGCAAAAAGCAACGAATCGTCTAGCGCTGTCCGCATCTTGTGGGACTGGGTAGTTCTTTATAACGTCGTATTTTTTATCGTCTGGCAAGATTCCTTTATCTGTGCATTTATGTCCCAAAAATGTGACTTCATGCATGAAAAATGAACATTTTTCAGGATGTTACTTTAGGTTATGTTGCCTACATTTCTCGAAGACATCAGTTAAGTTCTTGAGCATATGTTTTTCGGAACATCCTATGACTATTAAGTCATCCATATAAAGAAATGCTTGCGAAGGTTCTAATCCAAAGAAAGCGATAGTCATCATTCTCTGGAATGAATTTGGGGCTATTTTCAAGCCAAGTGGTAATCGCGTAAAGCGATACGAGCCATTGCTCGTTGAAAATGACGTTATATCCCTGGAACTTTTTCCAAGTTCAATTTGGTGAAAACAAGGCCCTAAGAACTTTAACTGGAGCTCATCCGTTCCACGACATTGCGACAATCCACGCCCAACTGAGAGTCCCATATGTGAGCGAAGAAGTTCAGCGATTCGCCAATAGGTACGTGGAAAGGCTAGACGGACATCCTAACCCTGAAGCCATCAATCTTCTGGACAACAGCTACACCACAAGGAGGCTGAAACGAACCCACCCACTGGACCTCTGCCACTCGGCGAACGGGACTGAGCTGCAGTTGTAAAACCAACAAGGCCCACTAAAGGGCCCGACAATAAATAACTTGAATTCTATCGCTAAGGTTTACTGTTAAAATTAGTTTCCTAGGTTAAGCAAACATTGTACTACTCAATATTTCATTAAGTTAAGGTCCCATTATAAAATTTAATTATTGTCCATAACTCCGGACAGATTTTAAATATAACTATTGATTGATTGATAATACAAAAAAAAAAATTTGGTGAAAACCAGACATTAAGTCTAGGCATGAAAAATATTTTGCTCTACCTAGTTGATCTAGAATATCATCAATTCTAGGTAGTGGGAATTTATCAGACAATAGTTTTTTTTATTAATTTGACGATAGTCGATTACTAATCGCCATTTTTTCTTGTCAGAGTCCGGAAGGGGCTTCTTCGGAACTAATAAAAGGGGGCTATTATAAGCTGAGGCTGATGGTTCGACTATTTTGTCATCTATCAATTTTTGCACTTGGGGTTGAATTTCCTGTACTTGGCTGTGAGGACCTCTATAGTTCTTAATGTATACGGGCTCAACATCCTTCACTCTAAGCTTTTGCTTGTAAAAATTATTTGTTGTTATCGATTCGGTTTCCAGTCCGAATATGTCTGTATATCTGGTGCATAAATCTTTTAATTCATTTTTGAACAAGGGCGGAAAGTTTTTAATTAACTTTTTCATAACGAAGTCATCTCTTTCTTCGTTAGTTTCTTTTATTATATTATAATTATTTAGAGTTTCATATTTAATTTTATTTAAATTTTATTAAAACAATCTTATTGGAATTTGTTGTATTTATAATACGGACATAAGTATTTTTGTGATTGGATATCGTATTTGCGATATAAATTCCTTCAACAATTTCTTGATTTAATATCAGAATTTGATTTTTTATTGGGGGAACTTGTATTTCACGGCTCGTTCCGAAGCTGGGAGTACTGTGACATTATTTTCACAAGTATGAAGTATTTGTAATTTAATTGGATAATTTAAGTTGTTTGGGCGAAGAATTAGTGAGTCGCCACTCTGCGTGAAATCTAATTGGCAATTATATTGTTTTATGAAATCTATTCCTAGTATGCCATCACTAGGTATTGGGAAATTTTGCTCGACTAAATAGAAGTCGTGCAGAATTATATATTTACCTGTAGTGAGTTCTATACAGGCTAAGCCTTTTGAAGAGATTGTGCCTTTGCCAATTTCCGATATTTGGGTATGAATTTTATCATTTACATTTTCAAATATATCTACATTTTCTTTTAATATAGATATATCTGCACCAGTGTCAAGCAACAGTGTATAAGGTTACCTGTTCTTTCATTGTTAATTTTAACAAAGATGCTGAGGTTAAGGTTGATGGTTTTTACTGAGCTGTGATGAAGGATGAAGGATATTACCAAGAGTTGAGTTTGGTTGGTTTTTATTTGGAAGGAGCAGCTGAGGTGCCGCTCCAACGATCAAAATGTCTCCGTTCTTTTACAATATTTCTTAAGTCTAAGTAAGGCTAAGTCTCGTAGCAGCGCTGCTCGCAGGCGGCGGCAGAGAGACGGCTATGTACTTAAAGGAATAAAGGAATATAATAATATACGTTGTGATGCGCTCTCAAGTGGAGGCGCGAGGGGTATGCATATGCTGACCGTTTGTTACGTCTATGCTGACACTAGCACTTTCTGTGTGCGGGCTAAGCCATAACGATCGGTTCATATTTCGGCCACTTAGGGTTTATGACCGGGACTTTGGATTATGTAAACACTGCAACAAAGTGTTACAGTGCGCACCCTTTAAGTACTCTCGGTACAGTGGGTATTCAATATATGTGCATACTACATCTCCCTCCTTTTGAAAAATAACTTAATATAATATATATATTCATATTATATATATAATATATATATATATATAATATTTATATATTCATTTTTTAATAATTTTATTTTCTATGATTCTAACCACATAAAACAAAACAAATAATTAAAAAAAAAAAAAAGATGTATTAATTAGAAATTTTTATTATAAAAATAACTTCATATATATATATCATATATATATATATCATATATATATGTCATATCATATATATATATATATATATATATATATATATATATATGAAGTTATTTTTATAATAAAAATTTCTTATTAATACATCTTTTTTTCTTTTTTTTTTTATATATGAAGTTATTTTTATAATAAAAATTTCTAATTAATACATATTTTTTTTTTTAATTATTTGTTTTGTTTTATGTGGTTAGAATCATAGAAAATAAAATTATTAAAAAACAAGAAAGAAAAGCTAACTTCGGGCGGAGCCGAAGTTTATATACCCTTGCAGTTAAAACCGGATATATATCGCAAACATCGGATATAGTTGGCCGATCCTTATGATTACATCATATTAAAACTAATTAACTAAAATAAAAAATCTAAAAAAAGTCCCAAACTTCTATCTTCAAAAATACGAAAGTTGTTATTTTTACCAAGTACCATTTCCGATCGTTCAGTTATATGGCAGCTATAGGATATAGTCGGCCGATCCTAATGAAATTTGGTAGGTTGGATCAACTGGCCAAAACTATAATCTGTATTAAGTTTCAACTTTCTATCTTCAAAAACACGAAAGTTGGGTCATTTCCGATCGTTCAGTTATATGGCAGCCATAAGATATAGTCGGCCGATCCTTATGAAATTTGACATGTCTTAATGGTTTGCCAAAAATATCTCTCGTGTCAAATTTGAACTCTCTAACTCTAAAAACACCAAAGTTATAGCATTTCCGATCAATCAGTTATATGGCAGCTATAGGATATATTTGGCCGATCCGGGCCGTTCCGACTTATATACTGCGTGCAAAGAAAAGAAGGGTGTGTGCAAAGTTTCAAGACGATAGCTTCAAAACTGAGAGACTAGTTCGCGTAGAAACAGACAGACAGACGGACAGACAGACGGACAGACGGACAGACGGACATGCTCATATCAACTCAGGAGGTGATCCTGATCAAGAATATATATACTTTATAGGGTCGGAGATGTCTCCTTCACTGCGTTGCACACTTTTGACCAAAATTATAATACCCTCTGCAAGGGTATAAATATGTGTATTTATTTATCTATGTATGTGTGTCTTTGTATGGCCATACTAAGTGCAATTTATGAAATAAAGATTTTTAATCTATCTTTATGAACTGTTTGTTTTTTATGTTTATTATTTGCTATTACTATGTTATCTCTATCTCCCATTTCCTTTACTATATACGGACCTGTATATTTAGGATCTAACTTATGACCTGTCTCGTTATTTAATAAAACTTTGTCACCTACTGATATATCTATATCCCTTACTTTATGATCGTATAGTAGTTTATTTCTATTCTTATTTGCTTCTAACATAACTCTAGCTCTTTTATAGCTCTTCTAATCTATACTTACTCTCCTTAGCATAGTCATCTATATTATATAGTGCTTCTACACTATCTATGCTATTAAAATGTTTTGGCAAATTACTTGTTTTACCGAATACTAGCTCATATGGACAATATGTATGTGCCATAGAGGGGGTCGTGTTGAAACAGAAGACAAAATATTAAAGTGACTGCATACTCATTGCCATTTTCTGATTTTGGCAGTGGACCAATAGTGTCCACTATCACTCTGTCGAAAGCATTTATTGGTGTGTCTGTAATTGTTAAAAGGGTCTTTGTGTGTTTAGTAATTTTTTATTTCTGGCATTTTTGACATTTTCTTACGTACTCAGTTATATCTTTAGACATGCTTTTCCAGTAATAGTGTCTTTTTACTTTGGCCAAAGTTTTTGATATGCCAGTATGACCTCCTTGAATTGGATCATCATGAAATGTAGACAAAATTGCTTCTTTTTCTTTTAAATTTGTTATTTGGGTCACCGGGTTGAGAAGCGCTACTCTTAATGTTTTCAATATTTTATTGCCCATTAATTTAAATTTATCTATTGAAGTATATTCAAAGATATTTTCCCACGGTGCCACTTTGAGTTGGCTGATTTTATGTATACCGGCTTGCATTTCAAGCCTTTGGAAAAATTGATCTAAATCAATAACTCCATTAGTATATAAATCGCTAACATCATATCTTGCAGTAATTTTTCTGCCTTGTTTAAATAAACATAACATATTTTTTATCTGCAAGGTCACTACTTTACGTACTTCATCATTGTTTATGACGTCGTATACGTTGGGCTTAGAAGCTTTATTTAAAGATTGCCTTGGCAATTCTTGTTCTTGATTTTCCGCGCGGAATTTTTGTCTACTTTGATATCTAGTAGTGACTTTTAATACATTTCTAGTTATATTTTGTAGATCTTTGATGGTTATTCTTGATAACGCATCAGCTACATGATTATCTTTTCCCTTTAAATATTCGACTGTAAAGTCGTATTCTTCTAGTTCGAGCCTCATACGTGTCAGTTTAGAACTGGAGTTGGTCAGAAAAGGTATATTAAAGGTCTATGGTCTGTTCTTATTAAGAAATGTGTTCCATATATATATGGTCTAAAATATAATATCGCCCAGTGAATTGCAGCTAATTCCTGCTCAGTAGTACATTTGTTACTTTCACCTTTTGTAAATGCTCTTGATGCGTATGCAATGGGAAGTTGGAGACCATTATGATTTTGAGTTAAAACCGCTCCACATGCTTGCTTACTTGCATCTGTTATTATGCAGAATTCTTTAGTGAAATCTGGGTATTGTAGCAAGGTAGGTTTCATAAGTTTTGTTTTTAAGTATTGGAATGCATTTTACACTCATCCTTTAAAAGGAACATTCTTTTTACATTATCTTGTTATGTGCCGTGAATAATCGGCGAAATTTTTTATAAAGCGTCTATAATAGTTACAGAATGCTACAAAACGTCTAGCACTGTCCGCGTCGTGCGGAACTGGGTAGTTCATAATGACATCGTATTTCTTGTCATCTGGAAGTATTCCTTTATCAGTGCATTTATGACCTAGAAAAGTCACTTCATGCATAAAAAATGAACATTTTTCTGGATGTAGCTTTAGGTTGAATTTCTTACATTTCTCAAAAACATCTGTTAAGTTTTTAAGCATATGTTTTTCGGAACAACCGATTACTATTAAGTCATCCATATAAAGGAACGCTTGAGAAGGTTCTAGACCAGAGAACGCAATAGTCATCATTCTCTGAAACGAATTAGGAGCTATTTTTAATCCGAAGGGTAATCGCGTGAAGCGATATGAGCCGTTGCTCGTTGAAAAAGACGTTATATCTCTTGAACCTTTTTCTAGTTCAATTTGATGGAATCCTGACATTAAGTCAAGACATGAAAAGTATTTTGCTCGACCTAGTTGATCTAAAATATCATCAATTCTAGGTAATGGGAATTTATCAGATAGTAATTTTTTATTAATCTGACGATAGTCAATTACTAATCTCCATTTCTTTGCATTTGATCCGGGGGATGATTTCTTAGGAACAAGTAACAATGGGCTATTATATTCGGATACTGACGGTTCGACAATCCCGTCTGAGATTAATTTTTCTACTTGTTTTTGTATTTCATTCACCTGACTATGTGGGCTTCGATAGTTTTTTATATAAATTGGTTTATCATCTTTTAATCTCAGTTTTTGTTTATAAAAATTATTTGTGGTTATTGATTCGGTTTCCAATCCGAATATATCGCTATACTGGGTGCATAGGCTAGTAAGCTGAGACTTGAACTGTGGAGGGAAGTTTTTTGACAGTTGTGATAGTAAGGATTTTTTTCTATTGTCTGGATTTGTGTTGACTACATCGTAGTTCGAAAATGATTCGTATATTAGATTATCTGTACTCACTACTTGGTCGTTATTTGTTGTGTTTGATAATCTTATGAAGGCATTATTGGATGTTGCTATGGTATTTGCAACGTAAATACCATGTTAAATTTCCTGATTTGGAATTAATACACTGTCTGCTGTTGAATTAAGTTCAATTTTCCGAATAACTTGGGATCTTGCTGGTATTATTGGAAGTATTGGAATATTGCCAGAACTATGAGCTATTGGTACTTTAATTGGGAATTTTAAATTATTGGGTCTAATTATAAGCCAATCTTCAGATGGCTTGAAATCTAATTGACAGTTGTATTTTTTGATAAAGTCGATGCCTATTATTCCATCGCATGGAATTGGGAAATGTGAATTTAGGATATGAAAATCGTGTGGAATTATGTAATTGGTGGTCTGTATCTCTATAGAAACTAAACCTTGGGATTTTATTATTTCTTGACTTATGCCTTTTATGTCTATGATGTAATCATTTTGTATGTTTTGGAAATTATCCGAAGTTTCTTTTAGAATGGAAATGTCTGCACCTGTGATTATTAAAAATATAAGTTCTTTCCCTGTAGCTACATTAAAAAATGAAACGAATATATTTTGGCTGAGATTAATAGTGTGAACTCTCACTTCATTTATTGTTGAATATTTAAAGGGTTTTGGGAGTTTTCCGATGTCTTTTGGTTATTATTTTGGGTCATTCTTACATTGCCATGGTTATTGCTATTGTGGCCTCGATTCGAGTTACCACTGCCTCTAAAGTTTCCTCTATATGGACCTCGCCCTCTATTTTTATTTTGATATTTTGTGTTACAATTATCGTTGTTGTAGTTATTGTGGTTGTAGTTATTGTGATTACCACGAAAACTACCTCTATAACTGCCACGTCCGCGATTTGAGCCGCGCTGTGGATAATTCTTATAATATAGGACAGTGTTTGACTGCCCAGTTGCTTCAGTGCAACTATTAACAAATTTGGAAACGGCTTCGTTCATCGTACTGAATGTTCCAGCTTGCATGATAAGTTTTACCTTATCGATTGTGCAGTTTTTAGTCATTGCTTTGACTGCATGCTGCATGGAATAATTCCTGGCTAGCTCTAAAGATAAACCATCTGATATATATGCACCTTCTAAGGCTTTCGTCATCTGCTTAATTTCTTGTGTGTATTGGTTAGCAGTTTTATTGCGCTGCTGTAGATTCATCAGCTTCGCTGATAATACCTCAACAGTTTCGCCTTTGACGTTGCTTCTTAGTCTAGCAATCACCTCAGTAATTGTTGTTTCATTACCCATTAGATTCCGGGCGACACCTTTTAGCTTTGTTTTAATAATGGAAATAGCTAATTCTTCGTGCTCGCCTTTTATTGATTGTATTATTTGTAAAGCATCAATGAAACTTGTTAAATTTTCAGCCTTGCCATCAAAAACTGGTATAAGCTTAGATGCTGTATTAATAAAATCAATATTTGATTGTGCCATTGTAATGGATTTATCTATTTTGTATTCTATGACACTCGAAGTATCTGAATCTGTAGAGTTATTCAGATCAGTGTATACCGCCGGAATAGTAAGATTATTTAAATCTTTATCTTCTATATCGGGGTTTACTTTGGGAAGCTCTTCTGACTCAGATTCTTTCGTTTCTGTTGATTTCGAGTCAGGTGCCATACTTTTGTAAAGAGAATTACGTAATATGTTTTAATATTTATTTTCTGTTATTCCATTTTCTCAGATTTTAGGTGTTTACATTTGTGTATAATAATTTTGTTTTTTCTGGGTTTTTTATTTAGATTTTGTCCAGGTCATTTGCTTGACTCTGGAATTTTTTCTTTAAACATTTGTTGTGTAATTTATATAATTTTAGCAATAAGCTTGCTAGCATTATAATAGGAAATAGGTATTAAAATGTTTCATAAATTTTAGGAATTTATGCTATTTTTGAATTTTTTTTCTTTTATTAGAAAAGAATTAAAATTTTACATAAATTTTAGGAATTTATGGTATTTTTTCCTTTAATTTAAAAACATTTTATATTTTTTTTTAAATCTGAGTTTTTATCTAACATTTTTTCCTACCTATTATTTGTACAGCTATACGGGCCATACTTTCAAATTGGGCAAAAGAGGTTCCGCTCAATTTTTCAAAAAATATTATAGTATATAAAAAAAATTTGCATCGCAGTGCAATCAAAAAATGAGTGTTTACGTAGAGTAGCCACTTTAGGTGTGCTACTCTTTTTTTTATTATTTTTGCAACTCCTCCGCGATTGCCCATTGCTTCACTCTACTCACTCAGATTTTTTGTAGATTTGTAGGTAGTAGATATTTTTGTAGTTTTTGTGTTTTTTGTAGATATTATTCATTTTCGATTTTCCAATTATTTTCCAGTTTTTCCAGTTTATCCGGCTTTTTTTTTTGCTTATGCGAATCCTCTTGGGTCTATCCCTTTTAGTCCTTCGATGTCCTTCGATGTTCCATCGCTGTCACGGTCGCCATGTGATGAAGAATGAAGGATATTACCAAGAGTTGAGTTTGGTTGGTTTTTATTTGGAAGGAGCAGCTGAGGTGCCGCTCCAACGATCAAAATGTCTCCGTTCCTTTACAATATTTCTTAAGTCTAAGTAAGGCTAAGTCTCGTAGCAGCGCTGCTCGCAGGCGGCGGCAGAGAGACGGCTATGTACTTAAAGGAATAAAGGAATATAATAATATACGTTGTTATGCGCTCTCAAGTGGAGGCGCGAGGGGTATGCATATGCTGACCGTTTGTTACGATTATGCTGACACTAGCACTTTCTGTGTGCGGGCTAAGCCATAACGATCGGTTCATATTTCGGCCACTTAGGGTTTATGACCGGGACTTTGGATTATGTAAACACTGCAACAAAGTGTTACAGTGCGCACCCTTTAAGTACTCTTGGTACAGTGGGTATTCAATATATGTGCATACTACAGAGCAATTTTTTGGCTCTAAATAGCGGAAGGGTTCTTCTGGTTTCCCGAGCTACCTTGGGTTACTCGGACATTATTCTGATTATTGCTTGCCCCGCGGTTGTTTCCGCCGCGGTTATTTTCACCACGGTTATTACCTCTATAATAATTATTGTTTTGATTATTATAATTCCGGTTGTAACCGTTATTTTGGTTATAGCCATTGTTTCGGTAGTTATCTCGGCTATTACCCCTACCGCGATAATTGTATCTGTAATTGCTGCGGCGATAATTGTTTCTTCGGTGGGCGTACAATATTGAATTGGCATTCATTGGTAGTCATTTCAGTACTACATTGTATGTACTTAGTGACGGGCTCATTCATGTTTGTGAAATTTCCTGCTTCTAATATTGTTTTGAGTCTGCCATGCTCACAATTTTTAACCATTGTGGTGATGGCTTCCTTCGTGCTGAATTTGTCAGCGTGTTCGGCCGAAAGGCCTTCGTCAATATATGAAGCTTCGAGAACATTTCGTAGATTGTCTATTTCTGTTGTAAATTTTTCGGCTGTTTTGTCTTTCTGGACTGTTTTTGCCATTTTTGCTTTCACCACGTCGGATGTTTCGCCGACTATAGTGTCTAGCAGTTTCTTTATTTTTGCCTCTATTGTTGTCTCACTCTGTACTCTGTATAGCGTTGATCCTACAATTTTGGATTTAATCACTTCTACAGCTAGGTTTTCATATGTTCCTTTTGTTAGGTTTATTAACCTCAAAGCTGTTGTGAACCTTTGTAGGAGAAGTTTTTGTCCGTTAAACTCCGGAATGGCAGTTGAAATTTCCTTTATGTATGCCCTTTGGGAAATAGTTTCGTCGTGGTCGGTGGTCGGTTTTACTTCTACAATGCTGTCGTTATTATCAGTGTCTGTGAGGTCCTGATTTGATGATTCAGATTGAATGAGGACTGCAGGAATAGTGAGGTTTTTTATATCTTTTTCCTCTATTTTGGGATCTGTAGAGACGGGGTTATCTATCTCAGCCGGCTCAAGGGCTGGCGAATCTGATGATTCTGGCTCGTCTCCAATTTCTACTGTCAATGCTGTTTTTAATATAGTGGGCACTAAAATGGCCAAATTCTATTTTTGTTTTATGTATATTGTTGTAGGGGGGCGGTGCTGCCGCAAAAGATTCCAGGAGTAGATGAAATGTGAAGTCGGGGGCGTCTTCAGTTAATTCAAAAAGAAGCGCGTTCAGCTTTATTGGGCTGCTAACAGAGGATTGAACATAACTTAGAAAAGAACGGACGATCGATGACGGCCGACGAGAGCGCGAGAGTGCATAGAGAGGCGAGCGCGGATGCACTCTTTAGCGCGGATGAGCTTTTCAGTGCGGGTGCGCTCTTAAGTTCAGCGGCCCAACGGCCCCTCACACAAACATCCCGCCCCCTTGCAATCACTCGGGTTGCAACAGATCCCTCGTCGTTAGCGATGCGTCACTGCAGCTCGAGGGCGTACACGGGTCGATGAAGGCCCCCGTGTCGAAGACCCGGATCCTGGTGTTGACGCAGTTCCGCATCAGCAGCGACGATAGGGTGGGCGCACCGACCGCGTCCTGCAGGGGCTCTCGAGGAGAGGCGGAAAATTGCCTAGGCGTGGATGACGCGGGCGGACGAGCGGTGGACGGCACCCAATGAGTGGCGGAAGAAAGCCGTGGAGCACTTGACGGCTGCCGGCCAGTGGCGGAAGAATGCCGAGGAGTTATCGAAGAGTGCCGGGAAGTCGGTGGCCGTGGATCGGTTTGGGAATGCCGGAAAGTGGCGGACGCAGGCCGAGAAGCACCCGAACCGCGGCGGGAGTTGGCGGATGACGGCCGAGCGCAAGACGAGACACTCCGTGTCCTGTCTCCCGCGCTCCGTGACCGGTGCTCCTCTTGGCGTGCCTTGCGCCGAGCCCGCGGCTTCTACATGAGATACAGCAGCGTGTGGTGATCCTGACCACACGTCTTACAGCCGTCACCACGCCGACAGGATCCGTCGGAGTGCTCGTGGGCCAGGCAGCTCGAGCAATACCAGTTTACGAGAACCGCTTAGAGCCGCTTCTCGGCACTAAGGCGTAGGAAGCGCCGACACTTCTTCAAGGCGTGGATTCCATTGCAGACTCGGCAACGGTAGGATTGAATACCTCGAGTACATCTGCTCTCCAGCGATTGGGCGTTGCGTGGGCGTGGCAACATCGTGCTGAATATGACCTTGAAAACCAGAATTTGGCCCGGATCAGACGGATCATCAGCTGATTGCCACCGTGCAGCGTGATGCAATGCGTAAATTAAAAATGGAGTCGAGACAGAATTGTGCTCACACCCTGAATCCGATTCGAAACTGATCCGTGTGGGCACCTCTCCCTGATCCAGTGAGTCACCGAGGCTGCGGGCAACTCGTGCGGAAAAAACAGACACGCTGCGGGGGTTGGCTGGAGATAATGGGCCTGTCAGCACCCATCCGAAAATGGTCTCCTGACCGAGAAGATGTTAGCCTTGGAATTACCGAGGAGAATGAACGGAAGAATGTCAGCTCCTAATAACACATCGACTTGGGAGCTCTCAAAGAAGTTGGGGTCCGCCAGGGGAATGTCGAAATCGGATATGATGGCAGATCTCCGGCCAACTGCGGAAGAACGTAAGCCGCAGTCTCTAATTGTAGCCCGGGTGTAGACGGCGACCGAATGGACAAATGGCACGATTTGGTAGACTGCGCGGAAATGGTCTAATTAAGGCCGGAAACTTGGGCTGGAATCGTCATGAAGGGAAACTTGACAAGGTTGAACAGTCGTTCCGTTATGAAAGTTGCTTCGGACCCTGAGTCTATCAGTGCTCGTGCCTGGACGGTGCACCCCAAATGGCACACATTGATAAGGGCCGTGCCCAGTAGGACTGCTCCTGACCCGCAAGCGAAATACACCTGCACATTCGACTGATCCTCTGAGCCGTTTGCTGGCGTAGGCGCACTTGGAGCGGTTGCGAACGGATTGCCGCGGTGCAGGAGGGTGTGGTGTCGGCTGTGGCATGTGAAGCAGGTATGGGCGCTCGTGCAGTTTCGCTGCTGGTGCCCTCGGGCAAAACAGTTAAAACATAACTGCTTCCTCCTTATGTAGTCAGAGCGCCAATTTACATCCATTTCTAGGAAACGCGGACACAAGCGAAAGGGGTGGTCCTCTTTCGAACAGAGATCACAGCCCTTTTGGCCCGGAACCACTCGAGTCTCGTATGAAGTGAGCCTCCGAGCAGGGGCAGTAGGAGCTCCTGACCTTGGCGGAAGTTGCCCGGAGCCACTAGGCCTGACGTCGTCGATTGCTTCCAGAGTGCGATGGCGCTCTGTCAGGAAGTTATCTAATTCCTTCCATGTTGGAATTTCGGCCTTATTATGGACGGATTGCTCCCACATGGAAAGTGTGACTTTGGGGAGCTTTGACGAAATCATAAACACCAGGAGGCAGTCCCAAGCCTCAACATTGTTGGTGGACATTGCTAGGGCTGTCAGATAACTCTGAATGGTGGCTTGCAGCTCCTTCAGCGCGACCCCGGACTCTTGAGAAATAGCCTGGATGTTAATAAGGATTTTCAAGTGGCTATTGACCAATAGCCGCCGGTTCTCAAAGCGGTCTGTGAGGCTTTGCCACGCGGCGATAAACCCCTCATGGGTAAGCGGAGCCTTAGATACAATGGTGTGGGCGTCACCACTTGTTTTGGACAGTAAGTGGAACAACTTCTCTACCGGGGTGAGCCGCGAGTTTTGGATGTAAATGGCCGTAAACAACTCTCTGAAGGTGGGCCACCGAAGATAATCACCCGCAAAGACCTCGGTATCCACTGGAGGTAACCGGCAGCCTGTAGACGCGGGCGTGTGGACATTGACGGAAGCCTGAGTGGATTGAGAAGCAATTTTCTCCCGAAGCTGGGCAATACACCTCGAATGGACGGAGTAACAGTAGCTGTACTTCGATATCAGCACTGTCGAGGTGGCCGCATTGTTGTCTGACATGGCTCTCATAGATCTTCTCCACCTTCTCCCACAGTGCCCAAATTTGGTCCCGATGAACTTCGCACATGTATTGTAGGCTCCCAATACATGTGCGAAGTCCATCGGGACCGTTTCTGGGGCGCCCGGAGTATTTATGTTAGCCTTAAATTGGCTAAATTGTTGTGGCGATGCACTTTTTCAGCACCACTTCGACCGCACTTGGAGACATTTTCGCAACGGAGCGAGTCTGCCTCTGTGAAGGACCGGGGATTGTATCGACGGATTCGTCACTCTTTGCCCTTGGAATGGCACTAGTCGTCTTAGGCTTCAACAGAGGCGTCCGCGGATATGCGGATTGAGATCTGTCCAAACAGATGGTTGGGCTCGGACGCGGCTTTTTGTCGTCTCCCGTGGGCATTCTTAGAATCCAATTCGCTGGTCAGCGCTTGTCGACTGACTTTCGCAGTAGGTGCCTCGTACGAAGCGGTGGCCGGTCACACTAATGTGATGAGAACGGTGAGATCGCGGATGAAATGCGATTACAAGGCACAAGTGGGAATTAGTAGCGCCGATGTCGAAAGGAACGTCGTATGCGGCACAATTCGAATGAAGAAGAAAACTTCAGGAACCCAAAAAAACCAAAGGGGACGAGGTTTGTTGAGATTCTAAGCGGATGGTGCCTGATGCGGAGTAGAAGCAGCGTTAGAGGGACGGAAAATGGAAGTACCGGAAAATTCGTGCTCGTTCGGAAAAAATTTATGACGGTCTATATATGTATATTTCGACAAGTGTGGCTCGTACGTAGATATTGAATTCCTACCTATTTTCGAATTTGCGGAGCCGGAAGGGTGGACTTGACCTTGGCTTGGATTTAACACGAAAAAAAAGAAAATAAATAATTAATAATAATTAATTTTTGACTAATTGTCGGATTTAATTATTATGGAAGGGTGGAGTTAAAACCCTAATCTTTAATTAATTGGGTTTAATTATCCCGAAGCCGGAAAGGTGGAATTGAAACCGCGGCTCTATTCGGACAGAAGGTTGATAATTAAATTATTAATAATTTTCGAATATTAATTTTTTTTTAAATTTTAATTGTTGAGTGGCCGAAAAGGTGAACTAAAAAACCTGGCCATTTGCTCGAAATGGCGGTTTATAATTGTTGGTTTTATAAATTTAATTTTTTTTAATTTTATCGGCCCTATATTTCCTGAAATTGGAGGCAGAAAATATTTGGAAACATATGGACATGCATGCAGGATATATACGGATATATGTAAGGGCTTGTGGGGCATATGTTGGCACAGTAGAGCTTTGATAAGTGGACTGTATAATTGGAGGAACAGAAAAGTTATGTGGTGTAAAAAATGACACTGATTGGGGAAGATAAAAAAAACAAATATTAAGACAGCGGCGGACTGTTCGGTGAATATTAGGAAATACCGGAACTAATTCACACCGGCTGGCCGATATTAATTATGCCTTCTTTTTGTCACCACACAATTTCACTGTTCACTTGCGAATTTTTCGCGGATTAATTGCACCAAAAAAATATGCATGTGCGTATGTATGTATGTGGATGCACATATGCCTCGACCGTTGGCAAGCGAATGGATAACGGAGAGGCCGAAAACGGCGAGGAATATGGGCAGCACACAAAACGGAGACGGATGGAAAAATTTGCAGAATTTTAAGATTATTATAGATTATTAGAAAATCTCAAACTGCCGTTGTGTCGGAAAACTCGGACTTGGAGTTGACACGGAGGGAAAAACAATTTTGCAGCAGTGTGAAAGAAATTCAATGTTCGGATCACTGCTGAAGACCGGCAGAGAGATGGAGACGGAAAAATGTACTTTTCTTTTGGCGGAACAATGCCGAGAACTGCTGGTAGAAGAAAATCCAGGAATTATCCGGCTCGAAGGACCAAAATGTTGTAGAAGGGCGGTGCTGCCGCAAAAAATTCCAGGAGTAGATGAAATGAGAAGTCGGAGGCGTCTTCAGTTAAATCAAAAAGCAGCGCGTTCAGCTTTATTGGGCTGCTTACAGAGTATTAAACTTAACTTAGAAAAGAACGGACGATCGATGACGGCCGACGAGAGCGCGAGAGTGCATAGAGGGGCGAGCGCGGATGCACTCTTTAGCGCGGATGAGCTTTTCAGTGCGGGTGCGCTCTTCAGCGCGGATGCGCTCTTAAGTTCAGCGGCCCAACGGCCCCTCACATAAACATATATTAAGTTCTCTCTCAATCTTAGTAAGAACTTCGATACTCGAGACCAGTGGGCTTTGTCTAGCCGGTCTCTTTGGTCGTGTATTTATATACGCGCTGCGTTGAAGCGGTCTACTAATATTTCGGCGTGTTTATTCACAGTATTTTGCTGTGCTAGCCGTGTCCTTGATAATGATTTGTATGATTTGTCAAAATCAGCTTTTATGTTATTTAATTATTTATAAAGCTCATTACTTAATGGAATTTTATTGAGAACATTGCTAGAATTATAAGTGAAATAGTTGGTTTAATATATTATTTTATTTTTGTATATACATATAAACTTATGTACCTCTCTTAAACAATAAAATTGCTAAGTTATTCAAATGGAAATGTATAAAATGATTCGGCTCATGCGATACGTATGATCCGAAGTTACGGCCAACAATACAATGCCATTTTGGTTTGAACTTTGGGTCATAATCATTTTTAATGTATTTGGCAATGTCTGATTCAATGTGTTTTTTTTCAATAGCTTGTCTTCCGCAATCAATGCCACTTTTTGCATTTCCTGACTCATGTCAGTACTCTGAATATCGGCCTTGCCGCTAGACATTTTGCTGCTTGTTTTCTATTAGATGTGCCTGATTTTTAGTACGTTTATTTGCCCTAGTGTTCGATGTATGTATTTTTTCTTTTTTTTTTTTTTTTTTTACCGGTCTTTCAGAATTTGGAAATGGCTTGTGCATCAATAAGAGCATCAGCTAGCATTCCTGTATTCATCATAAAGCTTAGAGGCCCAGACGACCGAGGGGCGCTCAAGAAACGATTTGTTAGAATATATTAAGTTATTTGTTAATTATTAAGCTAAGAGGAGTTAGTAAGGAAATTTAAAATTCTATATTTTAAGTTAGAGGGACAGGAAAGAGATGTAATAGAGTAGAGACCATTGTAGTTCGAACATAATACCCTACAGGGTCATGCAGTGCATATGTCGAACTACAACGGCTAAGAAACAGAGGACTACAGTTTCGAGTCCTTCTATTAGGAATGTTAAAATTTAAGCGTGTTAGTAAATGCTGGCTATCTACATCCCCGTTAATAAGGTTATGCAGAAAAACTACACCGAGCATTGTCCTACGATTTGTTAAGCTAGGTAAGTTTATGAGTAAGAGTCTACTACTATAAGATGGAAGTTGAAGATTTGCATCCCAGTTTAGACCTCTAAGTGAAAAAGTTAGGAAATTCTTTTGTACGGATTCTATGCGGTCCTGATGTACTCCATATTGGGGACTCCAGACACATGAACCGTACTCCAGTATAGGACGGACCAAAGAAATGAATAGTTTTTTGGTTATATAGGGGTCATAAAATTCTTTTGACCACCTTTTGATAAAACCAAGGACTCCTTTAGTCTTATTAACCATTAAGGAAATATGGTCGGCAAATTTAAGTTTGATGTCTAATAGGATGCCGAGATCATTAACCTAGGTTAATTTTTCTAAGGCAATCCCATTAATAGAATAAGTAGCTTGCAGAGGGCAAGAACGATAAAAAGACATATGTTTGCATTTAGATCCATTAAGTATTAGATCATTAGCTAAACACCATTTTTGAAAGTTATCAAGGTCAGACTGAAGACTGCATTGGGCAGAGATGGATTTGTACTGAAGACAAAGCTTTACATCATCTGCATACATAGGAACTAGAGAGTTCGTCAAAGCAGGGGGCAAGTCGTTTATAAAAAGCGTAAATAATAACGGGCCAAGATGACTTCCTTCAGGGACGCCGGATGTAGCACGGACCAGACGGGACTGAATGTTTTTAAATAAAACTCTTTGTGTCCTTCCATCTAGGTAGCTGAAGATCCACGTTAAGAGGTCTTTAGGAAAACCCAGCATATTCAGTTTACTCAACAAGAGTGAGTGATTAACTGAATCAAATGCTTTGCTGAAGTCTGTGTAAATTACATCGGTTTGATATCCCTTACAAAAGCCATCTATGACAAAGGATGTCAACTCCAATAAGTTTGTGGTGGTGGAGCGACGCTTAATAAAGCCATGCTGACAAGGAGTGATGATCGAAGAGCAAAGGTGTTGCAAATGAGGGGTAATTAATTTTTCAAATAACTTTGGAATTGCCGACAACTTAGAGATGCCTCTGTAGTTGGCAGCCTCGGACTTTTTCCCTTTTTTATGTAGGGGAATTATAAATGATTCCTTCCACTTAAGGGGAAAAATCGAGGTTTCCAAAGATAAGTTGAAAAGTCTTAGAAGAGGTTTGCACAGAGCCCTGGCGCAGTATTTTAGCACACAGCCTGGTACTCCGTCGGGGCCTGGCGAATAAATGGGTTTTACCCTTAAAAGACCAGATAATAAGTTGTTCTCAGAAAAAAACGGACAGAAAATAAGATTTGCTGCTTGAATGTTATATGCGTAAGGCTGATCAGTCAATTTAGGAGGAGAATAAGTTGTTTGAAAAAATTCTGCGAATAGATCGGCAATGGCCAGATCCGAAGTCGCAGAGGAATTTTCAAACGTAAGCAGAGGTGAAAAAGATACGTGTTTACGCTTAGTGTTTACAAAATTATAAAACTGCTTTGGATCCTGAGTAAATTGAATCCGGCAGCGGTCAATATAATTCCTATAACATTCAGCGTTATGCACGGTAAAATTCGACCGAGCTAGTATCTTGAGAAATCAACACTACTGCAGGTTTTTTTATATTTAAGTAAAAGCTTATTTTTTTTATTTTTTAAGTTAGTAAGGCACCTTGTAAACCAAGGAGGATTTGTTGAAGCGGACGGATATTTCCAAGGCACACATGAGTCAAAAAATTTATTTAAAGTAAAATAAAATTTTTCTAAAGTGACATTAAGATCGGTGCACGCCAGAATATCAGACCAGTCAAATGTATCAATAAGGCTATTAAGTTTCTGAAAATCAGCTTTACGGAAACAGCGAATCTTATTTACCACGCTCGGAGACATCTGATCGATACCAGGAGTGGTTTCGATTGAGACCTCTAGTGTGGGGTGATATGGATCCTCTGGGGATGAAAGGGGAAAAGCTCTGGAGAGAGCAGTAACATCAGGATCAGATACAAAACACAAGTCTAAAAGCCGACCTAGCGAATTTCTAACATGATTGATCTGACCTAGGGACATGTCAAACATGCCCGCGGTGAAGTCATGGTAAGTTATAAGTGACAAAGATGGTGAGTTATCGACGTTGGACCACTTTAATTCTGGGATATTAAAGTCGCCCACCGCTACGAGTTGGTCACGATCCGTCATAAGATTAGAGACGTATCGAATGGCGGACAAATGCTGCCAATATGTAGGCGGTTCAGACATAGGAGGTATATATGAACATGTAATGTATAAAGCTCTAACGGACATAGTGATTTTAACGCAAATAAATTCTATGTCACCAAACTCATGTGATTTCACCTCTTCAGAAGCAAGAGTAGAGTCTACCGAAATGAGGACTCCACCTCCTCTTCGCTGAGATCGATCCCGTCTAAAAGTGGTGTACTTACTTGGAAAAACTTCGGAGCTAAAGATCTCCGGATTTAACCAAGTTTCTGTAAATGCTATTATATGGGATGCAAAGAAAGAACTATCAGAATATAGCTTGGGGAGTTTGCTACGTAGCCCCCTAGTATTCTGATAGGTAAGAGTTAATGAGGAAACTAGTTTTTTGGGTTAGTAGCCAAAAAAGAGGTGGTGGGTTGGTCAGTGGTTCCAATATTGGGAAGTCTCACTCCCACTGGTTTTTTAACTTTTTTCTTCACGGAACTAGGCTGATGTTCTTGGACGAAAAGATTCTCTGGCCAAAAACTGGGAGAACAAATCGTCTTGAACATCAGCGCGGGCACACGAATCTTGAAAGAAGACGTGCGCCGTGTATAATTATATTTAAATTTTGTTATGTCCTCCACCTTTATATCGGCTTTTGTTTTGGCTTTGATATAAGCCGAGATATCAATCTCTGAAGTATCAGGGGCAAGCCGAGAAACAAATATATGTTTCGATGGAGGAATCACCTGTAAGGGTTTTGGTGTCGCAGGTACGAGAACTGCAGCATCAGTCGGTGCCGGTAGTCCGGACTGTGGAATACCCTTTTGGGTGACTCTAATGGGGGTTTCGTTCCCTAGGACCTGTGGCATCACTTCAACAGATGCCATGGCGGACATATCGGACAATTGCTCATTATCCCTGAGAAATTCGGACGAATTTTTCTCAGTTCTAGCCCTTGGGGTGGCCAGAGATATAAGCGGCTGCATTAATGTCGGCTGAGCAGGCTGAGGCGGATCAGAAACAGCGGATTTCTTACGCTTAGGGGACTCATTTAACAGCTGAAGGCCACTAAACTGAATGTCAAGCGCACAGAGGTGGTCATTGATTTTGCGAAAACCAGTGCTCAGCTCTTTAAATCCATTTTTGGTCTGTCTCATGAACGACCTCATTTCGCCTTGCACAGCACGACAATTCTCACAACAATAATGTATCCCAGACCTACGGGAAATGGCATCCGAAACTGATGCAGTGAAACCGGCACACTTGGCGTGCACGACGTTTTCACATAACCAGCAATGGATGCTAGGCTGGGATAAGGAAATTGTCTTGTTACAAGACTTAATGGCACAGACCAGTTTAAATTCCATTTTATTTTATTTTATTTTTTTTTTATTTAATAAAACAAAAATTAATATTTAAAAAGTTAAAAAACACAATACCTTGAACCACTGTGCCAAACAAGAAGCCGAAGCGGGAGCTTTGAAAGAGTGCAAAAGAGAAATGCAGAAATATAGATAAGCCGGGGAAGAAGCAGAGCTGATCTATGCTTGGCATAGAATTCAGGCAAATTATTAATTCGACTCCAAATATACCACAGCACTCGCGAAGCGATACGGTTTAGGCTTTAAGATTGTTAAGATTCACAAGATTTAATTCACAAGTATGTAAACACCGGCTTACCAATATTTTTAATAAAACGCAGTGCGCACAAAAAAAACACGACCGTTCGCTTGAAAGAAAGAGAGGGAATTCTCGAGTTCCGAGAACACTTTGCAGTTTCGTACGGTAATCTATTCACATACTCATATTCAAAGTCTGCAATTAGCAGGGGCTCTGCTGCATTTCTAATTATCTCTTACACCCTATTCTCGAAATTTGGGTCTTTAGAAATTGTGATTTTTATACACTCATTAGTATTCATATTAATTGTGTTTTTATTTTATTTTATTTCGTTTTCAAGGATAGGTGTGAGAATAAGTAAATATATTTTTTTTGTTTTAGTTCTTAATGTATTATTTAAAGCTATACATATATGTTTTTTTTAAGATATTATTTCGAAACATTTTATTTTCTATCATTGTCAGCGCTTATAATATCTTGTCTAGGTCATTAGCCTGGCTTTTGTTTGTGGCTTTTTTTGCAATACATTTATTATGGAAAATGTAGGCTTTGTACAAAATATAAGCATTCATTATGAAAACAATAATTAATAATAAAATGTTTGTTAAATTGGAATCAATATTTTGTGTCTCAACCTTATTAATTACATTTGCAGTGGAATCTACGTTTTTTAAGTCCACTAGACCCATTTTGGGTATTTTTTCGTACTCTAGTATATTAACTTTGATTTTTAAATTATTATTAATTTGCCATTCGGTTTGGCTCATATATTAGTTCATTTGCCCTAGTAGCCTATAAGAGTTTTATAAATATATATTTATTTTTTATATTTCAGTTAATACAGGGCGGCCTGCCCTTCACGCTTGATGAGTCTGCTGCTGTTGTCCTGGGCCTATGGGCTCAGGCGGTGCCGGTGCCGGTCATCGCACACGCTTACAGCAGGTCGCTTTGCAAAACGGGCTCTCCAGAGGTCCCGGGCAATCCTTTGGGCACTCCTGTTTAAATCTCGGAATTTCTGCTCTTTCTGGAGGGGGTAATTTTTCGTAAGTTTTAGCAATGTTTCTGATAGCAGCGTAGGTGGATGTGGGTTTATTTGTGGTTTCTTGTGGGTGTTTGGTCGTTTAGTACTTTTTTAATGTACTCCACCTCGGCTCCCTTTCACCACTTTAAGCTACTTCCGCTATTCAAAAGCTTCAGTAGTTCAGCCTTTCTGGCCTTTAGTTTTTTCACCACTCCACTTTTTCCGCACATCACACTCTACTCACTGCGTTTTTGCCTTTTTTCCTCCATTTTCAAAATTTTCAGTTCAATCCAATTTTTTTGATGATTTCCAGCCGGTACAGGTTGTTGTTTTTAATCCTTCCGAATGTGAGGTGCTTTTATAGTCACGGTCGTTGTAGAAGAGCCGAGCCGTTGTATGTTTCTTGTGTTTTTATATTCTTTATTTAATTCAATTTGATTTCCAGTTTTAAGCCGGAGCAACCTTTGTTGTCGCTCCGAACTCACATTTTTCTCTGATCTTATTAATATGGATTTACAGTTAAAGGAGTCTAAGTCTCGTAGCTCGTGGCTTATATATTCTTAAATACATAGCTATGCTCGCTTAGGCTGAGCGCGGAGGTATATGCACATACATACATGTGGTCCGCAACAGCACGCTTCTGGCGTCTTTAAAATTAAAAAATTAAAATTTTTTTAAATTTTTCTCTTGATGTGCGGGAATAAAAAGAAGTCATTGAGTGCTAAGTCAGGGCTGTATGGCGGATGACCCATCAATTCGACATTTTGGACGATCATATAAACGTTTTTTGAAACACCGCGATAGTATTTTTTCAAAATTTTTTTTTGCACCAATCCACACGAGTCTTTATTGGAGCGATTGTCAAATTATGCGGGATCCAACGTGGACAAATTTTTTTTACGACCAAGTGTTCATGCAATATAGAATGTATGCTTGTAAAAGAAATGCCCAAGGACGCCTCACAACAAGCTCGAATGGCAGCTTGTGTTCCGCTGCATCCAGTACGAGGCATGATCCTGCTTCCACTAGCAGGCTACATTCATTATGACGTCCCATCGGAGGACATTATTGAGTGCCTCCAGGAAGCGGGTCACTGCCATCTGCACATCTATACCCCTCGTAATAAGGCAACACAGCTTCCGCTTAACATGAGGTTTTGTGGAAATTAAGAAGGCTGATAATAACAAGCTTCTTAAGAACATCTCTGCTGTTTGCAGACACGTAGTGACCTGGGAGAAGCCACGCAAGCAACCCGGTCCCGTACAATGCCATAGATGTCAGGAATACGGACATACAAAAGCATACTGCACACGGCATTACATCTGCAGAAAATGCGGAGAAAACCACCCTACCCTGGAGTGCAAGCTTGGGAAAGACGACCCTAGGTGCTGCTTTCACTGCGGCAGCTCTCACGCGGCCAACTTTAAAGGATGCCGCAAATATCTGCAATTCGCATTTAAGCAAAATACTCAATCAAGGCTCACAGCAGCCACAGAATCGAACACGTTTCCTTCAACCAATCCCTCACCGTTGGTTAGGAATCATTTGCAAGTGTAGGCAGAAGAAACCTACCTATCTCTCACAAAGAGATGGAAAATACTCCCCCTCCAACACATTCCACCGAAAACGCCGCTCTGAATGCCAAACTGGAACAGCTTTTCATGAGGCTCGAAAGGATGATGTCCCTAGTAGAGACTCTAATGCAAGCAATCCTGCAGACGCGTCCACCCTCCTCTACCTTCCGCAATGGGAGCGATTAAAATAGCCTGCTGGAACCCCAATGGGATAAGCTCGAAAGCAAACGAGATCATTGCTTCCATAGAGCTTTACGAAATAGACATCCTTTTGTTGTCAGAAGTCCGTCTCTGTTCGCGGTCCCCCCTCAGGATCCCTGGATTCACTTTGCACAAAGCCGATCATCCGGATGGCCGGCGACATGGGGGCGCAGCGATCTTCGTCAAGTCAGCCATAGCCCATCAACTCTCTTTCACTCTTTCGGAAGAGCACATACAAGCCGTCTCCATCGAAATATCTACAAGAAGAGGGAGGTTTAACGTTGCTTCGGTGTACTGCCCCCTGCTGTTAGGTGAACGGAAGCAGACTTCACGACTTTCCTCTCCAATCTCGGAGATAAGTTTCTTGCTGCAGGTGACTGGAATGCCAAACACAGATGGTGGGGCAACTACAGGATGTGTGCCAAAGTCCGGACCCTCACCTCTGTCCTGACCAATGTCAATGTCGACATTGTAGCCACTGGAGAAGCCACATGCTACCCCTATCGTGCAAACGCCACCCCCAGTGCAATTGACTTTGGCATCTCAAAAGGCTTCAGACAACAGCAGGTCTCTGTCAGAGCACTCACCGAGCTATCTTCCGACTACCTCCCGTTGCTCTTCATAATAAACGAAGAAGCTCAATTCCATAAAGTAGTCCCCAAAATGCTACCTGCGCACGTAAACGTTGCCACTTTTAAGTCCTACATCAATGCTCAGACCGTGCTCAAAACACCAATAGCAATCTGCAGCGATCTGGATGCATACGTAGATAGCTTCACCTCCACAATTACGGAAGCCGCCCAGAGAGCTACGCCACCTCAGCGACAATCTGGTCACCCATCTAATAGAAGGGCACCAATACTAACCCAGGAGGCAAGGGCACTCCTGGATCTAAAAAGGCACCTCAGAAGGCAATTCATTGTGTCAGGCAATCCTGCAACTAAGCAGCGTCTATCTAGCATTACTAATAGACTGTGCAGGTTGCTAGCGAAAACCCGCCAAAACAACATCGATACCCTGCTGGAGAGAACTGGCCCGGACAACAGCAGCAATTTTTCGATATGGAAGCTAACGAGAGGAATTAAAAGACAGCTATTTGTACAATCCCCAATACAAAGCCACACTGGCCGCTGGCTTAAGAACGACTCCGAGAAAGACTCCAACGCTTTTGCGGAACATCACTCTGCCACCTTCACTCCTTTTGAACTTCCAGACGCTTCACACCGCGATGAAGTTGCAAACCTCTTACACGCTCTCTCTCAGCCAGCGCCCCCCATCAGACACACCACGCCGCAAGAAGTCACGCTGCAGTTAAAGGCGCTTAATTTAAACTTAACATAAACTTCACACTCCAGGTAGTCTTCCTCGACGTAAAACAAGCCTTTGACAAGGTGTGGCACGAGGGCGTTCTTTACAAAATCAAGGAACTTCTCTCTGCACCATGTTTTATTTTGTTTTATGAGAGATTTGTTTTATCTCTCATGTTTTATTGCCGATCGAACCTTCGTTGTAGCAGTAAAGGACTCACGATCCAGCTTGGCTCACGTTCACGCAGGAGTGCCCCAAGGAAGTGTATTTGGACCGTTCCTATACACGATGTACACGAGTGATATGCCAGTTCCGTCTCCCACCACAGACGCTCGTATGCTTCTGGCTACTTACGCCGACGACACGGCCTTGCTTGCATCCCACTCGTCTCAGCTGACAGCCTCGGCTGCTGTTCAGCCTGAGTGCGATGGAGCGCTGGACCAAGCAATGGAACATTGCCATAAATTGCAGCAAGTCGGCTTGCGTCACTTTTTCCCTAAGACTTGTGATCAACATCGTACATACCTTCAATAATGACGCTATTATTAACGCCACCTCTCACTGCTACTTAGGTGTACACCTAGTTCACAGGCTTATATGGAACACCCACATCACGGCGATCAAAGCCAAATGTGTTCGCAAACTACTAAAGCTCGACTGGCTCCTGGGATCCAAAAGACTCCAGCTTTCGACGAAAGTTTTGCTGCTCAAAGCAATCCTCACGCCAACCTGGACGTATGCGATCGAGGTATGGGGCACCGCATCCAAGCACCAGCTAAACAGGCTGAGGGTAGTGCAGGCACGTGCTGCTCGAAGGGCATCCGGACTTCCCTGGTATGTGACAAACCAGGCCATCCAAAACGACCTACGTCTGTCCCGGTGGGCGACCTCCTAAACCACGTAGCCGACGATTCTCGGACAGGCTAACGAGTCACCCAAATCCACTGGCTAGCAGGCTGGCCGACCCGAAAACTCTTAGGCGTTTAAAGAGATTTCACCCCAGCGATTTGTCTATAAATAATATTGTAAACTAATTTAAATAACTGTAAATTATTGTATATAGTCTAGGCTCATATCCCATATGTTCCATATTCACCCCATCTTTTAAGCGCCCGGTCATGTTGCAATGGTTCTGAACGATTCTGGCGACTACAATAAAATTTAACTTGTTTTAAAAAAAAAGGTCGCCTCTATCTCACGGTATGTCACATGACGATCTTGCATTATCAGTTCATGCACGGCGTCAATGTTCTCTGGAACAAAAGCCGTAAAAATGATTGCGCGAAAATATTCACGAGCTAATTCCATTTTCTGTCAAATTGATTTTTTGGAGTCACTGTAAACAACACAAATTATGGCCGTACGTCAAAACGTTCTGAGCACGTTTCTGCTAAAACATTTCAAACTTCCAAATGAAAGCGTCAGATGGCGCCAGGCAACACTTAGTATATTTATAGCAGCCCTCGTACATGACCTACCACAGGATCTCCTCCCTCTTTCTATGTGACTGCCAAGTGCGTTCTCCACTTTGATCAACAGGTAACGTGTTACTTGGGAGCCAGCTCCCTTATCGTATGGGCCAGCACCTTCTTGACACACTGGACCATCTTTTCTCAAGCTCCATCCTCATTTGGGTTCGCCGGAGAGTTGAAGGTCCATTCGACTCCTTTCGATTCAATTCGATTCCTGTTTCCTGTTTCACAGTGTTTATAAGCCGTGCCCCCAGTACGGCCGCGTGAAGTTTTAGTCCCAGGACTGACATCGTCCTCATCGGAGCACATTTCATTTTGAAATAAACGAAATGGCCCTCCAATACGCCGTCCCAGCGAACGCCGACTGACTGAAGTCTACGAAGACGTGAAGCTGAAGTGCTCGTACTCGTCCAGTACCAAAGAAGTAGCGTGGATACCGGAACTTTCTCACATAGTTCATCTCTTGCCGCCAGCTCTCAAAAGCTGCGGCTAGCTCGCCTGGCAACGGCTCATCCCAGGTGACTCCTCTCCGCCAAATTTTTCGCATCAGTCACGTTGCTGGGAACCCGATGGTACTCGACACTGATTTTGAAGTCATCTTTGGAAGGATGCCAATACATGCCCAATACTTTTTGCTCGGATTCAGTTCACTCGACGTTTTCGTTGGTGCCTAGCGGATTTAAGGTTCTGACCATTCCCGTCGAACATGTATTTCTCTTACCCGTTTTGAAACGGCCATAGTTCATTCTCTTCTGCGAAGCTGTCTTCGTAATCGTCCACGTAGTGGTACACGTCTATGGCCAGAACCGCCCGGGAATCAGAGTGCGCGAACCTTGACGCGCTTACGGTCTTCACGTACTGCACTGAACTTGGCGAACAAGCTGCTCCAAACGTCATCACTTTAATCTCGTAGATCTCCGGGACGTTTCAGACGTCCCCATGCCTCCCTAGGAATCCATGCCACCCTTTGGTTTTATTAATCTTGATGGAACTCCTCGATGTCCGCACAGACTCCTACGATTCCTTCCCTAAAGTGAAAGAGAACAGCCGGGAGTGAATTGTAGTTCTGGGGGCCCTTCAGTAGTGCTGAATTTAGGGATTCTAGGTGCGCGTGATCCAGCCCAATAAGGATCCTTGGCCCTGCGTTGCTGAATGGCTTCACTGGTAGGCGTGCGCTACTTCTCGCTCTTGCCATCTTCACATCATTTCGACGTTAACTCTGCATCGGAAGATTTAAATTGCTTACTGTGTAGAAGTTCCTCTTCCTCTTTGGCTCTCTGGCGGCCAAGCCGCCAAGCCACTGTACCTCCCGTTTCTGGCTGCTCCGTAGATCCCTCCTGTGGCCACCATCTGACTGTTTTGATCATCTGGGACTACCGGCTTGTCATGTAGCAGGGGCAGGGGTCAGCGGCCGAAAGGAAAGGGCAACGGGCGCACGGACGGCCACCTGCTAGCGGGAAAGTGGCGTGAGATTGGAAGCAGAATCCAGGAAGATTAACGGGCGCTCCAGTCAGTATAAAAGGAGGCCCATTGGAGCGGCTCGGGACGAGTCTTTTTAGGAAGCTTGTAGCGTTGAGTTGAAGGACCGCCTGTGAAGAGTCCGCCATTCAAGTGTTAGAGCGTTTCTAAAAAGGATTCGGTCTTGTTTGAGTTGAAGGACCGCCTTTGGAGAGTCCAACAGCCAAACGCAAGGAGAACGAACGAGACGAGAAAGGATCTGTACTGGGACAGTTCCTTGGAAAGACCTAGGCGACATTAGACGAGTTGGACCGGTTCCTGGCCCCGGCAGGTAGCCTTGCTAGGAAGTGCAGAAAGGATAAGTCTGGCGCACGCCACTCTGACTCCTGACTCACAACCAACAGGCGTGGTCCTGCAACGGAAAGGACAGGCCAACTCAGGATCCCGAGCCCGGTTTGCTCCAGAAGACGCGAAGGACAGAACGAGAAAGGATCGGTGTCGGTCGGTTTCCTCGACAGCTACAGGGTATCAGAGTCGAGTTGGGCCATTCCCGGTCAAAGCAGGTAGCCTTGCAAGGAAGTGAGGAAAGAATAAGTCTGGCGCACGCCATACGGATTCCTGACTCGCAACCAACAGGCGTGATCCTGCAAGGTACGGATAAGCCGACTTGAGAACTCGCGCCCACTTAGGAACGCGATCGGGGAAGCACCGATCACCCACCGAGCAGCTCTTGATCCGGGCCCATTAACGCGTACGCGCGGTGGTCACCCGGCCGAAGGGAGGCGTGACATACTGGACAGGCGACTTCCGACCCCGTCGGGACTGACAAGACTTCGGCGACTCCCAATCCAGGCCCGCCGGTGCGAAAAGGCACGGCGTCTCCTGGCGTAGAGGAGCCGGCTGTAGACAGCAAACTCTGAACCAGGGCCGCTGGTGCGCATGCACAGCGGGTTGCGGGGACGACCACCAGTAGCCATCTCCCAAACCGGACTCGCCGGTGCGAAAAGCACGGCGTGCTCCTGGCGTAGCGGAGCCTACTGCAGGCCGCACATCCCGAACCAGGTCCGCGCATCTCCCTGGTGGTGCAGAGGTGACAGTCAGTAGCTATCTCCCGAACCAGTGTCGCCGGCGCGCAGAGCACGGCGTTCATCCTGGTGTAGCGGAGGCTACAGCCCGCCAACTCCCGAGCCCGGCAGTACAGCGCGTAGGCGCGGTATCCCCGGCGACTTAGTGGAGGCTTTTCAGTGCACAGCCGAAGGCCAGACCAAGTCAAAGAGGTGGAAGGCTTGACGACGGATCAACGAAGAGGAACCCCGGCAACGAGAACAAGAGCGGAAACACCAGCAACGGAGGAGATCACCAGGACGGATACACCAAGGGTCACCAAGGTTACACCAAGGGTCATTCCCGGGAACCGTAAGCGTAAATCACCATTGTCAGCAGAGAGAGCAGAGAATAAAGAGACTGCACAACGGAAAGCTATTTGTATTATTTTCTGGGCTTGGGCAATCACGTCTATACGTCACGTCAATCTATAAATTCGGTGGAACGGATTCGCGAAACGCTGTGAGCTAGCCGCGGCAAATTGTGGCGAGCGGAAGCAGAAATAACAGTTCGTTACAATCTTTATATTTACGCGGAGAATGGAGAAACAAAGAATTTTTTATACCCACAAGTATAACAGAATTAAATGAATTTGAAAACTATTCTTTTTTGTTTGACTTATTTCTTATGTGGCAACCAAAATATGCCACAGCGAAACGTGGCAGGGTACTGCTAGTCTATTTATATATTTATTTTTTTTTGAATTAGTTTATTATTATTTATTCACTTTATTTAGTTTTTTGTGTCTTTTGAGTTTTTTCGGGGGTTCCCATCCTTTAACGCGTGCTAGCCGGCGAAGTGGAAAAATCCCAATAAAAAAAGAAATAGGCAGACCCTTACAAGATGAATATGTTGTTTAAAACAAAACTGTGGAAAAAAAACGGCAGTTGCCTGATCGGTATTTGTATGTTTTTGTTTAGTGCCTAGATGGGCATGAAATATAACGGTCGGAGCCGCAGCTCGGCCAGACAACAAATTACAATAACCACCACCCTCGCGATCCCACCATCCACCCTCGCGATCCCCACCCACCAGCCCAAACAGGCAGGGCTAAACCTTGCCCAATACAAGACGGAGGCTGTCCTGATTTCAAGCAGGAAGCGGGTGGAGACGGCCACAATCAACATAGGTGGACATGTGGTCACATCAACCAGGGCCATCAGATATCTGGGTGTAACGCTGGACACGAGGCTTAGCTTCAGGGAGCACCTTGTAGAAGCAAATCGAAAGGCAGCGAATGTCGCCAGAGCACTATCGAGGATTATGCTCAATTGTAGGGGCCCGAAGCAAGGTCGGAGACTGCTGCTTCAGACCGTCTGCAGCGCAACAATGCTCTACGCAGCCCCAGTGTGGGCGGAGGCAGCCAAAAAAAGGTCGTACACCAAAGGTTTGACCAGCACCTACAGGCTTTGCGCCCTAAGGGTGGGCTCGGGCTTCCGCACGATATCGGAGGATGCATGGTACCAATCGACCTGCTCGCGGCGGAGCGGCAAGATTTACACCAGGCCCTAGCAGCGCTAAACGGGCATGCCCCGGCAGCGTTACGCCGCCGGCAAAAAGAGTGCTCGAGAGTCATGACCTTACAGAAGTGGCAACAACGATGGGACGAGTCGACCAAGGGACGCTGGACCTACCAACTAGTCCCCGACCTTAGGAAATGGCTCAAAAGAAGTCACGGGGAGGTAAACTTCTGGCTCACGCAGGTGATCAGCGGCCACGGATGCTTCAGGAGCTATCTCTTCAAATTTGGACACGACGACGATCCAAGATGCCCGGAATGCCCGGAATGGACGAGACGGCGGAACACGTGGTTCTGGACTGCCCACGTTTTTCAGCCTCAAGGCGGAGACTCCTAGGGGAAGTATCGACGGTGGACCTCATTGGAAGGAGGTTGCTGGAGGACGCCCAGTTCTGGGAAGGCATGAGCAGCTTTGCCGCCTTAACGATGAAGGAGCTAAGACGGCTAGAAAGGAACCGAGCAGAGGCTAGGCTAGCCTAGACAACGAAAAGCAGTGGGCGCTTAGGCACGCCAATCCTGGCCCTGCGAAGCAAAGCCTAGCGGCATTACCACAGGGTTACAGGAACTTAGGAGACTCCTTATTGTTAGAACTTAGTTTTAAGTTATTTTTTTGTTAATAAACGATTTAAAAAAAAAAAAAAAAAAACCACCCTCGCGATGGTTGTCGTCGCGTTGTGCGCAAACGCACCCTTTAGAATTGTTGTTGCAAACTCGGGACCGCGCGGTCGGGCCCGCTACCTGCCTCGGAATTTGTGTAGCATTGTTTTTGTAAATCTTCACGGCTCGCTGACCGCGCGAAACGCTGTGAGCTACGAATAACGGGGGGAGCCTTGAGAGCGCGAGGAGCCATGGGCTTGCCCATCTATGGTTTAGTGTTTACAATGTTATAAAACTGCTTCGGATCCTAAGTAAACTGACTCCGTAAGCGGCCAATTCAACAAATGAATTTACAAGTTAACGGCAGTGCCGGAGATTGGTTTTATGGTGCTCTTTATTGTATGAGACTCTGACACAAACTGAAACTTAAAGCTAACAATAAGTATTTCATAGCGGCCACGCAAATGTGCAGTGCTTGCCGCTATGCATGGGCTTCCGGCCAGACGCTATGTCAGCAGTTTGGCCAGAGCGAGCTCTTAAATAATCGGACATTGCCGCTGCTTGGTTAACTTCAGTTAACTACTCCCCCCTCAAGAATGAGGCCGCCCTCGGCCGACCCTATTTGGGCAATCATCTCCTTCAGCTGGGCCGCAGTTTTTCGGGCCTGAGTGACCCGCCGATAGGTCAAGCCGATGCAAATTAAAGCGCAGCATATTGCTCCCGCTATGAACACCAACTGATGTAGTCGCTGGTGATTAATCTCCTTCCCGAACTCTTTGATGTGCTCCAGATTACGTTCACTCAGTCGGTGAAGGTATGGAAGGCTAAGAACGTCACGTTCCATGGTGATGTTCAGGGAAGGTGAGCTGGCCACTCCTGGAGCCCTCTTCTGGGCTGTGTCATGATTGACCAATCGGGTTTCGTTGACCATGGCACTCTTTTCAAACGTGAGATATGTGCCTTTTATATGGGCACAGGTGCCATTGTCCACATACACGTGAGCCGAGCGATCATTCACAATTACTATTTCTTCATCAACATAAGTGATGGGGTGTAAGTCGCTTTGCTGGATCTCGCAATGCGCCGTGCCTCCAGCGTGAAGCTCTTGGGCGCATGATCTTCTGCGAGCCAATCGGCAAAATGTAGCTCCTGATGTCGGGGAGCACTTTTCCACGGTGTGGATCTCACTGTTGCATTCGGCAATGACGTTATCTTCCAGCCTGAGCATGGTGTCGTTATGTGACACTGGGAAAACGGTAATCTTGCTGCAGGCCGACTTTATCTTTGGAAACTTAATAATAAAATGTAATATGTTATCGGACTGTAAGATCTTAACGGACGATACGGACAAAACATCTCTAAACGCCGTCTCGGTGGGCTCTTCCATCCACACACCTTCCAGGTCTGCATGATCTAGGATGCTGGGGCTAACAATATTAACTTTAGCAAGTACCACTGCTAGCATCAAACCCTGTAGCTCCATTGCTATCATCCTATTTCGAGTTAAAAGCATCTCGAATAGGTGCCCAGTATCAATTTGGGACTTTTTTGCTGACCTCAGAAGTTGGTTGACGGTAGCGGAAATTTAATTGATTTGAATTTGTACTTTGTTGTTAATATTAATCTGCCTATTGTTTGCATTTGTTAATTGGAATTCTTTAAGTTTAATTCTGTCAAAATCTTCTGCGTCCGGCGTTCCTGCCACCACCTTTAGCGCAGTCCCTAAGAAGTCTAAACTTCTTGCTACCCTATGATGGACGCTCAAAGAGTCGAGCATGTCGCGTAGGTGGGCGACGTCAACAACCAGGAGTTTCTGCATGTGGGATTGCGGGAACATGACGGTCATCCCATTAGTTTCTTCGATGACGCGCCTATATTCCGAGAGATTTGCTGAGTGCTTTACAGAGGCAAATTCCTCCCATATCAGGATTTGACCATCAATGATGGGAATGTATTTGGCTTTGGAATAGTCAAAGACGCGTGCCGATGTTGCGGCCAAAGGAAAATCAGGGTTATGGTTGAAAACCTGTGATTTGGATGTGTTGTGAATTCAATTGAAACTGGGTAGCCCACCATTAAAGCATGATTAAAGCATGAGCCAAGTGGCTAGGAAAAAGACAATAAAAAAAGATGAAAAATTATTAGGCGGGCGATAGTTGAGTCACGCTCGGCCTACCTAAGGTTGTCTTTGTGGACCACCCTCCCCTTAATGAGGACTGTGGTCCCCATGTCCGCTTCAAAAGTGACAGTTTGTTGCTCAGTCGCCTGCTAGACTACACTAGGATCTTTTCGCCAACTTAAAAAACCCTGTTTTGCCGGGAAGCATTTCTCTTGTCGCGAAACTTATTCTGGGCGTGTTTAATCGTATTCTATATCGCGTATTGCGGGTCATTCGATTCCGTTTGAACCCCGTCTGCTGGCCTCTTGTCGTTGGCCGACGTGTAGCAGGGATATTCCCTTAAAAAATTAATGACGTCCGAATCATAATCTTGAATGACGTCGTCGTCAATTTCCTGAGCCGTGCTCGAAGCTGCGGCTGTATATTTCTCCCCGGTTCCGCCTGCGCTCTGCGCGACGTGGTTAACCTTCTGCTTGTTGTGTAGGCCCGATCGATCGGACACGGTTGGCTCCCTGTTTTGGTATGACGGGGCCTAAGATGGATTAAGAAACTTGGACCGCGATGGGTCGATGTCCATGGGTTCATGGGTATTTGCACTGCGTGGAGCAGAGTGTACCTGCGCCTTGCGTTGTTTGGCGCAGTACGGATTTTTGTCTTTGTCCTCCTGGCTTTTAGCAAATGAAGCCGCGAAGGAGTATCTCTCGTGGTTAGATTCCACTTCTTCTGCCAAAGCGAGAGCTGAAGGCATATCTTTCGGCTTTGCCGAGAAAAGGACATCCGTGAGGCTGCGCTTAAGCCCCGAGATAAATACTCGGAGTGCGTCATCCCGGAATTTGTCACACAAAACTTTTGCCGCCGAGGCTTCGTACGACATGGTAGCTTTGTTGATGAGCAAGGTGAGTTTTTTCTCGACCTCGTCGTAGTATTGCAGGAGGGTTAGATTTCCCTGCCTGAGAGTACCCATTTCTTGCTCGATAACGTGAATCTGACGCTTATCACTGTACGTAAAGTCGAGTCGATTTATAATCGCGTCGAAATTTAGTACAGTGCCAAACGAAGACAGTACGGCATCGGCAGGGCCCCTTATTTTATTCCTAATAATAATAACTGCCTGATAATGGTGCGAGCTATTTACATAATTCCTGAAAATATAGTATGCGGCTACTGCCGCTTGTCTCCAGGAGACGTATGCGTCCTGTGCTCGGGCAGGCACTTGACGGCATCTAGGGGCTCGTCACATTTGACGTCGTCCCTACTTTCTATAGGTTTATAGGCTTTGATTTGGGGAGCTTCCGCTTGGGCGAGAGCGATTTGTGTTGCGTCGACCCGTTCGGTCAGTTGTTGTATAGCTAGACGTAGCTCATTTTGTCTATGCTGGCTTTCAGTATTGGCTTCCCGAAAGACATGGTTAACGGCCGCCTGTATAGTGGCTGTCATTTGTTCCATGCTGAATGCCATATTTGCGACTTCGGACTCAGAGTCGCTGGAGAATTGTCTTATACTCCTTTAGTGGTGAAAAGGGCTTCTCATGTGGAGCTGTACCCATAATATCGCTCAAAAGAATTAATGCATGCTCGAATTGCATGTCTATAGAGACATTTGGGCTTGTGTAGGGGTCGCGGGGGCTGAGCCGCCGCTTCAGTTATGTGTGCGAGCTCGTCGAACTGCGCTGTTGCCTTGCCAAACAGAGACAAGGTGAGGGGTGCGCGGGGACTGAGCCTCCGCTTATTATAAACGAATAAAAAAAATAAAAACAACAAATTGCCACACACTGCATGTGCGGCCGTATCGTGTTCTTGAAAATGGAGTGGGGAAACAAAACGGAAAAGAAAAGTAAGTAACCAAAACTGCGCGGCTAATACCAAGAATTCTTGTGTAACAAAAAAGACATATAAAAGCTGAATTAAATACACGCGATTATATAAATTATTTCCGATTGAAATTTAAAATTTTCTGCCAGGGATTTTTTGGGTTTGGTTAGGAATTTTTATTCCGCACTTTTTGTGTTATGTAGAAATATTCGTTTATTTATTCACAAAAAACAGAAATGCAAACAATATTGGGACAATAATTGGTTCACAAAATGAAATGGTTTAAACATTTTATAATAGATAAAAAATGTTAATGCTAAACCGTGAGCCAACTAATAAAGATTATTTAAATTTTAAAAATTTTATGGGGCTGCAGTTTTTTGTTAGCGTAAGGCACAATATTTTACTATTCTTGTCTTTCTTTCTTTTTTTTTAGTACACAACAAAAAATTCATGCAGACTTAGAAGTACTGTGTAAATAAAAGTGCTCACTTACATGGTTTTTTACGTTGGGCGCCAAGTAATATAATTTGGTGTTGTATTATGATTATGTTGTTGTTGGTTATCCCTCGCTGCAGTCGGTGATGCCGCAGACGCTGCAGATATGTTGTAACCCCTGGCGGTTGCCGGGTAAAAAAAAAAAAAAAATAAATAAAAAAAAAAAAAAATAAATAAAAAATAAAAAAAATAAATAAATAAAGAAAAAAAAAAACTGAATAAATATATAAATAAGTATGAAGAAATAAAAAAAAGAAATGGACAAGAAATATATTGGATTGAAAAAAAAGGGGAGGGGAACAAAAGTTAGTGTTTACACAAAAAAAAAATAAAGTTAGTATTTAAAAAAAAAAACAACAAAAAAAAAAAAAAAAAAAAAAAAAGGGAAAAAATTTTTATAAAAGGGTTAGCATAGTTAGTATTAAAAAAAATTAGTATTAAAAAATTTAAAAAAAAAAAAATTAAAAAAAAAAAAAAAAAAAAAAAATGGGGGAAAAGGAAAAGAAAAAAAAACCAAAAACGACCGAACAACGCCAGCGATAGGGGAAAGCCATCGGCCGTCTTCCGAAGGAGGGGGGAAGTGGATGGGCATCCACACCAAAGAGAAAAGCGATCAGTTACATTTTTTATTTTTCGGTGAGCTGAGAGTGGCCACGAAGTTTTCGTTACGTTGGCAAGTGTCTCTGTCGTTCCCGAAGAAGGGGGGAAGTGTGAGGAGAATTAGCCTCCTCACACGCTAAGACAGCAATGGCCAATCAGTTTAGGGGGCCGCGGGAGATAGGCCGAGGACCAATACGAACGGGGATTGGTAGGGTTTCACCATCAAGTACGAAGACGGAATCAACGTGGAACGTAACGGTTCCCGGAGCAGCAGCAGACCAATGGGAAGACCAGGTTACATCGCCCAGTGGGAAGACGGAATCAACGTGGAACGTAACGGTTCCCGGAGCACCAGCAGACAAATGGCAATGCAAGGTTACATCGCCCAGTGGGAAGACGGAATCGAGGTGGAACGTAACGGTTCCCGGAGCACCAGTGGACGAATGGAAAGGCAGCGAGGGCAGTGAGGGGCAGAGCTCCATCATCGAGTGGGACGACGGAGTCAACGTGGAACGTAACGGCTCCCGAGGCAACGGTGAGCACTATGAGCCCGCCGCGCAGCGGAGTTCTGGATGAGCGACAAGACTGGGGGCAGCAAAGGAGCAAGGAGCAACAGGGGAGGCGAAGGAGGCCAGCGGCACGTCGCATAGCAACAGCAGGGGTCAGCGGCCGAACGGAAAGGGGCAACGGCCGCACGGATGGCAGCCCGCCAACGGGAAAGTGGCGTGATCTTGGAAGCAGGAGGAACGGCAGCCCGCCAACGGGAAAGTGGCGTGATTCTGGAAGCAGGATTAACGGCAGGAGCAGAATCCAGGAGGATTAACGGGCGCTCCAGTCAGTATAAAAGGAGGCCCACTGGAGCGGCTCGGGACGAGTCTTTTTAGGAAGCTTGTAGCGTTGAGTTGGAGGACCGCCTGTGGAGAGTCCGCAAGTCAAGTGTTAGAGCGTTTCTAAAAAGGATTCGGTCTTGTTTGAGTTGAAGGACCGCCTTTGGATAGTCCAACAGCCAAACGTAAGGAGAACGAACGAGACAAGGAAAGAACAGTACGAGGACAGTTACGTGGAACGACCTAGGCGACAGGAGACGAGTTGGACCAGTTCCTGGCCACGGCAGGTAGCCTTGCTAGGAAGTGCAGAAAGGATAAGTCTGGCGCACGCCACTCGGACTCCTGACTCACAACCAACAGGCGTGGTCCTGCACCGGAAAGGACAGGCCAACTCAGGATCCCGAGCCCGGTTTCGCTCCGGAGGACGAGAAGGACAGGACGAGAGAGGATCGGCGTCGGTTGGTTTCCTCGAAAGCTACAGGGTAACAGAGTCGAGTGTGGGCTATTCCAAGTCAAAGCAGGTAGCCTTGCAAGGAAGTGAGGAAAGAACAAGTCTGGCGTACGCGGTTTCTTGACTCGCAACCAACAGGCGTGGTCTTGCCGGACGCGGATAAGCCGACTCGGGAACTCACGCCCGCTTTGGAACGCGATCGGAGAGGCTCCGATCACCCACCGAGCAGCTCTTGACCCGGGCCCATTGGCGCGTACGCGCGGTGGTCACCCGGCCGAAAGGGAGGCGTGACGTACGGTCCTGGACAGGCGACTTCCGACCCCGTCGGAAACTGACAAGACTTCGGCGACTCCCAATCCTGGCCCGCAGGTGCGAAAAGCTGGCGGCTGTAGACAGCAAACTCTGAACCGGGGCCGCTGGTGCGCATGCACGGCGTGTCTTCCTGGCGTTGCGGAGGTGACCATCAGTAGTTATCTCCCGAACCGGACTCGCCGGTGCGAAAAGCACGGCGTTTTCCTGGCGTAGCGGAGCCGACTGTATGCAGCAAACTCCGAACCAGGTCCGCCGGTTCGCATGCACGTCGTGTCTCCCTGGTGTTGCAGAGGCGACAGTCAGTAGCTATCTCCCAAACCAGACTCGCTGGCTCGCAAAGCACGGCGTTCTCCTGGTATAGCGGAGGCTACAGCCCGCCAACTCCCGAGCCCGGCGGTACAGCGCGTAGGCGCGGTATCCCCGGCAACCTAGTGGAGACCTTTCAGTGCGCAGCCGAAGTCCAGACCAGACCAAGTCAAAGAGGTGGAAGGCTCGACGACAGAACACCAAAGAGGAACCCCCGGCATCGAAAGCAACGACGGACACACCAGCAACGGAGCAGACCACCAGGACGGCCAAAGGAGGCACTAAGAACCTGGTTAAACCATCATTGTAAACAGAAGGAGCAGCAAATAAAGAGACTGCATAAAATAAAAGCTATTTGTATTATTTCTGGGCTCGGGCAATCAAGTCGAACTATAAATTCGGTGGAACTAACCCGCAGACTCTGTGAGCTGTGAGAATATTGTATCGAGCGGAAGCAAAGAAAACAGTTCATTACACGATATTTGAACTATCAAATATCGCACAAACAACGGAGTCCTCATCTCTAAGATTTTGACATTACAAGTTTATTTAAAAGTTTATTTATCAAGTGCAAATGGATTCCTTGCTGAAAAATATAGTTACTAAAAGATAGGTAAGTTACTAAAAACGTTACTAATTTAATAAGTAATTTAATTAAATTACTAGTTTAATTAAACTAGAGGTAATTGTGGAAGTACATGATAGATCTTAACATTGGTAAAAAGCCAGAAGGTCTGCTGTATATGCCAAAATTTATAATTTGAAGGCTAAGGAGAAAAAGTTATCAACTGGTAAATTATGCCCCACTTCAAAGGTTTAAAATAATTTTCCAAATACATTTTCAGGTAATATGGCTGATGTTCAATAGTTCAAAAATTTTCAAAATTGGATCTTACTTTTGAGTTGCGCAAAAGTTTTTTTTTCCCGGACGCTACACGTGTAGCTACACTTAGCTTATCGAAGAAGTGCCCATTCTTAAGCAGAATTTTGAACACAAATTGGTAATATTTTTTATACACTAATTTTGTTTTATTTAATGCATTTATTGAATAAATTCTTAGGTTGTGGCAGTTTTTTCTCTCATTTCTTTAAAAGGAAGTCCAGGGTTTTATCTTACTAAAAACATTCCTTCAACAAAGCGAAGGTAAAAAGGCCATAATTACACTACCTTAAAACATGTTTTAAAACATTCACCATTAAATAGTATATTGATATATTTATATCGCAGTATTAGTTGACGTGATTTTTCCACAGATAAAAAGGACGCACATGATTATGTCTTATGTCTTATGTGAAAGTAAGAACTGAAGAGAGCTATCAAAGGAAATGTAAAAATAATGTAAAAATATGTAAATGTAAGATGTAATATGTAATGTAAAATGTAGAAATAAAATTTCTAGTATTTAGAAAAGTTCACCCTCAATTTAAGAAATATTTGTATATATTTTAGAAAGGGTTTTCTTAATTTTAGGGCGCCTTGCCCTGGGGCTTAGAAAAAAGTCGCCATGAAATCAAGACTTTTTTCCTCAGTTTTCGAAAAGTACTTTCTAAAAACCTATTTTTTTTCCTAAATTTTTTTCTATTTTTTAGAAATTTTTTTCTTATTTTTAGGGCAATTTGCCATAGATTTTAGAAACGAAATGCCATTAATTTTATAAAAATGTACCCTAAATTTTATGGTGCGTTGCCGTTGAAGACAAAAATGGGGCGAATTTGTAAATCTTAGGGTTAATTTTATTTTGAGTGTATCATTGTACAGTACTGGAGAACAATTAAAGGCTTTGTTGAGGGAATGTTTATAGTAAGATAAAACTCTGGACTTCCTTTTAGAGAAAAGAAAAAAAATGTCCACAATCTAAGAATTTATTTAATAAAAAATTAAAATAAAACAAAATTAAATAAAATAACATTATTTTATTAAAATATTATAATTTTCCTTAAATAAAACAAAATTAATGTATAAAAAACATTACCAATTTGTGTTTAAAATTCTGCTTAAGAATGGGCAATTCGATAAGCTAATTGTATCGTCCGAGAAAAAGAAACCAGTTGTAATTTACCAGTTGATAACTTTTTCTTTCTAGCCTTAAAATTATAAATTTTGACATATACAGCAGACCTTCTGGCTTTTTGCCGGTGTTAAGATCTATCATGCACTTCCACAATTAGCTCTAGTTTATTTAAATTTGTAATTTAGTTAAATTACTTATTAAATTAGTAACGTTTTTAGTAACTTACCAGCGAAAAAAAAGCAAACGCTTCTCAGTTTATCTTGTTCAGCAAAGAATCTATTAGATCTTGTTAAATAAACTTTTTTAATAAACTTGTAATGTCAACATCTTAGAGATGGAAGACTCCGTTGTTTGTGCGATATTTGATATTTCAAATATCGTTACATTATTTCTTAACATGATTTTTTGTATTTAACATGTTAAAACTTTATATATAAAATATAATAGAGATCAGTTTTTTTTTTTTTTTTTTGGATTGCGCCATTGAGGTGAAAATCTGTCCTAGATACTATTGGCCCGTACCAATAGCATGCACGATTCACCGGCATGTCTAGCCGGCGCCTACGTACTAAAGACACCCCCGCACACACCACAGACCCCGCGGTACCACTGCTAAGTATTACTTCGCGGGGAAGGGTTACCTAATCTAGGCATTCTCCCTTAAGCGACGTTCATTTTCGAGTCTTCTTAAGTCGCTCTGTGTATAAGCTATCAACTGGCTTACCCAGTCCCATTGCTCCTGTGAGCTGTACATGAATTCAACAAGCTGCTCCGGATCTGGTAGCGATCCGACGATGGCACGATATCTCCTAAAATTGTATAAGATGTGCTATGGGTCCTCGTCTGCTCCTGGGCAGTTGGGGCACACTGGACTTTCGTCGTGTCCGAATCTATGAGGTATTTTCTGTACCCCCCGTGACCTGTAAGAAACTGGGTAAGCTGGTAACTAACCTGACCGTTATTCCTTCCGATCCACTCCTGGATGTTTGGGATTAGCCCATCTACCTTTGGTCGTTGCGTCCCACCTCTCCTGCCATGAGGATAATGCCGCTTGTCGGGCTGACCTCTTAATGGCCTCTCGGGATGAATTCCTTCCCCGTTGCCGATTGGATGCGTAGATTTCCTCCGCTTCATTAGCCAGAATATCAATTGGAATCATTCCGGCTAGAACGAGGGCGGCTTCCTCGGATATGGTTCTAAAGCCGGATATGACTCGTAGGGCCGCTAGTCGGTACGATGCCCCTAGCTTTTTCTTAAGCCCCTGTTGTCTTCTGACTGACGCAGCCCATATCGGCGCTGCGTACAGCAAGACCGACGTGACGACACTGGCTAAAAGGCGTCCCCTGCTTTCCTTTGGGCCTCCCACGTTTGGCAGCATCCTTGAGAGTGCGCCTTGGATCCTTGCAGCTTTTATGGTGGATTACTCCACGTGCGCTCCGTAGGAAATCCTGTTGTCCAGCATTACCCCTAGGTATTTAATTGCCTCCTTTGACGTGATGCAGCAGTTGCCCACCTGGATGGTAATGTACTCCACCTTCTTCCTGCTCGTGAAGAGAACTGCCTCCGTTTTATGTGCTGCTAGGTCCAGTCCAGAGTCAGACATCCAGGTTGATATCCTTCGTATTGCTTCCGTCGCATTGGTTTCGCAGTCCTTGATTTCCTTCGCCACCACGAGCAGCGCCAGGTCGTCCGCGAAGCCGATGAGTTTACATCCTGTCGGTAGTTCCTCATAGGATTTTGGTCCTTCGTCCGTGTCGTACAGCAGTGTCCTATCTGAAAGGTAGCTGGATAATATTAGTTGTAGGTATCTAGGAGTTCCTGCCAAGAACAAGGCTTGTTGAATACGTGTCCAATTAGCCGAGTTGAAGGCGTTGCGGATGTCCAGTGTTACCATCGCGCAATACTCCTTATCTCCCCATTTCCACCGGGTTCCCGCGATTGCTGCTTCCGCCGTGACGGTCACGGCTTTGATAGCGTCCACCGTGGAGCGCGCCTTCCGGAAACCGTACTGGCTGACCGAGAGCGTTCCTTTGGCCTCAGCGAATTTCGAGACGCGAGTAGCTATGGCCATCTCGAGGATTTTCCCTACCGTGTCTAGGAGACATATGGGCCTGAATCCTGATGGGTCGTCTGTCGCCTTGTTCCCTTTCGGCAGCAGAATGAGGTTCTGCCTCTTCCACTTTTTTGGAAAAGTGCCGTGCTGAAGACACTTGTTGAAGGTCTCAGCGGAGACCTCCGGTTTCTCCTGCATGGCCTGCCTCAGGACGAAATTCGGCACTCCGTCTGGTCCTGGAGTCTTTCTAGCCTTGATCCTTTTTGCGTAGTTCCGGATCTCCTCCTCCGTAACTGGCGTAAACGGCTCCCCATCATCGGCTGGTATAGTGTCCCTTTTTGGCGGGTGCTTCGGGAACAGAGCCTCCACTATTTTCCTTAATAGTGCAGGGCAAGTTGGTCTTAGGTGCTCTTGCCCTTTAATCCTTTTCATGACGACCTTGTAGGCTGTGCCCCATAGAGATCAGTCTGCATTTATCTGCCCGTGCTCTGCCACACACACACAGTGTAATTGTGTGAAACTTCATGCCTACTTTCTGCCTTCTGCTATACTAATACTAATGCGTTAAAATCATATCAATGTATTGGGTGCCGACCACTGACAGAGATATCTAGGGTTACCTAAATTAAACGGTAACATTGTGAATTTTTAGAAAGGAATTTCTATATTGTAGAAACAGTTTTCTGTTTTTTAGGGTTAGTTTCTTTTATGGTGTGCCTTTCTATTATTAAGAAAATAGTTCCTGAAAATAAGTCAAATTTTCCTTAATTATAGAAAAATTTCATTGTTTTTAGGGAGATTTCAGTTTATGGCGACTATTTATATATTGAGAAAAACTTCCTTGATATAAGAAATTTTTCTTGTTTTCAGGAAATTTTTTCTAGAAACTAAAAATTCTTTCTTGTATTAAGAACAAAAAATAAAGTTTTATGGCGAATTTCTAAATTTTACCTCAACATGGTGGAGAGTAGCTTACGGGTGTATAGCCTGTACTTCTTGTGACTTAGTCCCTGACGCCACATTACCGCCCAAATATGGTGGCAAGTTTTCACTCAATTGTGGCGGCAGATTTGCACTCAATCGTGCGGTTCATCGTAAGATGGCGTCACTAAATCTGGTGGTCCCGTTGGCAGATTTTCACTTAAGCAGCTCTTACTGTCGCGCTCACACATAGCGCTTTTCCTAGTGGTGTATTCGCCACATCGCTCACACCGACGCCGCTTGACACGATACTCTCACTCGAAGCAGCGGAAAGACTTTAATGAAGACAGAAGAAGAGCAGCCTTCATCCTCATGAGGTGGACACATTGGCAGAAGCCAACCCGGACCAGGCCGAGATCATATGGTATATGAGCCCGGACCTTGTGATCATAAGGATCAGAAGGGAGATCCTTCCCGACTTTCAACCGGCAAAGGCGTGTGAGAGGCTAAAACCGAAAAAACTCGAGATCCTGCCTAGGAGATCGTGCAAAGCGTTAAAACTCAGAGATCTACGAAGGGAGGAGCCCCCCCAGCCAAGCAAATGGGTACCCGTAAGGAATGTCGGATGAGGAGGAGGACATCCTGGAAGAGTACATCTCGGAGAACTTGGCAGCGACTTGGCAAGCGCACTTAGAAGCGTCGGGACGGAGGAGCCCAATGAGCTCCAAGACAAAAGCATAGATTACTGTGGTGAAGAATCTTGAGAATGTATCTGACAATCTTGCAGATAAAGCTGCACCACAGTAAGGCGGCGTCTGCTGCCTTCCTACTCCACCTCGCCGAGAGTGGAGCTGATGTGGCCCTCATCCAGGAACCCTGGATCCTTGGAGACAGAATTCTTGGGTTGGGGGCGTCGGAGTATAGGCTCTGCAAAGCCGATACAACAGGTAAAAAGCGAGCCTGCATCCTCGCAAAAAAGAACCTAAACCTCTTTTTGCTACCCAATTTCAGCAATGAAGACCACGTAGCCGCAGCCGTAGAGAGCCCAAATGGCCCTCTAAGGGTATGTTCGGCGTATATGGGCCACGACCAGGAGGCCCTCCCCCCGCACCCGCTACTCAAACAGCTGGTAGAAGACAGCAAGAAGCACAAGATCGACCTGATCATAGGTTGCGATGCTAACGCCCATCATCATCAGTGGGGAAGCACTGACACGAACGAGAGGGGTGAGTCAATCTTCGATTTTATCCTTGTTTGTAACAAACAAACAAGTCAAACAAACCACCATGGACCACCAAGGCCCGCAAGGCCTTTAATTTTGCCAGCAAGACAAACTCGGAGACAGCCTGGGAGACGTAAAAAGCGAACCTTAGGCAATATAACAAATAACTTCGTAAGGCAAAAAGGAATGCCTGGACCAAGTTCTGCACGAACATTCAGCAAACATCAGAGGCCTCCCGACTCCGGAAGGTCTACGCAACTACTGCACCAAATGTAGGATATATTAAAACCTCAGAAGGTCGTCCAATGGACATCGTCCAGCAAAGAAACCCTAGAAGCTCTCACAGAGGCACATTTCCCGGGATGCTCTCTAGAAGTAACAACCCTGGAAACGCAGAGACAGGGGGATAGCCCCTCCCTCCCTGGGCTATAAATAGCTTCAATCCTTTCAAATCCCCAGGCCCAGTTGGCATTGTCCCGGCTCAACTAATTAAAGCCGGACCCAATCTGAGGCCTTGGGTCAAGAAAGCTTTCTCAGAAATTTTCAGAATGGACATCGTACCCGCAATGTGGTTGCGGACGAAAGTCGTATTTATACCCAAGGCGGGAAAACCATCGCACTGCACCCCTAAGGACTTCAGACCAATAAGCCTGTCGTCCTTCCTTATCAAGACGATGGAGAGATTAATCAGCATCCATATTAATCTTACTTTCAACCCAGATGATATCTCAATATCACAGCATGCGTATAGAAAGGGCCGATCCACGGAGACGGCAGAAACGGAGAAACACTCTCCCTTAGCGGTAGCGCCAAGTACCTAGGGATTACGCTAGACAGGAAACTGAAGTGGAAGTCAAACACTATGGATAGAGCTAACAAGGCAACAATCGCGCTCTATACATGCCGAAAAGCATGTCCTTTTCTACTGGTCTGGTGGCCTGCTCTCACAAACTCCAAAATTAGAAAGAAACTTAGGAAAACGCTAAGGATGGCGGAGGTCTGTATCACAGGCAGCCTACGTACCACACCGACCTATTACCGGTAGAGATAAAGGGGGGCAAAATAGCTACGGTATCGGCAATTAGGCTACGCGAGACGGGCATATGGAAATGGACTGACTATGGACATACCAAGTTCGATCCAACGGGGGACTACAGACTACTGCGTACCTGTTGATCATTCCACCTTAAAATACAAGGTTTCCATTCTAACAAGGGAAGAATGGGCCAGCCGGTTCCTTCCATATTTACATAGACGGTTCAAAATGGAATGGCCAGGTGGGAGGCGGTTTCCATTGCGAACGGCTGTGTCTTAAATGGGCTGTGTCTTAAATGGGCAAATTCCAAGCAGAAGTAATAGCTATCGGGGAAACACTTATATCCCCAGCACTTACTGGCAATCAAGAAACAAACTGTATCTTCTCAGACAGTCAAGCGGCACTCAAAGCCCTTGACGGATTCTCATCCAACTCCAGGACAGTAAATGACTGTCGCAGATCTCTTAACGAGATGGCAGAGCAGTATGACATCCACCTCATATGGGTGCCCGGACATAGGGACCACGAGGGTAATTGCGCCGCCGACGAACTAGCAAGAGCAGGTACTACCAATCCTCTCCTCCTGGAGAAGGAACCAGTAGGCATCCCCTTAGCTACGTGTAGGCTAAAATGCAGGGATTACTTTTACCGCGCATCACTGAGGAAATTGAGAAATCTCCAAAACTGCAGGAACTCACGCATGATATGGCCCATCCGCTCTAGGAAGAGGTCAATGATGCTTATCGCACTTATTAGGCAGGACTGTAGTCTGACAGTCAAGGCCGTTACGGGACACTGGTTAATAGGAGCACTGGCCCCGCATCGCCGCCTCAACCTAACGTAACCTACAAAAAGAAGCAACCCCCTCGGCAACTGCCAAGGACGACTACCCCATCATCTCTCTAGTATCTGCGACACCACTGACTGCAGCGAGGGATTACCGATTATAATACAATATACCACCCCATGGTTTAATTTACTTATATAACCGTGTTCAAATTGATGATTGGCAACTCATCCAAGCCCAGGAGGCTGACTAGTCGGGATCGGAGACAAGTTTTTTCTTGAGGTGACTACGAGTACCCAGAGCCAGAATCAAGCAGCGCTAACCAAGCAATTAACTTCCAGAGCGGTTTCGGATTCGGAGGACATTGGCGGTGGCTAGCAGCACCATTTTACCAAAGCAATTCCAAGCTACGAGAGAATTGTTGGGTGCGGACGCTGATGATGAGACGACGCTACTGGAAAACTTCGGGAGCAGAGGGTTGATGGTGGCGCTTTCAAAATGAAGCAGGTTTTGGTGCAGCTTGACGAATTACAATGACGGGATAGGTCAAGGTACTTAGAGCCAAGTATCGGCGACAAACTTAGAAATGTACGGTGGGAGTTGATTATGTGAGAACGCCCATAATAGACCATTTATACGGCAGTAGATGAATTATTGATCACAAATGCAGAGCTAACTGGATTAAAGGGCCTACGACGTCATGTGATGTGGTCGCAAAATCCGCAAGCGCTCTCCTAGTCCAATGTCCACCTAGTAAAGGCTGCAATGGAATTCCATGATAGATTCATTCCTCAGAGTCACCCTGCATTACCTTCCACTTGCTCTGGGTGGCAACATCAACCTTCTACAACAGTACTTGTAAAATGCTACACCTGGCAACCTGTTTAGTTGTAACTATGCCAACAAGGGCCCGAACTGAATTTGTCCGAGAGATCGCAAAGCGATCAGCTGTAGCACTCAGCTGTAATATCTTAATTGCACGAGCTTGAAAAATCAGCTGCCGCTTCCTAAACCTTTGGCAGCTTTAAGATGGCGTCATAGTTTTTGCCGTCAACTCCAACGCACGCATACTCTAAGGCCGTCTCACAAAGACCGAACTAGAGCCACGGGAATCAGCCGAAAAAGCTTCTGGTGGAGAACATTCAACACGTCAAAATTGGAGGCGGAAGTAGGGTTAACCAGGGTCGATACAGGCAACCAACTGAAGCATCGAAACATCTTTGGTACAAGACTAATAATTGTTATGTTACTTATTGGAAGCTCTCTAGCTAAGGATATTCTTTCTCCATAATTACAGTGGTACAGACAACGCTGACATAGCTGTCGATTCCATTCTATGTGAAAGAGGGGAGCTATGCGGACGACAATCGAATCATTTTTATAGGAAAATACTCCCAGTCACTCTGTTCCGTCGCAACCACCAAACTACATACCCTATCCAACTACTCAAACAATGATAGTCGGCGCTAGTTCTCTTTAATAGAACATTAAAGATCCCACCCCATACCTCACCGAAACAAAGCAACCAGTCTCTCTTTCAGCAATAGGACTAAGTATGTAGAGGCTTTAATAGATGGAAGCTAAACTGGAAAGCTAAACGCTTCACCTGCAAAAAAGCAATAGAACTCAAAAAGGGCATGTCACCCTACATTTTAAGCTGAATGTATACTTCCATAGTCAGAGCTATACTACTGTAAGACAAAGTGTACTACTGTAAGGCGTCGACATATAGGGGTTAGTCAAAACCGCAGCTCTATACATCAGTGATACTCTTCGATCGACTCCAAGCAAAGCTCTAAATGCCTCTCCTAGCCTACCCAATCCAAGCGTAGCTAGTATAAAGCTGGAGAGAATAGCGGCGATGACAAGCGAAACAATTGGTTTTATTTCGGTAGTTCGAGATTCATTACGAGAGTAACTTTAAAATTAACTAACTACTTATTGGTTGAAGGAGGCTTGGGTTTCTTTAGTGTTCCTTGTGCAATCTCTTGTGTCTCTTGTTCTCTTCTTCGTTGATAGTCTGGATAACATTTATTTTTAATTTTTTTCCATGCCATTTTCTATTTTCCATGCGGCACCAAACCGATCAAACTTGATCCTAATTTAGCGATCCATTTCGGTCTGTGTGATCAAAAGCACATAACCTTAGTAAATCGTCTGAGATAGCTTGTATGTGTCATTCCTAACAAGAAAGGAAAGCTAACTTCGGGCGGAGCCGATGTTTATATACCCTTGCAGTTAAAACCGGATATATATCGCAAACATAGTTGGCCGATCCTTATGAACCCATCATAATAAAACCAATTAACTAAAATAAAAATTCTAAAACAAGTCCCAAGCTTCTATCGGATTAACTGACCAAAAATATAATCTGTACCAAATTCCAGCTTTCTATCTTCAAAAACACGAAAGTTGGGTCATTTCCGATCGTTCAGTTATATGGCAGCTATAAGATATAGTCGGCCGATCCTTATGAAATTTGGCATGTCGTATTATTTTGCCAAAAATAGCTCTCATGTGAAATTTGAACTCTCTAACTTTAAAAACACCGAAGTTATACCATTTCCGATCAATCAGTTATATGGCAGCTATAGGATATAGTCGGCCGATCCCGGCCGTTCCGACTTATATACTGCGTGCAAAGGAAAGAAGGGTGTGTGCAAAGTTTCAAGACGATAGCTTCAAAACTGAGAGACTAGTTCGCGTAGAAACGGACAGACAGACGGACATGCTCATATCAACTCAGGAGGTGATCCTGATCAAGAATATATATACTTTATAGGGTCGGACTTTATAGGACAGACGGACATGCTCATATCAACTCAGGAGGTGATCCTGATCAAGAATATATATACTTTATAGGGTCGGAGATGTCTCCTTCACTGCGTTGCACACTTTTGGACAAAATTATAATACCCTCTGCAAGGGTATAAAAATGAAACAGCTCGCTCGGATAAAACGTTTTATTGGACTGACGCCTTAACATAATCGTTCTACGTTGCTAAATAAAGACGTTTAGAGATGAAAGACCTTCGCGGTCAAAATGGGGAGGGAGGGGTCAAAAATCATCGAAACCGTACGATTTGGGCATCCCCGAAGTTAAAAATGTTTATTAATTAGTCATTTTAAATGTGGTCAGTAGGGCGGGTCGGGCGGTAAATTAAATGGTATAAGAATATCTGAAGAAGAAGTAGCGGTCTAAAATAATTGCTTACCGAACGCCGAGAAAGATAAACTTTTCAAACATCATTTGGCTAAGAACTTCAACGAAGATCCTGAAATATCCAATAAGAAAAGATTTGCTCTCTTGGGAGAGGCTAACATAAGTTGTCAGGGTCTAAATAAAGACCCTGGGTCTCCAAGCCTAGTCCCTAAAAAAAACTTCGAACTCACAAGTAAAATCTTGCTCCGGTTAAAATGGCAACTTTCTTCTTATTGCGGTTATTACAGTCAAGTTCCAATACCTATTGCATCGTAGAATATTACCGTACAACCAATTATAGTTGTATATACCGTACAATATGTTATAGTTCCTATGCACTCCCAAAACAAACGGTCATATTTGCGCACTGCGTGTCTTCTTAATAAATAAACCCGCATTGTAACCTGGTTGTAAACAAACGGCGTTTGCCTATTATACCCTTGCAGAAGGTATTATAATTTTGTCCAAAAGTGTGCAACGCAGTGAAGGAGACATCTCCGACCCTATAAAGTATATATATTCTTGATCAGGATCACCTCCTGAGTTGATATGAGCATGTCCGTCTGTCTGTTTCTACGCAAACTAGTCTCTCAGTTTTGAAGCTATCAACTTGAAACTTTGCACTCACCCTTCTTTTCTTTGCACGCAGTATATAAGTCGGAACGGCCGGGATCGGCCGACTATATCCTATAGCTGCCATATAACTGATTGATCGGAAATGGTTTAACTTCGGTGTTTTTAGAGTTAGAGAGTTCAAATTTCACATGAGAGCTATTTTTGGCAAAATAATACGACATGCCAAATTTCAAAAGGATCGGCCGACTATATCTTATAGCTGCCATATAACTGAACGATCGGAAATGATCCAACTTTCGTGTTTTTGATGATAGAAAGCTGGCACTTGGTACACATTATATTTTTGGTCAGTTAATCCGATCTACCAAATTTCATAACGATCGGTTGACTATATCTTATAGCTGACATATAACTGAACGATAGGAAATGGTATTTGGTAGAAATATCAACTTTCGTATTTTTGAAGATAGAAGCTTGGGACTTTTTTTTAGATTTTTTATTGTAATTAATTGGTTTTATTATGATGTAATCATAAGGATCGGCCAACTATATCCGATATTTGCGATATATATCCGGTTTTAGCTGCAAGGGTATATCAACTTCGGCTCCGCCCGAAGTTAGCTTTTCTTTCTTGTTTTATATAAATATTGCAAATAAAATACTTGAAAAAATTCCATATCGCTTAATATCGTAAATCTAGAGAGTGTAACCTAATAATGGCTTATTCATTGTAAATTAATAATATGTTTTAATTTTATTCCAAAAATTGTCCTACTTTAATAAAGAATAAAATTCGGCTTCCGAATATCTCTGTATTAATGAGCAATTTGTTGATATGACCACCGTGGCATGCAAATAAATGAAACCCCGTGACAAGTCACCTAAGAGTTTCTTATCATCAGAACTCCCGGGCCAACTACATATCCACTGCGTCACCAAAACCTCTACGGATGATTTCTCCATCAATACATATTTTTGTTTGCCGCCCCTGTCCCGCACGCTTCGGAGATTGATATTAGAGGTCTGCAGGAATACATTCTTTTTACCTTTGGCATAAAATACATTCGAATGGAATAAATTGAGTGAAAGAGCATTCTCTTACTTTGAAACCGAGTGAGTTGGGGTGGGAAGTAAAAAGAGTGCTTTTGGAATGAATGCAGCTGAATTTTAAACTATGCTCTATGAGTTTGTTTATTAAAGTGGTGCCCAAGCTCTGCTTGGTATTATAAATCTGCTTGATATTTATAAATATCAATATTGTTTGGTCATTGAGCGTTTTCAATGCCGCAAATAAAAGACGATTTTGTATTTAAATTGAACGTTATAAATGTTTATTTCTGCATGCAGATCAAGCCGGATGATCCGCAGATAGACCAGCTATGGTGCATGCAGGGACTCAAGTAAAATACAGAGAGGGCGGCCCGACTGGTCACTGCGAAGCTAAAGCTCTCGAATAATGGAGAGGGCGGCCCGACCTAGACACTGCGAGCTAAAACTCTCTATGGAAAGCTTGTTGAGTCGAGCGGCCGAGAAATAGTCGGCTTGCGATCAACAAAGCCTTTGTACAAACTTAAGCCTAATAAATAAACATTACACCAACAATTACACTAAACATTACATAAACATTATTTAAACATTATTTAAACATAAACATTAAACGCCGTGCTGCTGCTTGACCCGACAAATATAATAAAAAATTAATTTTATAACAGCAATTATAAGACGGCACTACATTTTTTACAACAGCTTAACATTAGAGCCTATGACAAATAATGCAGAACTTCTTACTTCAACAAAAAATGTTCTACGAACAACAAATTCATCGCTTCAGGTCGTGTATTTTGGCAAAAACAAAAACATGAATGAATGTCTTGCAGTAAAAAGTTTTCGGCACTCCAACAACAAAATGCATTCGGATTAGCACGATTGAGGAGTATAGGAAAAACACGAAAAATTGTTATTGTAATTGCCCTTTGCCTATGCTGGGACCAACGAAGCTTTTGGCGTGAGCAACGGAACCTTATGGCATGAGCAGTCGCACACAACTCCGTATTCAAGAGCATTTGCAAAAAAAAATGAGCAGCGAGAGCAATGGGATGAGCAACACTGGTTTATACTCTTCTGTTGAGTAAAACGCTTCTTTTAATACTTCTTTAATAATGAGTGAGGTGACTGAGAAGTGATTTGAAATTTAGAGTTTTTTTCGCGAATGTATAAATAATTATTTTTTACTTATGGTTTATTTACCGTTATTATCATTTTCTAAGTGTTTTTATACCCTTGCAGAGGGTATTATAATTTCGTCAGAAAGTATGGAACGCAGTGACAAACGTTACCTCTTTTGAGTTAAACATATAATTTTTATTTTTCTTTTCTTTTATTAAACCTTTTAAGGGGTTATATACAGCTGTGATTGATTAAAAAATCGATTTTTTATTGCATATTCTTTAAGTATATACTGTTGTGAATACTTGCACAAAAATTCATAACAATCGGAGCATTATAACCGAAGTTGTAGCTATTTATAGCGCACTACCTGCATATAAAACATATTTTTTGATAAAAACGTCGCCATTTTTTTGTTAATCAAAATTTTAAAAAATCCTTCGTTCACAGACTAGACAATACAATATACTAACTACATTTTTTTGAATTTTGGAGTTCGGATGTACCGTTTTTGGGATATCATGCCCACCGCAAGACACCATCGAAAAAAGACGATCCGGGAATTCGGCTATAACATTTTTATTACGAAATATTTTTTTATGAAAAAGTCTAAATAAGTACCCAGAAACATGTACTAAACAACGTCGCTAAAACATTTTTCATAAATATTTTCTATAGTTTCAAAAAAAAATCGATAAAATTCCATTTTTTTGTGCGGTACAATTGTATAAAACCCCTTAAATGACATTTTTTTGTATTAACCGTTTAAAGCAAAGGGCAATTCATAACTGAAAAGAGTAAATGGTAAAGGGCCATGATGACTTCCTTGAGAAACGCTAGATGTAGCACGGACCAAGCGGGAAGAGGATAGGACCCTTGCAGAGGATATTATAATTTTGGTAAAAAGTGTGCAACGCAGTGAAGGAGACAACTCTGACCCTATAAAGTATATATATCAGGATCACCTCCTGAGTTGATATAAGCATGTCCGTCTGTCCGTCTGTCTGTCCGTCTCTCTTTCCGTCTGTCTGTTTCTACGCAAACTAGTCTCTCAGTTTTAAAGCTATCGTCTTAAAACTTTGCACACACCCCTTTATTTTTTGCACGCAGTATATAAGTCGGAACGACCCGGATCGGCCGACTATATCCTATAGGTGCCATATAACTGAACAATCGGAAATGACCCAACTTTCGTGTTTTTGAAGATAGAAAGCTGGAATTTGGTACAGATTATATTTTTGGTCAGTTTATCCGACCTAGGAAATTTCATTAGGATCGGCCAACTATATCCTATAGCTGCCATATAACTGAACGGTCGGAAATGGTATTTGGTAGAAATATCAACTTTCTTATTTTTGAAGATAGAAGCTTGGGACTTGTTTTAGATTTTTTATTTTAGTTAATTGGTTTTATTATGATGTGTTCATAAGGATCGGCCAACTATATCCGATGTTTGCGATATATATCCGGTTTTAACTGCAAGGGTATATAAATTTCGGCTCCGCCCGAAGTTAGCTTTCCTTTCTTGTTTTTAGATTTTTTTATTGTAATTAATTGGTTTTATTATGATGTAATCATAAGGATCGGCCAACTATATCCGATGTTTGCGATATATATCCGGTTTTAGCTGCAAGGGTATATCAACTTCGGCTCCGCCCGAAGTTAGCTTTGCTTTCTTGTTTTATATAAATATTGCAAATAAAATACTTGAAAAAATTCCATATCGCTTAATATCGTAAATCTAGAGAGTGTAACCTAATAATGGCTTATTCATTGTAAATTAATAATATGTTTTAATTTTATTCCAAAAATTGTCCTACTTTAATAAAGAATAAAATTCGGCTTCCGAATATCTCTGTATTAATGAGCAATTTGTTGATATGACCACCGTGGCATGCAAATAAATGAAACCCCGTGACAAGTCACCTAAGAGTTTCTTATCATCAGAACTCCCGGGCCAACTACATATCCACTGCGTCACCAAAACCTCTACGGATGATTTCTCCATCAATACATATTTTTGTTTGCCGCCCCTGTCCCGCACGCTTCGGAGATTGATATTAGAGGTCTGCAGGAATACATTCTTTTTACCTTTGGCATAAAATACATTCGAATGGAATAAATTGAGTGAAAGAGCATTCTCTTACTTTGAAACCGAGTGAGTTGGGGTGGGAAGTAAAAAGAGTGCTTTTGGAATGAATGCAGCTGAATTTTAAACTATGCTCTATGAGTTTGTTTATTAAAGTGGTGCCCAAGCTCTGCTTGGTATTATAAATCTGCTTGATATTTATAAATATCAATATTGTTTGGTCATTGAGCGTTTTCAATGCCGCAAATAAAAGACGATTTTGTATTTAAATTGAACGTTATAAATGTTTATTTCTGCATGCAGATCAAGCCGGATGATCCGCAGATAGACCAGCTATGGTGCATGCAGGGACTCAAGTAAAATACAGAGAGGGCGGCCCGACTGGTCACTGCGAAGCTAAAGCTCTCGAATAATGGAGAGGGCGGCCCGACCTAGACACTGCGAGCTAAAACTCTCTATGGAAAGCTTGTTGAGTCGAGCGGCCGAGAAATAGTCGGCTTGCGATCAACAAAGCCTTTGTACAAACTTAAGCCTAATAAATAAACATTACACCAACAATTACACTAAACATTACATAAACATTATTTAAACATTATTTAAACATAAACATTAAACGCCGTGCTGCTGCTTGACCCGACAAATATAATAAAAAATTAATTTTATAACAGCAATTATAAGATGGCACTACATTTTTTACAACAGCTTAACATTAGAGCCTATGACAAATAATGCAGAACTTCTTACTTCAACAAAAAATGTTCTACGAACAACAAATTCATCGCTTCAGGTCGTGTATTTTGGCAAAAACAAAAACATGAATGAATGTCTTGCAGTAAAAAGTTTTCGGCACTCCAACAACAAAATGCATTCGGATTAGCACGATTGAGGAGTATAGGAAAAACACGAAAAATTGTTATTGTAATTGCCCTTTGCCTATGCTGGGACCAACGAAGCTTTTGGCGTGAGCAACGGAACCTTATGGCATGAGCAGTCGCACACAACTCCGTATTCAAGAGCATTTGCAAAAAAAAATGAGCAGCGAGAGCAATGGGATGAGCAACACTGGTTTATACTCTTCTGTTGAGTAAAACGCTTCTTTTAATACTTCTTTAATAATGAGTGAGGTGACTGAGAAGTGATTTGAAATTTAGAGTTTTTTTCGCGAATGTATAAATAATTATTTTTTACTTATGGTTTATTTACCGTTATTATCATTTTCTAAGTGTTTTTATACCCTTGCAGAGGGTATTATAATTTCGTCAGAAAGTATGGAACGCAGTGACAAACGTTACCTCTTTTGAGTTAAACATATAATTTTTATTTTTCTTTTCTTTTATTAAACCTTTTAAGGGGTTATATACAGCTGTGATTGATTAAAAAATCGATTTTTTTATTGCATATTCTTTAAGTATATACTGTTGTGAATACTTGCACAAAAATTCATAACAATCGGAGCATTATAACCGAAGTTGTAGCTATTTATAGCGCACTACCTGCATATAAAACATATTTTTTGTTAAAAACGTCGCCATTTTTTTGTTAATCAAAATTTTAAAAAATCCTTCGTTCACAGACTAGACAATACAATGTACTAACTAAATTTTTTTGAATTTTGGAGTTCGGATGTACCGTTTTTGGGATATCATGCCCACCGCAAGACACCATCGAAAAAAGACGATCCGGGAATTCGGCTATAACATTTTTATTACGAAATATTTTTTTATGAAAAAATCTAAATAAGTACCCAGAAACATGTACTAAACAACGTCGCTAAAACATTTTTCATAAATATTTTCTATAGTTTCAAAAAAAAATCGATAAAATTCCATTTTTTTGTGCGGTACAACTGTATAAAACCCCTTAAATGACATTTTTTTGTATTAACCGTTTAAAGCAAAGGGCAATTCATAACTGAAAAGAGTAAATGGTAAAGGGCCATGATGACTTCCTTGAGAAACGCTAGATGTAGCACGGACCAAGCGGGAAGAGGATAGGACCCTTGCAGAGGATATTATAATTTTGGTAAAAAGTGTGCAACGCAGTGAAGGAGACAACTCTGACCCTATAAAGTATATATATCAGGATCACCTCCTGAGTTGATATAAGCATGTCCGTCTGTCCGTCTGTCTGTCCGTCTCTCTTTCCGTCTGTCTGTTTCTACGCAAACTAGTCTCTCAGTTTTAAAGCTATCGTCTTAAAACTTTGCACACACCCCTTTATTTTTTGCACGCAGTATATAAGTCGGAACGACCCGGATCGGCCGACTATATCCTATAGGTGCCATATAACTGATTGATCGGAAATGGTATAAGTTAAGTGTTTTTAGAGTTAGGGACAGTTCAAATTTTACACGAGAGCTATTTTTGGCAAAATAATGCGACATGTCAAATTTCATAAGGATTGGCCGACTATATCCTATATCTGCCATAGGATCGGAAATGGTATTTGGTAGAAATACCAACTTTGATATTTTTGAAGATAGAAGCTTGGGTTTTTTTTTTTACATTTACATTTCTTTTTTATTGTAATTAATTGGTTTTTAATCTGATATTCTCATAAGGATCGGCAAACTATAGGCAATTTCCGAAAACTGGATATATATCGCAAACATCGGATATAGTTGGCTGATCCCTATGAGCACATGATAATATAAACCAATTTATTATAATAAAAAAAGTCCCAAACTTCTATCTTCAAAAATACCAAAGTTGGTATATCTACCAAATACCATTTCCGATCGTTCAGTTATATTGCAGCTATAAGATATAGTCGACCGTTTCAACTTTCTATTTTCAAAAACACGTAAGTTGGGTCATTTCTGATCGATCAGTTATATGGCAGCTATAGGATATAGTCGGCCGATCCCGTTCGTTCCGACTTATATACTGGGTGCAAAGGAAAGAAAGGTGTGTGCAAGTTTCAAGTCGATAGCTTTAAAACTGAGAGACTAGTAAAAACAGACAGACAGACGGACAGACAGACGGACATGCTCATATCAACTCAGGAGGTAATCCTGAAAAATAATATATATACTTTATAGGGTCGGAGATGTCTCCTTCACTGCGTTGCACACTTTTGCACACACAAAATTATAATACCCTCTGCAAGAATATTAAAATCAAGCAAGCGGTCTTTGAAACGTGTATGTAAGTTAATAATAGATTATTTTTATATGAGTTTTTCGAATAATATTTATTAATCATTTGTTTCGCACAAGCCCGTTAGGGTTAGTGTTACTGACAAAGATGGAATAAAATATAACGCGAGCTAAGGCTGCGGAGTTCTACTTAAGACTAAATTAAAATACTACCCGGGCTGTACTTCGAAGCCTTCGTTGGGCTGCGGCGCAGTTGCCCAGTTGCAGTGTCACCATTCCGCATCCGGCTAGTAACGATCACTTGTTGTGCAAGTGCCCGAGCCGGTCCGCGGACAGTTGCCCTTGGAATGCGTAGTCAGCACCTCTTTCGTTACGCGTGCGGGCCACCGGATCCGGTGTGCAATTTGGTACTTTTCCTAAATTCTGCCTGCGCGTGTTAACTCCTCCCTTCTTTAAATGGTCGTCGTCCCGAGGAGTAACTCGTTCTACATCGTCGTCACCCCTCGATTTCTTGCGGATTTCACTTTCATAGTGAAAGGGCAGCCAGTAGAATAAGGCAAATGTTGAGACGGAATCCCGATAACAGCCTTTCTCTGAGGGCCGCGATGTGGTGTTAGTTACTTTGGCTAAGCTCATGGAGAAACGGGAGGCTAAGCCGGTTGTGATGAGCAGTGACGTTTACTATTGTCATAGCCGACACAGCAGGTTTTTTCAGTGAGCTCCCCAGCAGGTTTATGAACCAGGTTCCGTTGAGCGCTACCTTGTCAGAGTACGTTAACAGGTAGGTTCCGGATACCCTTTGTTCCCGGCCTTGGTCGTCAGTCACCGTTACGTTGGCATCGTTGATGATAAGGGTTCCGTGGTCCACAATGGTGATTGGGTCTAGATGACCTGGGAGCGTGGAGCAGTGCGCGGTGGCTCCAGAAACTATCTGTTGAGCACAAGTGCCGTTTTTCAGTTCCTTGCAGAACGCGGCACCTACAGTTGCTTTGCAGTCACCGATGTTGAGGTTCCGTTATAGGCATTCGGCAACTAAATTTCCGCCCTCGAAGTTCAGGATTCTATTGTGGCGTTGAACCGGGTAGACTGTTATTCTCTTACATACGAGCTTAGGATTAGGAAAGTTAATGAGAAAGTGCAGAATGTCCGAATTTTGAAAAACGCTTAAGCTAGATACTTCTAATATTTAATATTTAATTCTGTCTGACCTTCATCTGCCCTCATTACCCGGTTCTGATTAAATCTTACCTGCTCCCAATCATTAAAGTCAGGCGTACCTGCAATAACCTTGAGAGCCGTACCAATTAAGTTAATGCTTCTAGTAGCCCTGTGGTGGAACTTAAGGGTGGTCACCAACTTGCGAATATGTCTAAGGTCCGTTGCTATAACTGATGTTCTGTGGTCGTCCGTGAATGTTTTCGTCCTTGCTTCTGTCTGGTCCGCGTAGTCCTCGTAAGTCGTCATGTTCGTTGCGTGCTGTAGGTAACCGTAATTCTCTTAGATTACAATGTCATTGTCTTCTATCGGGATATAGTCCGCGTTCGTGTAATCGTTAAGTCTTAATGTTGAGTCCGTCCTAATAGCCGTTAGTATTAAACAATTAAAAAATATTTCTGTAACCCAGAAAGAATAAAGAAAGGAACAAAGGGGTAGGTCAAAATCTTGTGAGGACGATTAACGTAGATTGTTCTTGTGGACCACTCTCCCTTTAAGGTCCCCAGGTCTGCATCAAAAACCTCTTCTGAGCACTGTGGTGTAAGCTTATTCCCCAGGCGTTTGTTTGCTTTCAGGAAAACCTTATCGCCCACTTGGTAAGTTTTATGTATCCTATCTTTGTTTACGTGTTCGAGGGTTTTCTCCTGACCCTGTCAAATTTTTTTGCTAATTTCTGCCTCGAATTCCGCGGATTTTGAGTTTAAAATGTCTATGGGTTTTTCGTTAGTCACCGAGTGAATGGATTTATTGTATTTATTAGTTGCAAGAAGAATTATTTCGGTCGTGTCAATTAGATTGTTCTCTAGCTTCAAACAGCGTGCTAATTCGGCCAGGGTGCTATGAAATCTCACTACATGGCCGTTTGAGGTGCTGTGTAGAGCTGGTGCGTTAGAAACGGTAATATTATAGTTGTTCAGGAGAATGGATTTTATGGTCTCGGAATTTAGGGATTTCTCGTTATCGCAGTAGATCGTTTTCGCTTTTGGAAAAAAATTTGCTATTTGCATTATTGGACTTTTTACGTCCACAATAGCCCTTGACGCGATCACCTGTACTGTGGCGAATTTCGAGAATTTGTCCACACACGTAAGGAAAAGAGTTCCGTCTGTGGAAAAAATGTCAATGTGGATGATTTCCCCCACAGAAGTAGGTATAGGTATTTGTGCTACTGCTTGTTTGGATGGGTGGCGTTCGTACTTTGCCATGGAACAGATTTTGCAGTTTGATGCTACATCTGTTGCTAGTCGGAACATTTTTGGAAAAAAATAGTCCCTTAGGACTTGTTTCGCATTTTCCTGGACTGCTCGATGCGCTCTATTATGTTCGGTTACCATGATCTCTTTCTGTTCAGTTCCGTCCGTTATGTCCTGTACAAAGCTTTTGTCTGAATGTCTGAAAGTAGTGTTCGGGAATAGCTCCACGAGTTTGTGTTGAATAAATGCCAGGATTGGCAGGGAGCAATATATTCCGTTTACCACTTCGGCAATAACCACCTCTTGGTCATTTATTTTATCGGTGTCTAACTTTGCTTTTAAGCAGAATGAACGTGTCTACGGACGAGCTGTTACTCTCTTCAATTATTATTTGATTCCTGAAACAGTTAACCGGTGTGTCCGTTGTGGCTATGGTACGTTCCGTTGTACTTTAGCGATTCCTCGCTATGTATGGTAGCCATATCGGAGTCCTGTTCTTCCTCTAAAGCGTTAACGTTTTGACAACGGGAAAACGCGTCAGCGACAAAGTTTTCTTCGCCAGGTTTATAAATCACCTTTGCACCGTGGTCGTCAATAATTTCTTTCCAGCGCTTTAGTTTAGCGTTAGGATTTTTATCAGAGACGGCGTAAGTGAGTGGCTGGTGGTTGGTAAAGATCTGTAAATTTTTTACTCCATACAAATAATTGCGGAGGTTTTGTAGTGCCCAGACTATGGCGAGGAGTTCCCGCTCGTTGGTTGCATAGTTCTTTTCGTTATCACGCAAAGTGCGTGATATCATTGTAATTGGGCGACCATCCTGCGATAGAACCGCCCCTAGACCAAAACCTGACGCGTCCGTTGTTAGATCGAACGGTTTCTTATAGCCTGGGTAGGAAAGTAAAACATCTTCTGATGCTAGGATTTCTCTTAGTCTTCCATCTGTTCCTTGTTCATTTCAATGCTTATTTTTCTTGATTGGTATTTGCTTATCTTACCGTTTTCGCCCTTAAGAATGCTAGTAAGAGGCCTTGCAATTGCTGCAAAATTCTTAACAAAGCAACTGTAGTAGCTAGCCAACCCTATGAAAGATCTCAGCTCGAAAAGGGTCTTTGGCTAGGGAAATTGCTTGATGGCCCTGACCTTTTCGGGTCATGTCCGCAAGCCCCCTTGCGTCACTATGAATCCCAAGTATTCCACGCTCTTTTTGAAGAACTTTGATTTTTCTTGAGATACTCTGATACTTTCTTCGGAAAGTTTTCCTAGGACCCATCTTATGTCATTATGTCCTCTTTCGTCTTTGAGTATATTATGAAATCGTCGACAAAAACATAGCATATCATATCTAATTCCAGCTCGTAGGACATCGTCGATAGCTCCTTAGAAAATGCTCGGAGCATTTTTTAGCCCAAATGGTAATCTGCAGAATTCGTATTTACCATTTTTTATTGAGAAAGCCCTATCTATTTGGTGGAAGCCGGCTTTAAGGTCGAGTCTTGTAAAAAACTTTGACTCGCCCAGGTTCGACAATATTGTCGTAATCGGAGGGATAGGGTATCTATCGTCTTCGGTTTTTTCGTTTAGTTTTCTAAAGTCGATAACAAGCCGCTTCCTCTTGACCCCGTTCTGGTCGGTTCCTTTTTTGTCTACAACCCACGTTGGGTTATTATAAGGAGACTTGGATGGCCTTATTACGCCGTCCGCTTGAAGTTGTTTAAGTTGCGTTGACGAACGTTTTAATTGTAGCAACAGTATTTATATTGAAAGGAAGTGCCTCGTCTGGATCAGCGAAGGCTTTGTAATTTTCCCCTATCATTTTGTCAAAGGCAGCTTTTACTGAGGGAGGAACGTCCTCGTCATCTATTTTGATAAAGTTGACATTTTCTGCCTTACCGAACTGGATCTTTTTGGATCCATTATTAGTGTGGCAAATATTTGTAGTAAAATCTAGTTTCGCATTCACTTGTTTAAGCAAGTCGAGACCGATAATACCGTCAAAATCTTTCAGAACTTTGAGAACGAGAACGAAATTGACTTTACGTTAAATGGGGTGTCCACAGCCACGACGCCTTGCAGCCCCGGGAGTGGAGTAATATTATTTTTTTAAATTACCTGTATCGATTAAAAGCTTTATCTCCCTTCCTGCCAGCGTACGCGTTATGTACGAGAGAAGGGACTTTACCCTAAAATATTAATAGAGTCCTCTGCATCCAGGACATCCTCTATTTTTGTGACACATCCATTGGCCTCGCCCTTGTTTGTTTTTGGTCGTTTCCCATATTACTATATGGTCTTTGTTTAAAAGAACCGGGTTGATTATTGCCTCCTTTTTGAGGTCTGGCAAAGTAAGGGGTCTTTTGCATTGCCCCCAAATTTCGACAAACAAAGTCCTTGGTCTGTGGACCAATTCTTCCAACCCGCTTGTTGCTGGTTGTTTGGTTTACTCACTTTTTCTTCGCTGTGTCGAACAAAACTAGCCGCAAACACACATCCTTCGTTGCTCGATTCGGCTTCTTGGGCCAAAGCCAATGCCGATGGCAAATCTTGTGGTTGTGCGGGAAATTTATAAAATCGAATGTTTTTTTAAATCGTGTAGTCACTACAGGCCTAGCGAATCCTTTGTATTTGTTTTGAAAACTTTTTATTTTCTGTATTATTTTTCTTGCACGATAAGCTTCAACACAAACAGCCTACTTACAATTGTTTATATTTATTTATTAAAATATACTGCAATTTGCCGTCGGCTTTCCGTCGCTTTAGCTTGTTCATTCCCGCGGAGGGGGGCGAGGGTTGTCCCTACAGCTCCCTTTTTCAATGTTTCGTAGGTTTTTTGATTTTTATGCAAGATTTAACTGAATAAAATCCTGCATAATTTTTTATTTTAGAACTTTTTGTTTTTTTTTTATATTATTTCTCGCTATTTCTACAACTTTTTGTGTAGAAAAAAATATATTTTTGTCCGGAATGTTTTAGACGCTTTTTGAGGGTGGGTTTTCTTCTCAGCTTCTTTTTTTTCACTTGTATGTTTATTTTATTTATTTTATTTTTCGACTACTTTTTTCCTGTAGCCGAATTTTGCACTTGTATTAACTTTATTTTTATGCCGTAATTTTCCGAATTGGGTACGGATTCTTTATCACGCTTGGGCGCCAGTTAATAATAGATTATTTGTGTGTGAGTTTTTCAAATAATATTTATTAATCATTTGATTCGCACAAGCCCGTTAGGGTTAGTGCTACTGACAAAGATAGAATAGAATATAACGCGAGCTAAGGCTGCGGAGTTCTACTTAATAGTTCTGCTTATTCCCCAGGCGTTTGTTTGCTTTCAGGAAAACCTTATCGCCCACTTGGTAAGTTTTATGTGTCCTATCTTTGTTTACGTGTTCGAGGGTTTTCTCCTGACCCTGTCAAATTTTTTGGCTAATTTCTGCCTCGAATTCCGCGGATTTTGAGTTTAAAATGTCTATGGGTTTTTCGTTAGTCACCGAGTGAATGGATTTATTGTATTTATTAGTTGCAAGAAGAATTATTTCGGTTGTGTCAATTAGATTGTTCTCTAGCTTCAAACAGCGTGCTAATTCGGCCAGGGTGCTATGAAATCTCACTACTTGGCCGTTTGAGGTGCTGTGTAGAGCTGGTGCGTTAGAAACGGTAATATTATAGTTGTTCAGGAGAATGGATTTTATGGTCTCGGAATTTAGGGATTTCTCGTTATCGCAGCTGATCGTTTTCGCTTTTGGAAAAAAATTTTCTATTTGCATTATTGGACTTTTTACGTCCACAATAGCCCTTGACGCGATCACCTGTACTGTGGCGAATTTCGAGAATTTGTCCACACACGTAAGGAAAAGAGTTCCGTCTGTGGAAAAAATGTCAATGTGGATGATTTCCCCCACAGAAGTAGGTATAAGTATTTGTGCTACTGCTTGTTTGGATGGGTGGCGTTTGTACTTTGCCATGGAACAGATTTTGCAGTTTGATGCTACATCTGTTGCTAGTCGGAACATTTTTGGAAAAAAATAGTCCCTTAGGACTTGTTTCGCATTTTCCTGGACTGCTCGATGCGCTCTATTATGTTCGGTTACCATGATCTCTTTCTGTTCAGTTCCGTCCGTTATGTCCTGTACAAAGCTTTTTGAATGTCTGAAAGTAGTGTTCGGGAATAGCTCCACGAGTTTGTGTTGAATAAATGCCAGGATTGGCAGGGAGCAATATATTCCGTTTACCACTTCGGCAATAACCACCTCTTGGTCATTTATTTTATCGGTGTCTAACTTTGCTTTTAAGCAGAATGAACGTGTCTACGGACGAGCTGTTACTCTCTTCAATTATTATTTGATTCCTGAAACAGTTAACCGGTGTGTCCGTTGTGGCTATGGTACGTTCCGTTGTACTTTAGCGATTCCTCGCTATGTATGGTAGCCATATCGGAGTCCTGTTCTTCCGCTAAAGCGTTAACGTTTTGACAACGGGCCAACGCGTCAGCGACAAAGTTTTCTTTGCCAGGTTTATAAATCACCTTTGCACCGTGGTCGTCAATAATTTCTTTCCAGCGCTTAAGTTTAGCGTTAGGATTTTTATCAGAGACGGCGTAAGTGAGTGGCTGGTGGTCGGTAAAGATCTGTAAATTTTTTACTCCATACAAATAATTGCGGAGGTTTTGTAGTGCCCAGACTATGGCGAGGAGTTCCCGCTCGTTGGTTGCATCGTTCTTTTCGTTATCACGCAAAGTGCGTGATATCATTGTAATTGGGCGACCATCCTGCGATAGAACCACCCCTAGACCAAAACCTGATGCGTCCGTTGTTAGATCGAACGGTTTCTTATAGCCTGGGTAGGAAAGTAAAACATCTTCTGATGCTAGGATTTCTCTTAGTCTGCAGAATGTTTCCATCTGTTTCTTGTTCATTTCAATGCTTATTTTGCTTGATTGGTATTTGCTTATCTTACTGTTTTCGCCCTTAAGAATGCTAGTAAGAGGCCTTGCAATTGCTGCAAAATTCTTAACAAAGCAACTGTAGTAGCTAGCCAACCCTATGAAAGATCTCAGCTCGAAAGGGTCTTTGGGTGGGGAAATTGCTTGATGGCCCTGACCTTTTCGGGTCATGTCCGCAAGCCCCCTTGCGTCACTATTCAACGCTCTTTTTGAAGAACTTTGATTTTTCTTGAGATACACTCATACCTGCTTCGGAAAGTTTTCCTAGGGCCCATCTTATGTCATTAAGATGGTCCTCTTTCGTCTTTGAGCATATTATGACATCGTCGACATAAACATAGCATATCTTTGGAAAATGCTCGGAGCATTTTTTAGCCCAAATGGTAATCTGCAGAATTCGTATTTACCATTGTTTATTGAGAAAGCCGTCTTATGTCGGTCTCTCTCTGCCAGCTCTATTTGGTGGAAGCCGGCTTTAAGGTCGAGTGTTGTAAAAAACTTTGACTCGCCCAGGTTCGACAATATTGTCGTAATCGCAGGGATAGGGTACCTATCGCCTTCGGTTTTTTCGTTTAGTTTTCTAAAGTCGATAACGAGCCGCTTCTTGACCCCGTTCTGGTCGGTTTTTTTTTTGTCAACAACCCATGTTGGGTTATTATAAGGAGACTTGGATGGCCTTATTACGCCGTCCGCTAGAAGTTGTTTAACCTCTGCGTTGACGAACGTTTTAATTGTAGCAACAGTATTTATAATGAAAGGAAGTGCCTCGTCTGGATCAGCGAAGTCCTTTTGTAATTTTCCCTTATCATTTTATCAAAGGCAGCTTTAACTGCGGGAGGAACGTCCTCGTCATCTATTCTGATAAAGTTGACATTTTCTGCCTTAACGAACTGGATCTTTTTGGATGTCGACGATGTCATGACATTTTCAGCCTTAACGACCTGGATCTTTTTGGATTCATTATTAGTGTGGAAAATATTTCCGGTAAAATCGAGTTTCGCATTCACTTGTTTAAGCAAGTCGAGACCGATAATACCGTCAAAATCTTTCAGAACTTTGAAAACGAAAAATGGTGATTTAACATTACATATGGAAGTAAAACATTTCTTCTCGAATTTTGTAAAGCCGTGGATTGACTTTACGTTAAATGGGGTGTCCACAGCCACGACGCCTTGCAGCCCCGGGAGTGGAGTAATATAATTTTTTGAGGTACCTGTATCGATTAAAAGCTTTATTTCCCTTCCTGCCAGCGTACGCGTAATGTACGGGAGAAGGGACTTTACCCTAAAAAATTAATAGAGTCCTCTGCATCCAGGACATCCTCTATTTTTGTGACGCATGCTTGCGCAACGGAACCGTAGCCTTCTTCGTCGGACTGTTCCTCGGGCATGAAGTTGACTTTCTGATGGGTCCTTGTCGATTGCCCTGCTACCCTTGCCGAAGCCTGTCTAAACCGGGATGAGGTATCCACATCCATTGGCTCCGCCCTTGTTTGTTTTTGGTCGTTTCCCATATTACTATATGGTCCTTGTTTAAAAGAACCGGGTTGATTATTGCCTCCTTTTTGAGGTCTGGCAAAGTAAGGGGTCTTTTGCATTGCCCCCAAATTTCGACAAACAAGTCCTTGGTCTGTGGACCAATTCTTCCAACCCGCTTGTCGCTGGTTGTTTGGTTTACTCACTTTTTCTTCGCTGTGTCGAACAAAACTAGCCGAAAAAACACTTCTTTCGTTGCTCGATTCGGCTTCTTGGGCTAAAGCCAATGCCGATGGCAAATCTTGTGGTTGTGCGGGAAATTTTTAAAATCGAATGTTTTTTTTAAATCGTGTAGTCACTACAGGCCTAGCGAATCCTTTTTATTTGTTTTAAAAACTTTTTATTTTCTGTATTATTTTTCTTGCACGATAAGCTTCAACACAAACAGCCTACTTACAATTGTTTATATTTATTTATTAAGATATACTGAAATTAGCTGTCGGCTTTCCGTCGCTTTAGCTTGTTCATTCCCACGGAGGGGGGCGAGGATTATCCTACAGCTCCCTTTACTTTAGTTGCTCCCACGGAGGGGGGCGAGGGGTTACCCTACAGCTCCCTTTACTTTAGTTGCTCCCATGGAGGGGGGCGAGGGGTATCCCTACAGCTCCCTTTACTTGGATTATTCCCGCGAAGGGGGGCGAGGGTTGTCCCTACAGCTCCCTTTTTCAATGTTTCGTTGGTAATGCAAGATTTAACTGAATAAAATCCTGCAAAATTTTTTATTTTAGAACTTTTTGTTTTTTTTTATATTATTTTTCGCTATTTCTACAACTTTTTGAGTTGAAAAAAATATATATTTGTCCGGAATGTCTTAGAAGCTTTTTGAGGGTGGGTTTTCTTCTCAGCTTCTTTTTTTTCAATTGTATGTTTATTTTATTTATTTTATTCTTCGACTACTTTTTTCCTGTACCCGAATTTTGCACTTGTATTAACTTTATTTTTATGCCGTAATTTTCCGAATTGGGTGCGGATTCTTTATCACGCTTGGGCGCCAGTTAATAATAGATTATTTGTGTGAAGGTTTTTCAAATAATATTTATTAACCATTGTTTCGCACAAGCCCGATAGGGTTAGTGCTACTGACAAAGATGGAATAAAATATAACGCGAGCTAAGGCTGCGGAGTTCTACTTAATAGTTCTGCTTATTCCCCAGGCGTTTGTTTGCTTTCAGGAAAACCTTATCGCCCTCTCGGTAAGTTTTATGTGTCCTATCTTTGTTTACGTGTTCGAGGGTTTTCTCCTGATCCTGTCAAATTTTTTTGCTAATTTCTGCCTCGAATTCCGTGGATTTTGAGTTTAAAATGTCTATGGGTTTTTCGTTAGTCACCAAGTGAATGGATTTATTGTATTTATTAGTTGCAAGAAGAATTATTTCAGTTGTGTCAATTAGATTGTTCTCTAGCTTCAAACAGCGAGCTAATTCGGCCAGGGTGCTATGAAATCTCACTACTTGGCCGTTTGAGGTGCTGTGTAGAGCTGGTGCGTTAGAAACGGTAATGTTATAGTTGTTCAGGAGAATGGATTTTATGGTCTCGGAATTTAGGGATTTCTTGTTATCGCAGCTGATTGTTTTCGCTTTTGGAAAAAAATTTGCTATTTGCATTATTGGACTTTATACGTCCACGATAGCCCTTGACGCGATCACCTGTACTGTGGCGAATTTCGAGAATTCGTCCACACACGTAAGGAAAAGAGTTCCGTCTGTGGAAAAAATGTCAATGTGGAGGATTTCCCCCACAGAAGTAGGTATAGGTATTTGTGCTACTGCTTGTTTGGATGGGTGGCGTTTGTACTTTGCCATGGAACAGATTTTGCAGTTTGATGCTACATCTGTTGCTAGTCGGAACATTTTTGGAAAAAAATAGTCCCTTAGGACTTGTTTCGCATTTTCCTGGACTGCTCGATGCGCTCTATTATGTTCGGTTACCATAATCTCTTTCTGTTCAGTTCCGTCCGTTATGTCCTGTACAAAGCTTTTTGAATGTCTGAAAATAGTGTTCGGGAATAGCTCCACGAGTTTGTGTTGAATAAATGCCAGGGTTGGCAGGGAGCAATATAGCTTAGTGTTGATTGCCAACTTTCTCAGTTGGTACAAAAATGCTTTCATGACACTTGTTATTTGTTGTTTAATTTTTATACGCGGGTTTATGTTTATAGTACAATTAATAACTTTATTAATTCTTCAATTAACATCCGCTCTAAGTCGTGATCAGCTTAAGACTAAATTACGATCTAGGCTTTCGAAGCTGTGAAATTCTGCGAGGTAAAAGCTCACTTATACAGCATGTGTACATACATATAGGATTTCTGTGTGTATGCATGTAAGTATATATGACACCCCGCGCGCAAGTTTCGACAATATCTTTGTTGAAAATGAATTGTATCTTACAATATTTTTATCGAGCTTACATATTAACGTCTTGGTGGTTATATATTCGTTTAACTTGATCCTTATAAATTTTATGATTCGGGTTGTCGTCAGATACGAGATAATTACTCTGCTGCTCATAACCTTCGATTCGTTTATATTTTGGTTGTGATTTACCTACTTTATTATTTTTGACAAAATCGTTCTTAAAATAATCATTAGATTCTATAGGTTGTTTTTACATAAGCTTTATTCTATTGTCTGCTATCTTTTTAGATAGTTTTTCGATGTCTTCAGAAGAGAGAAAATTATTTAGAATATCGATTGGCCTAATGTTAGTTGTATTATGGATTGTGTTGTCGTATGATATTATAGCCTTTAAAACTTTGTCTTTCAGGCTATCTTTATTGTTAGGATCCGCATTGAATAACCGTATGTATTCGTTTACAGTTAGATGAAGGCGTTCAATATTTGAATTTCCAGTTTTTTTGTATGGGGTCGTGAAATGGATCTGGACATCATTGTCCTGGAGGTATTCCCTAATTGTTAGTATATTAAATTCATTGTCCGTAAACATTTTCTTAGGTTTTTCTAGATATTGGAGTCTTAGTTTAAATGCGTTAAGCAGAGAAATCCATGATCGGTCTTTTAAAAAATGTGTTGTTGCATATTTACTTAATTTATCGATTGTAGTAAGGTACATGATATTTCGTTGTGGAAACCATATATCCATATGAATTATATCATTCAGTTTTTCAGATGATTCGGTTATACAATAATTATATCTGATTGGGCGGCGATCATATTTAGCTGTGTTGCATATGTTGCAGTTATTTATATACTTTTGAATTTCTTTTAACAAATTAGGGTAATTATATAATTGCTTAATTTCTAACAAAATTTCATTTATGCCCCTGTGGCTGTTTTTTAAGTGTTAATTTTCTATAATTTTTAACATTTTCTCTTTATCTGTAACGTCTTTTAATAGTATACATGTTTTTAGTACTCTTAAATTTGTATTGTTGGAGAAATATTGTCTATAATTTTCTTGGAACATTAAATATAATTTTGTGTATTCGCAATAAATTACAACTAGTCCTTTTTCGGGTATTATTTCTTGCATGACTTTTAACAATTTTTCAGCATCGCCTTTTGTTTTAACAATGTGTCTAACTTTCTTTTTGTACAAGATCTTTGTGGATCGTGAATCATTTTCACCAATGTTAAGTATTATTTGAATTTTAAAAATATTTAGACATTTTTCGGTAATTGGGATAAAGTTTCGATCGTCCGATATTGCAGTGTGGATGGTTTCAATATCGTCCAATTCGCTATTAAATAATTTTATTAGCTGTTCGGAGAAATCCTGATTTTCATCTACGACGTTTAAGACGTTGATGCGGAGATTGTTTTCTATTTCGGCCAAAAACAAGAAAGGAAAGCTAACTTCGGGCGGAGCCGAAGTTTATATACCCTTGCAGCTAAAGTTGGGTCATTTCCGATCGTTCAGTTATATGGCAGCTATAGGATATAGTCGGCCGATCCTAATGAAATTTGGTAGGTTGGATCAACTAACCAAAAATAGAGTCTGTACTAAATTCCAGCTTTCTATCTTCAAAAACACGAAAGTTGGGTCATTTCCGATCGTTGAGTTATATGGCAGCTATAGGATATAGTCGGCCGATCCTTATGAAATTTGGCATGTCGTATTATTTTGCCAAAAATAGCTCTCATGTCAAATTTGAACTCTCTAACTCTAAAAACACCAAAGTTATACCATTTCCGATCAATCAGTTATATGGCAGCTATAGGATATAGTCGGCCGATCCCGGCCGTTCCGACTTATATACTGCGTGCAAAGGAAAGAAGGGTGTGTGCAAAGTTTCAAGACGATAGCTTTAAAACTGAGAGACTAGTTTGCGTAGAAACAGACAGACGGACAGACGGACAGACGGACAGACGGACATGCTCATATCAACTCAGGAGGTGATCCTGATCAAGAATATATATACTTTATAGGGTCGGAGATGTCTCCTTCACTGCGTTGCACACTTTTGGACAAAATTATAATACCCTCTGCAAGGGTATAAAAATATCTTCGCTATCTATCTCGAGGCTGTCTTCGTCTGCTTTTGCGCTATTGAAGCTTGGGATTCTACTGAGGCCATCCGCCAGAGCGTTTTCTTTTCCTTTGATAAAGCTTATATCGAAATCAAACTCATTTAACTGAATTTTCCAACGTTGAAGTTTTAGGTTTGGCTCTTTTAAATTGTTTAGCCAAACCAAAGGTTTATGGTCTGTTTTTATCACAAATTTCCTTCCGTACAGGTAATACTTAAAATATCTGGTTGCCCAGTAAATGGCTAGGAGCTTTTTCTAGATCGTACTATAGTTTAGTTCGTGAGTTTTGAGCATTCGACTCGCATATTAAATGACTTTATCGTCTTGCATTAAGACGGCTCCTAAAGCATAGTTGCTTGCGTCCGTGACGAGAGTAAATACTTTTTTAAAGTCGGGGTATACTACAATTGGTTCGCTTGTGATTAGTAATTTAAGTTTATCAAATGCCTCTACGAAGTCTTCATCTTCTAAGTTTACACTCGAATTTTTCTTCAAATATTTTATAAGGGGCTGTGCAATTTTTGAATAATCTTTTATGTACCGTCTTAAATACCCTGCCATGCCCAAGAAACTTTTAATCTCTTTTTGATTTGATGGTAGTTTGATTTTGTTAATTGCTTCGATTTTGATTATAGTAGGTTTTAGCCCTTCTTGATTCACTATGTGCCCTAAAAACTCGATTTCTTGTTTTGCAAATTGACACTTGTCAATCTGGAGTTTTAGGTTTGATTTCAATAGACATTCAAATATGGCCTTGATATGTTGAATATGTTCTTCTATGCTCTTAGAAAAAATGAGAACATCGTCCATATATACCAAACATATGTGTCCTATGAATGGCCCAAGTACGTTATTCATAAGGCGTAGTGCCCACTGAATGTAGAAAATGCTGTCTTATGTATGTCATCCGGATCCATCTCAATTTGGTTAAACCCTTTAGCGAGATCTAAGCTTGTGAAAAATTTATTTGTCAAAAATCTCGTCAATATTGGGTATAGGAAAACGATCCTCGATTGTCTCTTTATTTAATTTACGGTAGTCGATAACTTACCGCCTTCTTGAGATTTGAGGCATTTGTCTTCTTCTGGACCACCCATAACGGACTATTATATGGACTATTAGAGTGTCTAATTATTCTTTGCTCGAGCATCTCGTCTATTAGTATGGATCTCAAGATATTTGTAAGCTTTTGAGTAACATGGAATATCGTTTCTTGTTTTAAAGCTATGTTTGACTTCGTTAGAAAAGGTCAGATTTTTATATTTCCTATAAAAGAGGCAATCATATTCATGTACAAGCTCTTCTAGCAAAGCTTTTGATTCCTGATTGATATCGATTTTTTGGATTGAGTTATAAGTTTGTGTGTTATATTAATGTTGTCTTGTATAAAAAGTTTTAGAGTGACGTTATTAATTATTAACTTCCTGTTAGGATAATCTATGACGGCATTTAAATCGTTTAGAAGGTATCCTCCTATTAGCCCGTCGAAATTTTGATGGAAATTATATTCGAGGACCTCACACCAATATTTTTTTATATTAAATTCCTTAAGTGATGGGAATCTACATAATTTTTTTTATTTTCATTTCGTGAAATTCATTTTTCATTTTTCGTTCCGAAAACAGTTTATTTTGCCCAGAGGACTGGCTGTTTCGGCTATATATTGACATTTTTTTGAGCATGCGCTAGCTGAAGTGTCTTTTGCCTGTTTTTGGCTATCTTGGAACCTTGAGTTGGTACTGAGTTTATTATTGCCAGGTTTGAAGTGGGTTTGCTGGCCTTTATTAGAATCGTCCGTCTAATGTACTAGTTGCTCATTAGAATTTTTATTATCATCGCTGAAATTTGACCTATAGTTTGGTTTACTATTTTTATTAGTTTTCCGGAAAGGTCCGCAAAACGTATAATTCGGATGTCTAGCATCCTCGATGATTTTATAGGCCTCATCTAATTTTTCGGGGTTTCTAGCGAAAATCATAGTCTTAGTCGGCTCTGGCAAGTTATCTCTAAATACTCGCAAGGCAATTCTGTTTACTTCGCCTGTGCTGTATGTCTCGTGTGTGTAAGTATACGATTATGCAAGCGATTTGCAACGTCGTTAATTTTATCATAATATTGTTCTATTGTACCGTCTACCCTACACATTTTAAGCATTTCCATTAAGTTATCGCTGCTTTCTTTTTCTCCGAAGTTTTTTAGCAAAATTTCTTTGAGTTTATCCCAATTTTCGATTTTACCGTACCTGTGAATAACTGGTCTTGATATTCCTACACATTTATTTCGTACAAAGCCGAATAAGATCTTTCCCGTTGCATCGTCGTAACCGGCGAGCGTTGGCATAATTGCTTCAATTGGCGAAATAAAGTCTGGCAATTGGTTAACGTCGGTGCCATCAAAGTCTTGTACATTTTTCAAGCAGTTCAAAGTTAAATTAAAGGCGTAAATACTAGTAGCATCCATTTTTAACTTAACTTAACTTAACTTAACTTATGTGTAAATTACCCAGACAAGAAAAAGTTTTAATTTATGTTTAGAACCACGGTTTGTCAATTGTTGCTTCGCACCGATCGCCTTGTTCACAGTTTCCAGTCGTAGCGGTAAGAAAAGCTTGTAGTTTACCTTCTCCACGTTCGTCTTAGTTTTTCGTTCTTCCTTCTTATCTTGCTCTGCGTGTTACGTAAGGTGCTTTTATCACGTGTGCGCTTTGTATTTAGCGATGTCCAATACTATATTTTTCCCTCTGTTAATGTAAAATATAGTACTGAAACACGCAATTTTAGAATTTATAGTTGTCGATATTAGGTAGCTGTAGTTTTATGTTTAAAATCCTCGTCACCAGTTTAGTGTTGATTGCCAACTTTCTCAGTTGGTACAAAAATGCTCTTATGACACTTGTAATTTGTTGTTTAATTATTATACGCGGGTTTATGTTTATAGTACAATTAATAACTTTATTAATTCTTCAATTAACATCCGCTCTGAGTCGTGATCAGCTTAAGACTATCTTATGATCTAGGCTTTCGAAGCTGTGAAATTCTGCGAGGTAAAAGCTTACTTATACAGCATGTGTACATACATATAGGATTTCTGTGTGTATGCATGTAAGTATATATGACAATATATTCCGTTTACCACTTCGGCATTAACCACCTCTTGTAAGGTATTTAGTAGGTTACCGCGGTCATTTATTTTTACTGTGTCTAACTTTGCTTTTAAACAGAATGAACGTGTCTACGGACGAGCTGTTACTCTCTTCAATTATTATTTGATTCCTGAACCAGTTAACCGGTGTGTCCGTTGTGGCTATGGTACGTTCCGTTGTACTTTAGCGATTCCTCGCTATGTATGGTAGCCATATCGGAGTCCTGTTCTTCCTCTAAAGCGTTAACGTTTTGACAACGGGCCAACGCGTCAGCGACAAAGTTTTCTTTGCCAGGTTTATAAATCACCTTTGCACCGTGGTCGTCAATAATTTCTTTCCAGCGCTTTAGTTTAGCGTTAGGATTTTTATCAGAGACGGCGTAAGTGAGTGGCTGTTGGTCGGTAAAGATCTGTACATTTTTTACTCCATACAAATAATTGCGGAGGTTTCGTAGTGCCCAGACTATGGCGAGGAGTTCCCGCTCGTTGGTTGCATAGTTCTTTTCGTTATCACGCAAAGTGCGTGATATCATTGTAATTGGGCGACCATCCTGTGATAGAACCGCCCTAGACCAAAACCTGACGCATCCGTTGTTAGATCGAACGGTTTCTTATAGCCTGGGTAGGAAAGTAAAACATCTTCTGATGCTTGGATTTCTCTTAGTCTGCAGAATGTTTCCATCTTTTCCTTGTTCATTTCAATGCTTATTTTTCTTGATTGGTATTTGCTTATCATACCGTTTTCGCCCTTAATGCTTAATGCTAGTAAGAGGCCTTGCAATTGCTACAAAATTCTTAACAAAGCAACTGTAGTAGTAGCCAACCCTATGAAAGATCTCAGCTCGAAAAGGGTCTTTGGCTGGGGAAATTGCTTGATGGCCCTGACCTTTTCGGGTGATGTCCGCAAGCCCCCTTGCGTCACTATGAATCCCAAGTATTCAACGCTCTTTTTGAAGAACTTTGATTTTTCTTGAGATACTCTCATACCTGCTTCGGAAAATTTTCCTAGGACCCATCTTATGTCATCCTGTTTCGTCTTTGAGTATATTATGAAATCGTCGACATAAACATTTTTTTTTTTTTTTTTATTATAGCTTTGCTTTTATTTATTGTAATTTTGAGACTAACAATAAGTTGACGAATCTTAACATTAAAATTTAACTAACAGTATACTAAGACTGCATTCTGGTTGTGGGAGTAGAGTGTTGTTTAATGTTATCGGTGGGCAGTTTTGCCTGTTCAGAGTGAACGTAACATGCTTGCATTTTAGTTCGTTCACTTTAATTCGCCAATCTGACAGCCATTTTTCGACATCGACCATATGATGAGCTAGCTGCGCAGTTACTTGAATCGGGCATTTTGAGCGGCTAAGAATAGCTGTGTCATCGGCAAACGTGGATATTGTTAGACGTGTGCTTGTCGGGATATCTGCTGTGTAGAGGACATATAATATAAGCCCTAGCACGCTGCCTTGAGGAACTCCAGCTCAAACAGTGTAATCATCGGATATAGCGGTGTTGCACCTCACGACAAATTTTCTGTCGTGAAGGTAAGACTCCAAAATCTTGTGTGTGCTGTAGGGGAGCATTGTCTTGATCTTGTAAATTAGACCTTCCAGCCAGACTCTCGGAGCATTTTTTTTTGGAGTGCTCGGAGGAAAACCTTATCGCCCACTTGGTAAGTTTTAAGTGTCCTATCTTTGTTTACCTGTTCGAGGGTTTTCTCCTGACCCTGTCGAATTTTTTTGCTAATTTCTGCCTCGAATTCCGCGGATTTTGAGTTTAAAATGTCTATGGGTTTTTCGTTAGTCACCGAGTGAATGGATTTATTGTATTTATTAGTTTCAATAAGAATTATTTCGGTGGTGTCAATTAGATTGTTCTCTAGCTTCAAACAGCTTGCTAATTCGGCCAGGGTGCTATGAAATCTCACTACTTGGCCGTTTGAGGTGCTATGTAGAGCTGGTGCGTTAGAAACGGTAATGTTATAGTTGTTCAGGAGAATGGATTTTATGGTCTCGGAATTTAGGGATTTCTCGTTATCGCAGCTGATTGTTTTCGCTTTTGGAAAAAAATTTTCTTTTTGCATTATTGGACTTTATACGTCCACGATAGCCCTTGACGCGATCACCTGTACTGTGGCGAATTTCGAGAATTTGTCCACACACGTAAGGAAAAGAGTTCCGTCTGTGGAAAAAATGTCAATGTGGAGGACTTCCCCCACAGAAGTAGGTATAGGTATTTGTGCTACTGCTTGTTTTTGGATGGGTGGCGTTTGTACTTTGCCATGGAACAGATTTTGCAGTTTGATGCTACATCTGTTGCTAGTCGGAACATTTTTGGAAAAAAATAGTCCCTTAGGACTTGTTTCGCATTTTCCTGGACTGCTCGATGCGCTCTATTATGTTCGGTTACCATGATCTCTTTCTGTTCAGTTTCGTCCGTTATGTCCTGTACAAAGCTTTTTGAATGTCTGAAAATAGTGTTCGGGAATAGCTCCACGAGTTTGTGTTGAATAAATGCCAGGGTTGGCAGGGAGCAATATAGCTTAGTGTTGATTGCCAACTTTCTCAGTTGGTACAAAAATGCTCTTATGACACTTGTAATTTGTTGTTTAATTATTATACGCGGGTTTATGTTTATAGTACAATTAATAACTTTATTAATTCTTCAATTAACATCCGCTCTGAGTCGTGATCAGCTTAAGACTATCTTATGATCTAGGCTTTCGAAGCTGTGAAATTCTGCGAGGTAAAAGCTTACTTATACAGCATGTGTACATACATATAGGATTTCTGTGTGTATGCATGTAAGTATATGTGACAATATATTCCGTTTACCACTTCGGCATTAACCACCTCTTGTAAGGTATTTAGTAGGTTACCGCGGTCATTTATTTTTACTGTGTCTAACTTTGCTTTTAAACAGAATGAACGTGTCTACGGACGAGCTGTTACTCTCTTCAATTATTATTTGATTCCTGAAACAGTTAACCGGTGTGTCCGTTGTGGCTATGGTACGTTCCGTTGTACTTTAGCGATTCCTCGCTATGTATGGTAGCCATATCGGAGTCCTGTTCTTCCTCTAAAGCGTTAACGTTTTGACAACGGGCCAACGCGTCAGCGACAAAGTTTTCTTTGCCAGGTTTATAAATCACCTTTGCACCGTGGTCGTCAATAATTTCTTTCCAGCGCTTTAGTTTAGCGTTAGGATTTTTATCAGAGACGGCGTAAGTGAGTGGCTGTTGGTCGGTAAAGATCTGTACATTTTTTACTCCATACAAATAATTGCGGAGGTTTTGTAGTGCCCAGACTATGGCGAGGAGTTCCAGCTCGTTGGCTCGTTGCATCGGTCTTTTCGTTATCACGCAAAGTGCGTGATATCATTGTAATTGGGCGACCATCCTTCGATAGAACCGCCCCTAGACGAAAACCTGATCCGTCTTCGTCCGTTGTTAGCGTCCGTTGTTAGATCGAACGGTTTCTTATAGCCTGGGTAGGAAAGTAAAACATCTTCTGATGCTAGGATTTCTCTTAGTCTGCAGAATGTTTCCATCTGTTCCTTGTTCATTTCAATGCTTATTTTTCTTGATTGTTATTTACTTATCTTACGTTTTCGCCCGTTTATCTTACGTTTCGCTAGTAAGAGGCCTTGCAATTGCTGCAAAATTCTTAACAAAGCAACTGTAGTAGCTAGCCAACCCTATGAAAGATCTCAGCTCGAAAAGGGTCTTTGGCTGGGGAAATTGCTTGATGGCCCTGACCTTTTCGGGTGATGTCCGCAAGCCCCCTTGCGTCACTATGAATCCCAAGTATTCAACGCTCTTTTTAAAGAACCTTGATTTTTCTTGAGATACTCTGATACTTTCTTCGGAAAGTTTTCCTAGGACCCATCTTATGTCATTAAGATGTTCCTCTTTCGTCTTTGAGTATATTATGAAATCGTCGACATAAACATAGCATATCTTTGAAATTCCAGCTCGTAGCACATCGTCGATAGCTCTTTGGAAAATGCCCAAGTGGCCCAAATTTTTTTAGCCCAAATGGTAATCTGCTGAATTCGTATTTACCATTGTTTATTAAGAAAGCCGTCTTATGTCGGTCTCTCTCTGCCAGCTCTATTTGGTGGAAGCCGGCTTTAAGGTCGAGTGTTGTAAAAAACTTTGACTCGCCCAGGTTCGACAATATTGTCGTAATTGCAGGGATAGAGTATCTATCGTCTTCGGTTTTTTCGTTTAGTTTTCTAAAGTCGATAAAGAGCCGCTTCTTCTTGACCCCGTTCTGGTTGGTTCTTTTTTTGTCAAAAACTCACGTTGGGTTATTATAAAGAGACTTGGATGGCCTTATTACGCCGTCCGCTAGAAGTTGTTTAACCTCTGCGTTGACGAACGTTTTAATTGTAGCAACAGTATTTATATTGAAAGGAAGTGCTTCGTCTGGATCAGCGAAGGCTTTGTAATTTTCCCCTATCATTTTGTCAAAGGCAGCTTTCACTGCGGGAGGAACGTCCTCGTCATCTATTTTGACAAAGTTCACATTTTCTGCCTTAACGAACTGGATCTTTTTGGATCCATTATTAGTGTGGAAAATATTTGCAGTAAAATCGAGTTTCGCATTCACTTGTTTAAGCAAGTCGAGACCGACAATACCGTCAAAATCTTTCAGAACATTGAGAACGACAACGAAATTGACTTTACGTTAAATGGGGTGTCCACAGCCACGACGCCTTGCAGCCCCGGGAGTGGAGTAATATAATTTTTTGAGGTACCTGTATCGATTAAAAGCTTTATTTCCCTTCCTGCCAGCGTACGCGTAATGTACGGGATAAGGGACTTTACCCTAAAATATTAATAGAGTCCTCTGCATCCAGGACATCCTCTATTTTTGTGACGCATGCTTGCGCAACGGAATCGTAGCCTTCTTCGTCGGACTGTTCCTCGGGCATGAAGTTGATTTTCTGTTGGGTCCTTGTCGATTGCCCTGCTACCCAGGCAGAAGGCTGTCTAAACCGGGATGAGGTATCCACATCCATTGGCTCCGCCCTTGTTTGTTTTTGGTCGTTTCCCGTATTACTATATGGTCTTTGTTTAAAAGAACCGGGTTGATTATTGCCTCCTTTTTGGGGCCTGGCAAAGTAAGGGGTCTTTTGCATTGCCCCCAAATTTCGACAAACAAGTCCTTGGTCTGTGGACCAATTCTTCCAACCCGCTTGTCGCTGGTTGTTTGGTTTACTCACTTTTTCTTCGCTGTGTCGAACAAATTAGCCGCAAAAACACTTCTTGCGTTGCTCGATTCGGCTTCTTGGGCCAAAGCCAATGCCGATGGCAAATCTTGTGGTTGTGCGGGAAATTTTTATAATCGAATGTTTTTTTTAAATCGTGTAGTCACTACAGGCCTAGCGAATCCTTTTTATTTGTTTTAAAAACTTTTTATTTTCGGTATTATTTTTCTTGCACGATAAGCTTTAACACAAACAGCCTACTTAAATTTTTTTATATTTTGTTAATAAGATATACTGCAATTTGCCGTCGGCTTTCCGTCGCTTCAGCTTGTTCATTCCCACGGAGGGGGCGAGGATTACCCTACAGCTCCCTTTACTTTAGTTGCTCCCACGGAGGGGGGCGAGGGGTTACCCTACAGCTCCCTTTACTTCAGTTGCTCCCACGGAGGGGGGCGAGGGGTATCCCTACAGCTCCCTTTACTTGGATTATTCCCGCGAAGGGGGGCGAGGGTTGTCCCTACAGCTCCCTTTTTCAATGTTTCGTTGGTAATGCAAGATTTAACTGAATAAAATCCTGCAACATTTTTTATTTTAGAACTTTTTGTTTGTTTTTTTTATATTATTTTTTGCTATTTCTACAACTTTTTGTGTAGAAAAAAATATATTTTTGCCCGGAATGTCTTAGAAGCTTTTTGAGGGTGGGTTTTCTTCTCAGCTTCTTTTTTTTCACTTGTATGTTTATTTTATTTATTTTATTCTTCGACTACTTTTTTCCTGTAGCCGAATTTTGCACTTGTATTAACTTTATTTTTATGCCGTGATTTTCCGAATGGGGTGCGGATTCTTTATCACGCTTGGGCGCCAGTTAATAATAGATTATTTGTGTGTAAGTTTTTCAAATAATATTTATTAATCATTTGTTTCGCACAAGCCCGATAGGGTTAGTGCTACTGACAAAGATGGAATAAAATATAACGCGAGCTAAGGCTGCGGAGTTCTACTTAATAGTTCTGCTTATTCCCCAGGCGTTTGTTTGCTTTCATGAAAACCTTATCGCCCACTTGGTAAGTTTTATGTGTCTTATCTTTGTTTACCTGTTCGAGGGTTTTCTCGTGACCCTGTCGAATTTTTTTGCTAATTTCTGCCTCGAATTCCGCGGATTTTGAGTTTAAAATGTCTATGGGTTTTTCGTTAGTCACCGAGTGAATGGATTTATTGTATTTATTAGTTTCAATAAGAATTATTTCGGTGGTGTCAATTAGATTGTTCTCTAGCTTCAAACAGCGAGCTAATTCGGCCAGGGTGCTATGAAATCTCACTACTTGGCCGTTTGAGGTGCTGTGTAGAGCTGGTGCGTTAGAAACGGTAATGTTATAGTTGTTCAGGAGAATGGATTTTATGGTCTCGGAATTTAGGGATTTCTCGTTATCGCAGCTGATTGTTTTCGCTTTTGGAAAAAAATTTGCTATTTGCATTATTGGACTTTATACGTCCACGATAGCCCTTGACGCGATCACCTGTACTGTGGCGAATTTCGAGAATTCGTCCACACACGTAAGGAAAAGAGTTCCGTCTGTGGAAAAAATGTCAATGTGGAGGATTTCCCCCACAGAAGTAGGTATAGGTATTTGTGCTACTGCTTGTTTGGATGGGTGGCGTTTGTACTTTGCCATGGAACAGATTTTGCAGTTTGATGCTACATCTGTTGCTAGTCGGAACATTTTTGGAAAAAAATAGTCCCTTAGGACTTGTTTCGCATTTTCCTGGACTGCTCGATGCGCTCTATTATGTTCGGTTACCATGATCTCTTTCTGTTCAGTTTCGTCCGTTATGTCCTGTACAAAGCTTTTTGAATGTCTGAAAATAGTGTTCGGGAATAGCTCCACGAGTTTGTGTTGAATAAATGCCAGGGTTGGCAGGGAGCAATATAGCTTAGTGTTGATTGCCAACTTTCTCAGTTGGTACAAAAATGCTCTTATGACACTTGTAATTTGTTGTTTAATTATTATACGCGGGTTTATGTTTATAGTACAATTAATAACTTTATTAATTCTTCAATTAACATCCGCTCTGAGTCGTGATCAGCTTAAGACTATCTTATGATCTAGGCTTTCGAAGCTGTGAAATTCTGCGAGGTAAAAGCTTACTTATACAGCATGTGTACATACATATAGGATTTCTGTGTGTATGCATGTAAGTATATATGACAATATATTCCGTTTACCACTTCGGCATTAACCACCTCTTGTAAGGTATTTAGTAGGTTACCGCGGTCATTTATTTTTACTGTGTCTAACTTTGCTTTTAAACAGAATGAACGTGTCTACGGACGAGCTGTTACTCTCTTCAATTATTATTTGATTCCTGAACCAGTTAACCGGTGTGTCCGTTGTGGCTATGGTACGTTCCGTTGTACTTTAGCGATTCCTCGCTATGTATGGTAGCCATATCGGAGTCCTGTTCTTCCTCTAAAGCGTTAACGTTTTGACAACGGGCCAACGCGTCAGCGACAAAGTTTTCTTTGCCAGGTTTATAAATCACCTTTGCACCGTGGTCGTCAATAATTTCTTTCCAGCGCTTTAGTTTAGCGTTAGGATTTTTATCAGAGACGGCGTAAGTGAGTGGCTGTTGGTCGATAAAGATCTGTACATTTTTTACTCCATACAAATAATTGCGGAGGTTTCGTAGTGCCCAGACTATGGCGAGGAGTTCCCGCTCGTTGGTTGCATAGTTCTTTTCGTTATCACGCAAAGTGCGTGATCACGCATCCTGCGATAGAACCGCCCCTAGACCAAAACCTGACGCGTCCGTTGTTAGATCGAACGGTTTCTTATAGCCTGGGTAGGAAAGTAAAACATTTTCTGATGCTAGGATTTCTCTTAGTCTGCAGAATGTTTCCATCTGTTCCTTGTTCATTTCAATGCTTATTTTTCTTGATTGGTATTTGCTTATCATACCGTTTTCGCCCTTAATGCTGAATGCTAGTAAGAGGCCTTGCAATTGCTGCAAAATTCTTAACAAAGCAACTGTAGTAGCTAGCCAACCCTATGAAAGATCTCAGCTCGAAAAGGGTCTTTGGCTGGGGAAATTGCTTGATGGCCCTGACCTTTTCGGGTGATGTCCGCAAGCCCCCTTGCGTCACTATGAATCCCAAGTATTCAACGCTCTTTTTAAAGAACCTTGATTTTTCTTGAGATACTCTGATACTTTCTTCGGAAAGTTTTCCTAGGACCCATCTTATGTCATTAAGATGTTCCTCTTTCGTCTTTGAGTATATTATGAAATCGTCGACATAAACATAGCATATCTTTGAAATTCCAGCTCGTAGCACATCGTCGATAGCTCTTTGGAAAATGCCCAAGTGGCCCAAATTTTTTTAGCCCAAATGGTAATCTGCTGAATTCGTATTTAACATTGTTTATTAAGAAAGCCGTCTTATGTCGGTCTCTCTCTGCCAGCTCTATTTGGTGGAAGCCGGCTTTAAGGTCGAGTGTTGTAAAAAACTTTGACTCACCCAGGTTCGACAATATTGTCGTAATTGCAGGGATAGAGTATCTATCGTCTTCGGTTTTTTCGTTTAGTTTTCTAAAGTCGATAAAGAGCCGCTTCTTCTTGACCCCGTTCTGGTTGGTTCTTTTTTTGTCAAAAACTCACGTTGGGTTATTATAAAGAGACTTGGATGGCCTTATTACGCCGTCCGCTAGAAGTTGTTTAACCTCTGCGTTGACGAACGTTTTAATTGTAGCAACAGTATTTATATTGAAAGGAAGTGCTTCGTCTGGATCAGCGAAGGCTTTGTAATTTTCCCCTATCATTTTGTCAAAGGCAGCTTTCACTGCGGGAGGAACGTCCTCGTCATCTATTTTGACAAAGTTCACATTTTCTGCCTTAACGAACTGGATCTTTTTGGATCCATTATTAGTGTGGAAAATATTTGCAGTAAAATCGAGTTTCGCATTCACTTGTTTAAGCAAGTCGAGACCGATAATACCGTCAAAATCTTTTAGAACTTTGAGAACGAGAACGAAATTGACTTTACGTTAAATGGGGTGTCCACAGCCACGACGCCTTGCAGCCCCGGGAGTGGAGTAATATAATTTTTTGAGGTACCTGTATCGATTAAAAGCTTTATTTCCCTTCCTGCTAGCGTACGCGTAATGTACGGGATAAGGGACTTTACCCTAAAATATTAATAGAGTCCTCTGCATCCAGGACATCCTCTATTTTTGTGACGCATGCTTGCGAAACGGAATCGTAGCCTTCTTCGTCGGACTGTTCCTCGGGCATGAAGTTGATTTTCTGTTGGGTCCTTGTCGATTGCCCTGCTACCCATGCCACGGCTGTCTAAAACGGGATGAGGTATCCACATCCATTGGCCTCGCCCTTGTTTGTTTTTGGTCGTTTCCCGTATTACTATATGGTCTTTGTTTAAAAGAACCGGGTTGATTATTGCCTCCTTTTTGAGGCCTGGCAAAGTAAGGGGTCTTTTGCATTGCCCCCAAATTTCGACTTTGTTCTTGGTCTGTGGACCAATTCTTCCAACCCGCTTGTCGCTGGTTGTTTGGTTTACTCACTTTTTCTTCGCTGTGTCGAACAAATTAGCCGCAAAAACACTTCTTTCGTTGCTCGATTCGGCTTCTTGGGCCAAAGCCAATGCCGATGGCAAATCTTGTGGTTGTGCGGGAAATTTTTATAATCGAATGTTTTTTTTAAATCGTGTAGTCACTACAGGCCTAGCGAATCCTTTTTATTTGTTTTAAAAACTTTTTATTTTCGGTATTATTTTTCTTGCACGATAAGCTTTGACACAAACAGCCTACTTACATTTTTTTACATTTTGTTATTAAGATATACTGCAATTTGCCGTCGGCTTTCCGTCGCTTCAGCTTGTTCATTCCCACGGAGGGGGCGAGGATTACCCTACAGCTCCCTTTACTTTAGTTGCTCCCACGGAGGGGGGGCGAGGGGTTACCCTACAGCTCCCTTTACTTCAGTTGCTCCCACGGAGGGGGGCGAGGGGTATCCCTACAGCTCCCTTTACTTGGATTATTCCCGCGAAGGGGGGCGAGGGTTGTCCCTACAGCTCCCTTTTTCAATGTTTCGTTGGTAATGCAAGATTTAACTGAATAAAATCCTGCAACATTTTTTATTTTAGAACTTTTTGTTTGTTTTTTTTATATTATTTTTTGCTATTTCTACAACTTTTTGTGTAGAAAAAAATATATTTTTGCCCGGAATGTCTTAGAAGCTTTTTGAGGGTGGGTTTTCTTCTCAGCTTCTTTTTTTTCACTTGTATGTTTATTTTATTTATTTTATTCTTCGACTACTTTTTTCCTGTAGCCGAATTTTGCACTTGTATTAACTTTATTTTTATGCCGTAATTTTCCGAATGGGGTGCGGATTCTTTATCACGCTTGGGCGCCAGTTAATAATAGATTATTTGTGTGTAAGTTTTTCAAATAATATTTATTAATCATTTGTTTCGCACAAGCCCGATAGGGTTGGTGCTACTGACAAAGATGGAATAAAATATAACGCGAGCTAAGGCTGCGGAGTTCTACTTAATAGTTCTGCTTATTCCCCAGGCGTTTGTTTGCTTTCATGAAAACCTTATCGCCCACTTGGTAAGTTTTATGTGTCTTATCTTTGTTTACGTGTTCGAGGGTTAGCGTACGCGTAATGTACGGGATAAGGGACTTTACCCTAAAATATTAATAGAGTCCTCTGCATCCAGGACATCCTCTATTTTTGTGACGCATGCTTGCGAAACGGAATCGTAGCCTTCTTCGTCGGACTGTTCCTCGGGCATGAAGTTGATTTTCTGTTGGGTCCTTGTCGATTGCCCTGCTACCCAGGCAGAAGGCTGTCTAAACCGGGATGAGGTATCCACATCCATTGGCTCCGCCCTTGTTTGTTTTTGGTCGTTTCCCGTATAACTATATGGTCTTTGTTTAAAAGAACCGGGTTGATTATTGCCTCCTTTTTGAGGCCTGGCAAAGTAAGGGGTCTTTTGCATTGCCCCCAAATTTCGACAAACAAAGTCCTTGGTCTGTGGACCAATTCTTCCAACCCGCTTGTCGCTGGTTGTTTGGTTTACTCACTTTTTCTTCGCTGTGTCGAACAAATTAGCCGCAAAAACACTTCTTTCGTTGTTCGATTCGGCTTCTTGGGCCAAAGCCAATGCCGATGGCAAATCTTGTGGTTGTGCGGGAAATTTTTAAAATCGAATGTTTTTTTTAAATGGTGTAGTCACTACAGGCCTAGCGAATCCTTTTTATTTGTTTTAAAAACTTTTTATTTTCTGTATTATTTTTCTTGCACGATAAGCTTTAACACAAACAGCCTACTTACATTTTTTTATATTTTGTTATTAAGATATACTGCAATTTGCCGTCGGCTTTCCGTCGCTTTAGCTTGTTCATTCCCACGGAGGGGGGCGAGGATTGCCCTACAGCTCCCTTTACTTTAGTTGCTCCCACGGAGGGGGGCGAGGGGTTACCCTACAGCTCCCTTTACTTCAGTTGCTCCCACGGAGGGGGGCGAGGGGTATCCCTACAGCTCCCTTTACTTGGATTATTTCCGCGAAGGGGGGCGAGGGTTGTCCCTACAGCTCCCTTTTTCAATGTTTCGTTGGTAATGCAAGATTTAACTGAATAAAATCCTGCAAAATTTTTTATTTTAGAACTTTTTGTTTTTTTTTTTTATATTATTTTTTGCTATTTCTACAACTTGTTGTGTAGAAAAAAATATATTTTTGCCCGGAATGTCTTAGAAGCTTTTTGAGGGTGGGTTTTCTTCTTAGCTTCTTTTTTTTCACTTGTATGTTTATTTTATTTATTTTATTCTTCGACTACTTTTTTCCTGTAGCCGAATTTTGCACTTGTATTAACTTTATTTTTATGCCGTAATTTTCCGAATGGGGTGCGGATTCTTTATCACGCTTGGGCGCCAGTTAATAATAGATTATTTGTGTGTAAGTTTTTCAAATAATATTTATTAATCATTTGTTTCGCACAAGCCCGATAGGGTTAGTGCTACTGACAAAGATGGAATAAAATATAACGCGAGCTAAGGCTGCGGAGTTCTACTTAATAGTTCTGCTTATTCCCCAGGCGTTTGTTTGCTTTCATGAAAACCTTATCGCCCACTTGGTAAGTTTTATGTGTCTTATCTTTGTTTACGTGTTCGAGGGTTTTCTCCTGACCCTGTCGAATTTTTTTGCTAATTTCTGCCTCGAATTCCGCGGATTTTGAGTTTAAAATGTCTATGGGTTTTTCGTTAGTCACCGACTGAATGGATTTATTGTATTTATTAGTTGCAAGAAGAATTATTTCGGTCGTGTCAATTAGATTGTTCTCTAGCTTCAAACAGCGTGCTAATTCGGCCAAGGTGCTATGAAATCTCACTACATGGCCGTTTGAGGTGCTGTGTAGAGCTGGTGCGTTAGAAACGGTAATATTATAGTTGTTCAGGAGAATGGATTTTATGGTCTCGGAATTTAGGGATTTCTCGTTATCGAAAAGAATTTGCTATTTGCATTATTGGACTTTTTACGTCCACAATAGCCCTTGACGCGATCACCTGTACTGTGGCGAATTTCGAGATTTTGTCCACACACGTAAGGAAAAGAGTTCCGTCTGTGGAAAAAATATCAATGTGGAGGACTTCCCCCACAGAAGTAGGTATAGGTATTTGTGCTACTGCTTGTTTGGATGGGTGGCGTTTTTACTTTGCCATGGAACAGATTTTGCAGTTTGATGCTACATCTGTTGCTAGTCGGAACATTTTTGGAAAAAAATAGTCCCTTAGGACTTGTTTCGCATTTTCCTGGACTGTTCGATGCGCTCTATTATGTTCGGTTACCATGATCTCTTTCTGTTCAGTTCCGTCCGTTATGTCCTGTACAAAGCTTTTTGAATGTCTGAAAATAGTTTTCGGGAATAGCTCCACGAGTTTGCTCCACGAATAAATGCCAGGATTGGCAGGGAGCAATATATTCCGTTTACCACTTCGGCATTAGCCACCTCTTGTAAGGTATTCAGTAGGTTACCGCGGTCATTTATTTTTACTGTGTCTAACTTTGCTTTTAAACAGAATGAACGTGTCTACGGACGAGCTGGTACTCTCTTCAATTATTATTTGATTCCTGAACCAGTTAACCGGTGTGTCCGTTGTGGCTATGGTACGTTCCGTTGTACTTTAGCGATTCCTCGCTATGTATGGTAGCCATATCGGAGTCCTGTTCTTCCTCTAAAGCGTTAACGTTTTGACAACGGGACAATGCGTCAGCGATAAAGTTTTCTTTGCCAGGTTTATAAATCACCTTTGCACCGTGGTCATCAATAATTTCTTTCCAGCGCTTTAGTTTAGCGTTAGGATTTTTATCAGAGACGGCGTAAGTGAGTGGCTGGTGGTCGGTAAAGATCTGTAAATTTTTTACTCCATACAAATAATTGCGGAGGTTTTGTAGTACCCAGACTATGGCGAGGAGTTCCAGCTCGTTGGCTCGTTGCATCGGTCTTTTCGTTATCACGCAAAGTGCGTGATATCATTGTAATTGGGCGACCATCCTTCGATAGAACCGCCCCTAGACCAAAACCTGATCCGTCTTCGTCCGTTGTTAGCGTCCGTTGTTAGATCGAACGGTTTCTTATAGCCTGGGTAGGAAAGTAAAACATCTTCTGATGCTAGGATTTCTCTTAGTCTGCAGAATGTTTCCATCTGTTCCTTGTTCATTTCAATGCTTATTTTTCTTGATTGTTATTTACTTATCTTACGTTTTCGCCCGTTTATCTTACGTTTCGCTAGTAAGAGGCCTTGCAATTGCTGCAAAATTCTTAACAAAGCATCTGTAGTAGCTAGTCAACCTTATGAAAGATCTCAGCTCGAAAAGGGTCTTTGGCTGGGGAAATTGCTTGATGGCCCTGACCTTTTCGGGTGATGTCCGCAAGCCCCCTTGCGTCACTATGAATCCCAAGTATTCAACGCTCTTTTTGAAGAACTTTGATTTTTCTTGAGATACCTGCTTCGGAAAGTTTTCCTAGGACCCATCTTATGTCATTAAGATGGTCCTCTTTCGTCTTTGAGTATATTATGAAATCGTCGACATAAACATAGCATATCTCTGAAATTCCAGCTCGTAGCACATCGTCGATAGCTCTTTGGAAAATGCCCAAGTGGCCCAAATTTTTTTAGCCCAAATGGTAATCTGCTGAATTCGTATTTACCATTGTTTATTAAGAAAGCCGTCTTATGTCGGTCTCTCTCTGCCCGCTCTATTTGGTGGAAGCCGGCTTTAAGGTCGAGTGTTGTAAAAAACTTTGACTCGCCCAGGTTCGACAATATTGTCGTAATTGCAGGGATAGAGTATCTATCGTCTTCGGTTTTTTCGTTTAGTTTTCTAAAGTCGATAAAGAGCCGCTTCTTCTTGACCCCGTTCTGGTTGGTTCTTTTTTTGTCAACAACTCACGTTGGGTTATTATAAGGAGACTTGGATGGCCTTATTACGCCGTCCGCTAGAAGTTGTTTAACCTCTGCGTTGACGAACGTTTTAATTGTAGCAACAGTATTTATATTGAAAGGAAGTGCTTCGTCTGGATCAGCGAAGGCTTTGTAATTTTCCCCTATCATTTTGTCAAAGGCAGCTTTCACTGCGGGAGGAACGTCCTCGTCATCTATTTTGATAAAGTTGACATTTTCTGCCTTAACGAACTGGATCTTTTTGGATCCATTATTAGTGTGGAAAATATTTGCAGTAAAATCGAGTTTCGCATTTACTTGTTTAAGCAAGTCGAGATCGATAATACCGTCAAAATCTTTAGAACTTTGAGAACGAGAACGAAATTGACTTTACGTTAAATGGGGTGTCCACAGCCACGACGCCTTGCAGCCCCGGGAGTGGAGTAATATAATTTTTTGAGGTACCTGTATCGATTAAAAGCTTTATTTCCCTTCCTGCCAGCGTACGCGTAATGTACGGGATAAGGGACTTTACCCTAAAATATTAATAGAGTCCTCTGCATCCAGGACATCCTCTATTTTTGTGACGCATGCGTGCGCAACGGAATCGTAGCCTTCTTCGTCGGACTGTTCCTCGGGCATGAAGTTGATTTTCTGTTGGGTCCTTGTCGATTGCCCTGCTACCCAGGCAGAAGGCTGCCTAAACCGGGATGAGGTATCCACATCCATTGGCTCCGCCCTTGTTTGTTTTTGGTCGTTTCCCGTATTACTATATGGTCTTTGTTTAAAAGAACCGGGTTGATTATTGCCTTCTTTCTGAGGTCTGGCAAAGTAAGGGGTCTTTTGCATTGCCCCAAATTTCGACAAACAAAGTCCTTGGTCTGTGGACCAATTCTTCCAACCCGCTTGTCGCTGGTTGTTTGGTTTACTCACTTTTTCTTCGCTGTGTCGAATAAATTAGCCGCAAAAACACTTCTTTCGTTGCTCGATTCGGCTTCTTGGGCCAAAGCCAATGCCGATGGAAAATCTTGTGGTTGTGCGGGAAATTTTTAAAATCGAATGTTTTTTTTAATTCGTGTAGTCACTACAGGCCTAGCGAATCCTTTTTATTTGTTTTAAAAACTTTTTATTTTCGGTGTTATTTTTCTTGCACGATAAGGTTTAACACAAACAGCCTACTTACATTTTTATACCCTTGCAGAGGGTATTATAATTTTGTCCAAAAGTGTGCAACGCAGTGAAGGAGACATCTCCGACCCTATAAAGTATATATATTCTTGATCATGATCACCTCCTGAGTTGATATGAGCATGTCCGTCTGTCCGTCTGTCCGTCTGTCTGTTTCTACGCAAACTAGTCTCTCAGTTTTAAAGCTATCGACTTGAAACTTTGCACACACCCTTCTTTCCTTTGCACGCAGTATATAAGTCGGAACGACCGGGATCGGCCGACTATATCTTATAGCTGCCATATAACTGATTAATCGGAAATGGTATAACTTTTGTGTTTTTAGAGTTAGAGAGTTCAAATTTGACATGAGAGCTATTTTTGGCCAAATTTCATAAGGATCGGCAGACTATATCTTATAGCTGCCATATAACTGAACGATCGGAAATGACCCAACTTTCGTGTTTTTGAAGATAGCAAATTGGAACTTGGTACAGATTATATTTTTGGTCAGTTAATCCGACCTACAAAATTTCATTAGGATCGGCCGACTATATCCTATAGCTGCCATATAACTGAACGATCGGAAATGACCCAACTTTCGTGTTTTTGATGATAGAAAGCTGGCACTTGGTACACATTATATTTTTGGTCAGTTAATCCGATCTACCAAATTTCATAAAGATCGGTTGACTATATCTTATAGCTGACATATAACTGTACGATCGGAAATGGTTTTTGGTAGAAATATCAACTTTCGTATTTTTGAAGATAGAAGCTTGGGACTTTTTATTAGATTTTTTATTGTAATTAATTGGTTTTATTATGATGTAATCATAAGGATCGGCCAACTATATCCGATGTTTGCGATATATATCCGGTTTTAGCTGCAAGGGTATATCAACTTCGGCTCCGCCCGAAGTTAGCTTTGCTTTCTTGTTTTATATTTATTTATTAAGATATACTGCAATTTGCCGTCGGCTTTCCGTCGCTTTAGCTTGTTCATTCCCACGGAGGGGGGCGAGGATTACCCTACAGCTCCCTTTACTTTAGTTGCTCCCACGGAGGGGGGCGAGGGGTTACCCTACAGCTCCCTTTACTTCAGTTGCTTCCACGGAGGGGGGCGAGGGGTATCCCTACAGCTCCCTTTACTTGTATTATTCCCGCGAAGGGGGGCGAGGGTTGTCCCTACAGCTCCCTTTTTCAATGTTTCGTTGGTAATGCAAGATTTAACTGAATAAAATCCTGCAAAATTTTTTATTTTAGAACTTTTTGTTTGTTTTTTTTATATTATTTTTTGCTATTTCTACAACTTGTTGTGTAGAAAAAAATATATTTTTGCCCGGAATGTCTTAGAAGCTTTTTGAGGGTGGGTTTTCTTCTCAGCTTTTTTTTCACTTGTACGTTTATTTTATTTATTTCATTCTTCGACTACTTTTTTCCTGTAGCCGAATTTTGCACTTGTATTAACTTTATTTTTATGCCGTAATTTTCCGAATTGGGTGCGGATTCTTTATCACGCTTGGGCGCCAGTTAATAATAGATTATTTGTGTGTAAGTTTTTCGAATAATATTTATTAATCATTTGTGCGAAACAAGCCCGTTAGGGTTAGTGTTACTGACAAAGATGGAATAAAATATAACGCGACTTAATAGTTCTGCTTATTCCCCAGGCGTTTGTTTGCATCCAGGAAAACCTTATCGCCCACATGGTAAGTTTTATGTGTCTTATCTTTGTTTACGTGATCGAGGGTTTTCTCCTGACCCTGTCGAATTTTTTTGCTAATTTCTGCCTCGAATTCCGCGGATTTTGAGTTTAAAATGTCTATGGGTTTTTCGTTAGTCACCGAGTGAATAGATTTATTGTATTTATTAGTTTCAAGAAGAATTATTTTGGTTGTGTCAATTAGATTGTTCTCTAGCTTCAAACAGCGTGCTAATTCGGCCAAGGTGCTATGAAATCTCACTACTTGGCCGTTTGAGGTGCTGTGTAGAGCTGGTGCGTTAGAAACGGTAATGTTATAGTTGTTCAGGAGAATGGATTTTATGGTCTCGGAATTTAGGGATTTCTCGTTATCGCAGCTGATTGTTTTCGCTTTTGGAAAAAAATTTGCTATTTGCATTATTGGACTTTATACGTCCACAATAGCCCTTGACGCGATCACCTGTACTGTGGCGAATTTCGAGAATTTGTCCACACACGTAAGGAAAAGAGTTCCGTCTGTTGAAAAAATGTCAATGTGGAGGACTTCCCCCACAGAAGTAGGTATAGGTATTTGTGCTACTGCTTGTTTGGATGGGTGGCGTTTGTACTTTGCCATGGAACAGATTTTGCAGTTTGATGCTACATCGGTTGCTAGTCGGAACATTTTTGGAAACAAATAGTCCCTTAGGACTTGTTTCGCATTTTCCTGGACTGCTCGATGCGCTCTATTATGTTCGGTTACCATGATCTCTTTCTGTTCAGTTCCGTCCGTTATGTCCTGTACAAAGCTTTTTGAATGTCTGAAAGTAGTGTTCGGGAATAGCTCCACGAGTTTGTGTTGAATAAATGCCAGGATTGGCAGGGAGCAATATATTCCGTTTACCACTTCGGCATTAACCACCTCTTGTAAGGTATTCAGTAGGTTACCGCGGTCATTAATTTTTACTGTGTCTAACTTTGCTTTTAAACAGAATGAACGTGTCTACGGACGAGCTGGTACTCTCTTCAATTATTATTTGATTCCTGAACCAGTTAACCGGTGAGTCCGTTGTGTCTATGGTACGTTCCGTTGTACTTTAGCGATTCCTCGCTATGTATGGTAGCCATATCGGAGTCCTGTTCTTTCTCTAAAGCGTTAACGTTTTGACAACGGGACAATGCGTCAGCGACAAAGTTTTCTTTGCCAGGTTTATAAATCACCTTTGCACCGTGGTCATCAATAATTTCTTTCCAGCGCTTTAGTTTAGCGTTAGGATTTTTATCAGAGACGGCGTAAGTGAGTGGCTGGTGGTCGGTAAAGATCTGTACATTTTTTACTCCATACAAATAATTGCGGAGGTTTTGTAGTGTTCTTTTCGTTATCACGCAAAGTGCGTGATATCATTGTAATTGGACGACCATCCTGCGATAGATCCGCCCCTAAACCAAAACCAGACGCGTCCGTTGTTAGATCGGACGGTTTCTTATAGCCTGGGTAGGAAAGTAAAACATTTTCTGATGCTAGGATTTCTCTTATTTCTTGTTCATTTCAATGCTTATTTTTTCTTAATTGGAATTAACTTATCTTACCGTTTTCGCCCATAAGAATGCTAGTAAGAGGCCTTGCAATTGCTGCAAAATTCTTAACAAAGCATCTGTAGTAGCTAGCCAACCCTATGAAAGATCTCAGCTCGAAAAGGGTCTTTGGCTGGGGAAATTGCTTGATGGCCCTGACCTTTTCGGGTGATGTCCGCAAGCCCCCTTGCGTCACTATGAATCCCAAGTATTCAACGCTCTTTTTGAAGAACTTTGATTTTTCTTGAGATACCTGCTTCGGAAAGTTTTCCTAGGACCCATCTTATGTCATTAAGATGGACCTCTTTCGTCTTTGAGTATATTATGAAATCGTCGACATAAACATAGCATATCTTTGAAATTCCAGCTCGTAGCACATCGTCGATAGCTCTTTGGAAAATGCCCAAGTGGCCCAAATTTTTTTAGCCCAAATGGTAATCTGCTGAATTCGTATTTACCATTGTTTATTAAGAAAGCCGTCTTATGTCGGTCTCTCTCTGCCAGCTCTATTTGGTGGAAGCCGCCTTTAAGGTCGAGTGTTGTAAAAAACTTTGACTCACCCAGGTTCGACAATATTGTCGTAATTGCAGGGATAGAGTATCTATCGTCTTCGGTTTTTTCGTTTAGTTTTCTAAGGTCGATAAAGAGCCGCTTCTTCTTGACCCCGTTCTGGTCGGTTCTTTTTTTGTCAACAACTCACGTTGGGTTATTATAAGGAGACTTGGATGGCCTTATTACGCCGTCCGCTAGAAGTTGTTTAACCTCTGCGTTGACGAACGTTTTAATTGTAGCAACAGTATTTATATTGAAAGGAAGTGCTTCGTGTGGATCAGCGAAGGCTTTGTAATTTTCCCCTATCATATTGTCAAAGGCAGCTTTCACTGCGGGAGGAACGTCCTCGTCATCTATTTTGATAAAGTTGACATTTTCTGCCTTAACGAACTGGATCTTTTTGGATCCATTATTAGTGTGGAAAATATTTGCAGTAAAATCGAGCTTCGCATTCACTTGTTTAAGCAAGTCGAGACCGATAATACCGTCAAAATCTTTTAGAACTTTGAGAACGAGAACGAAATTGACTTTACGTTAAATGGGGTGTCCACAGCCACGACGCCTTGCAGCCCCGGGAGTGGAGTAATATAATTTTTTGAGGTACCTGTATCGATTAAAAGCTTTATTTCCCTTCCTGCCAGCGTACGCGTAATGTACGGGATAAGGGACTTTACCCTAAAAAATTAATAGAGTCCTCTGCATCCAGGACATCCTCTATTTTTGTGACGCATGCTTGCGCAACGGAATCGTAGCCTTCTTCGTCGGACTGTTCCACGGGCATGAAGTTGATTTTCTGTTGGGTCCTTGTCGATTGCCCTGCTACCCAGGCAGAAGGCTGTCTAAACCGGGATGAGGTATCCACATCCATTGGCTCCGCCCTTGTTTGTTTTTGGTCGTTTCCCGTATAACTATATGGTCTTTGTTTAAAAGAACCGGGTTGATTATTGCCTCCTTTTTGAGGCCTGGCAAAGTAAGGGGTCTTTTGCATTGCCCCCAAATTTCGACAAACAAAGTCCTTGGTCTGTGGACCAATTCTTCCAACCCGCTTGTCGCTGGTTGTTTGGTTTACTCACTTTTTCTTCGCTGTGTCGAACAAATTAGCCGCAAAAACACTTCTTTCGTTGTTCGATTCGGCTTCTTGGGCCAAAGCCAATGCCGATGGCAAATCTTGTGGTTGTGCGGGAAATTTTTAAAATCGAATGTTTTTTTTAAATGGTGTAGTCACTACAGGCCTAGCGAATCCTTTTTATTTGTTTTAAAAACTTTTTATTTTCTGTATTATTTTTCTTGCACGATAAGCTTTAACACAAACAGCCTACTTACATTTTTTTATATTTTGTTATTAAGATATACTGCAATTTGCCGTCGGCTTTCCGTCGCTTTAGCTTGTTCATTCCCACGGAGGGGGGCGAGGATTACCCTACAGCTCCCTTTACTTTAGTTGCTCCCACGGAGGGGGGCGAGGGGTTACCCTACGGCTCCCTTTACTTCAGTTGCTCCCACGGAGGGGGGCGAGGGGTATCCCTACAGCTCCCTTTACTTGGATTATTTCCGCGAAGGGGGGCGAGGGTTGTCCCTACAGCTCCCTTTTTCAATGTTTCGTTGGTAATGCAAGATTTAACTGAATAAAATCCTGCAAAATTTTTTATTTTAGAACTTTTTGTTTTTTTTTTTTATATTATTTTTTGCTATTTCTACAACTTGTTGTGTAGAAAAAAATATATTTTTGCCCGGAATGTCTTAGAAGCTTTTTGAGGGTGGGTTTTCTTCTCAGCTTTTTTTTCACTTGTACGTTTATTTTATTTATTTCATTCTTCGACTACTTTTTTCCTGTAGCCGAATTTTGCACTTGTATTAACTTTATTTTTATGCCGTAATTTTCCGAATTGGGTGCGGATTCTTTATCACGCTTGGGCGCCAGTTAATAATAGATTATTTGTGTGTAAGTTTTTCGAATAATATTTATTAATCATTTGTGCGAAACAAGCCCGTTAGGGTTAGTGTTACTGACAAAGATGGAATAAAATATAACGCGACTTAATAGTTCTGCTTATTCCCCAGGCGTTTGTTTGCATCCAGGAAAACCTTATCGCCCACATGGTAAGTTTTATGTGTCTTATCTTTGTTTACGTGCTCGAGGGTTTTCTCCTGACCCTGTCGAATTTGTTTGCTAATTTCTGCCTCAAATTCCGCGGATTTTGAGTTTAAAATGTCTATGGTTTTTTCGTTAGTCACCGAGTGAATGGATTTATTGTATTTATTAGTTGCAAGAAGAATTATTTCGGTCGTGTCAATTAGATTGTTCTCTAGCTTCAAACAGCGTGCTAGTTCGGCCAAGGTGCTATGAAATCTCACTACTTGGCCGTTTGAGGTGCTGTGTAGAGCTGGTGCGTTAGAAACGGTAATGTTATAGTTGTTCAGGAGAATGGATTTTATGGTCTCGGAATTTAGGGATTTCTCGTTATCGCAGCTGATCGTTTTCGCTTTTGGAAAAAAATGTTCTATTTGCATTATTGGACTTTTTACGTCCACAATAGCACTTAACGCGATCACCTATACTGTGGAGTTCCGTCTGTAGAAAAAATGTCAATTTGTGCTACTGCTTGTTTGGATGGGTGGCGTTTGTACTTTGCCATGGAACAGATTTTGCAGTTTGATGCTACATCGGTTGCTAGTCGGAACATTTTTGGAATCAAATAGTCCCTTAGGACTTGTTTCGCATTTTCCTGGACTGCTCGATGCGCTCTATTATGTTCGGTTACCATGATCTCTTTCTGTTCAGTTCCGTCCGTTATGTCCTGTACAAAGCTTTTTGAATGTCTGAAAGTAGTGTTCGGGAATAGCTCCACGAGTTTGTGTTGAATAAATGCCAGGATTGGCAGGGAGCAATATATTCCGTTTACCACTTCGGCAATAACCACCTCTTGGTCATTTATTTTTTCTTTGTCTAAATTTGCTTTTAAGCAGAATGAACGTGTCAGCTGTTGCTGTTACTCTCTTCAATTATTATTTGATTCCTGAAACAGTTAACCGGTGTGTCCGTTGTGGCTATGGTACGTTCCGTTGTACTTTAGCGATTCCTCGCTATGTATGGTAGCCATATCGGAGTCCTGTTCTTCCTCTAAAGCGTTAACGTTTTGACAACGGGACAATGCGTCAGCGACAAAGTTTTCTTTGCCAGGTTTATAAATCACCTTTGCACCGTGGTCATCAATAATTTCTTTCCAGCGCTTTAGTTTAGCGTTAGGATTTTTATCAGAGACGGCGTAAGTGAGTGGCTGGTGGTCGGTAAAGATCTGTAAATTTTTTACTCCATGCAAATAATTGCGGAGGTTTTGTAGTGCCCAGACTATGGCGAGGAGTTCCAGCTCGTTGGCTCGTTGCATCGGTCTTTTCGTTATCACGCAAAGTGCGTGATATCATTGTAATTGGGCGACCATCCTTCGATAGAACCGCCCCTAGACCAAAACCTGATCCGTCTTCGTCCGTTGTTAGCGTCCGTTGTTAGATCGAACGGTTTCTTATAGCCTGGGTAGGAAAGTAAAACATCTTCTGATGCTAGGATTTCTCTTAGTCTGCAGAATGTTTCCATCTGTTCCTTGTTCATTTCAATGCTTATTTTTCTTGATTGTTATTTACTTATCTTACGTTTTCGCCCGTTTATCTTACGTTTCGCTAGTAAGAGGCCTTGCAATTGCTGCAAAATTCTTAACAAAGCATCTGTAGTAGCTAGTCAACCTTATGAAAGATCTCAGCTCGAAAAGGGTCTTTGGCTGGGGAAATTGCTTGATGGCCCTGACCTTTTCGGGTGATGTCCGCAAGCCCCCTTGCGTCACTATGAATCCCAAGTATTCAACGCTCTTTTTGAAGAACTTTGATTTTTCTTGAGATACCTGCTTCGGAAAGTTTTCCTAGGACCCATCTTATGTCATTAAGATGGTCCTCTTTCGTCTTTGAGTATATTATGAAATCGTCGACATAAACATAGCATATCTCTGAAATTCCAGCTCGTAGCACATCGTCGATAGCTCTTTGGAAAATGCCCAAGTGGCCCAAATTTTTTTAGCCCAAATGGTAATCTGCTGAATTCGTATTTACCATTGTTTATTAAGAAAGCCGTCTTATGTCGGTCTCTCTCTGCCCGCTCTATTTGGTGGAAGCCGGCTTTAAGGTCGAGTGTTGTAAAAAACTTTGACTCGCCCAGGTTCGACAATATTGTCGTAATTGCAGGGATAGAGTATCTATCGTCTTCGGTTTTTTCGTTTAGTTTTCTAAAGTCGATAAAGAGCCGCTTCTTCTTGACCCCGTTCTGGTTGGTTCTTTTTTTGTCAACAACTCACGTTGGGTTATTATAAGGAGACTTGGATGGCCTTATTACGCCGTCCGCTAGAAGTTGTTTAACCTCTGCGTTGACGAACGTTTTAATTGTAGCAACAGTATTTATATTGAAAGGAAGTGCTTCGTCTGGATCAGCGAAGGCTTTGTAATTTTCCCCTATCATTTTGTCAAAGGCAGCTTTCACTGCGGGAGGAACGTCCTCGTCATCTATTTTGATAAAGTTGACATTTTCTGCCTTAACGAACTGGATTTTTTTGGATCCATTATTAGTGTGGAAAATATTTGCAGTAAAATCGAGTTTCGCATTCACTTGTTTAAGCAAGTCGAGACCGATAATACCGTCAAAATCTTTTAGAACTTTGAGAACGAGAACGAAATTGACTTTACGTTAAATGGGGTGTCCACAGCCACGACGCCTTGCAGCCCCGGGAGTGGAGTAATATAATTTTTTGAGGTACCTGTATCGATTAAAAGCTTTATTTCCCTTCCTGCCAGCGTACGCGTAATGTACGGGATAAGGGACTTTACCCTAAAAAATTAATAGAGTCCTCTGCATCCAGGACATCCTCTATTTTTGTGACGCATGCTTGCGCAACGGAATCGTAGCCTTCTTCGTCGGACTGTTCCACGGGCATGAAGTTGATTTTCTGTTGGGTCCTTGTCGATTGCCCTGCTACCCAGGCAGAAGGCTGTCTAAACCGGGATGAGGTATCCACATCCATTGGCTCCGCCCTTGTTTGTTTTTGGTCGTTTCCCGTATTACTATATGGTCTTTGTTTAAAAGAACCGGGTTGATTATTGCCTCCTTTTTGAGGTCTGGCAAAGTAAGGGGTCTTTTGCATTGCCCCCAAATTTCGACAAACAAAGTCCTTGGTCTGTGGACCAATTCTTCCAACCCGCTTGTCGCTGGTTGTTTGGTTTACTCACTTTTTCTTCGCTGTGTCGAATAAATTAGCCGCAAAAACACTTCTTTCGTTGTTCGATTCGGCTTCATGGGCCAAAGCCAATGCCGATGGAAAATCTTGTGGTTGTGCGGGAAATTTTTAAAATCGAATGTTTTTTTTAATTCGTGTAGTCACTACAGGCCTAGCGAATCCTTTTTATTTGTTTTAAAAACTTTTTATTTTCGGTATTATTTTTCTTGCACGATAAGCTTTAACACAAACAGCCTACTTACATTTTTATACCCTTGCAGAGGGTATTATAATTTTGTCCAAAAGTGTGCAACGCAGTGAAGGAGACATCTCCGACCCTATAAAGTATATATATTCTTGATCATGATCACCTCCTGAGTTGATATGAGCATGTCCGTCTGTCCGTCTGTCCGTCTGTCTGTTTCTACGCAAACTAGTCTCTCAGTTTTAAAGCTATCGACTTGAAACTTTGCACACACCCTTCTTTCCTTTGCACGCAGTATATAAGTCGGAACGACCGGGATCGGCCGACTATATCTTATAGCTGCCATATAACTGATTAATCGGAAATGCTATAACTTTGGTGTTTTTAGAGTTAGAGAGTTCAAATTTGACATGAGAGCTACTTTTGGCAAAATATTACGACATGCCAAATTTCATAAGGATCGGCAGACTATATCTTATAGCTGCCATATAACTGAACGATCGGAAATGACCCAACTTTCGTGTTTTTGATGATAGAAAGCTGGCACTTGGTACACATTCTATTTTTGGTCAGTTAATCGGATCTACCAAATTTCATAAAGATCGGTTGACTATATCTTATAGCTGACATATAACTGTACGATCGGAAATGGTTTTTGGTAGAAATATCAACTTTCGTATTTTTGAAGATAGAAGCTTGGGACTTTTTTTTAGATTTTTTATTGTAATTAATTGGTTTTATTATGATGTAATCATAAGGATCGGCCAACTATATCCGATGTTTGCGATATATATCCGGTTTTAGCTGCAAGGGTATATCAACTTCGGCTCCGCCCGAAGTTAGCTTTGCTTTCTTGTTTTATATTTATTTATTAAGATATACTGCAATTTGCCGTCGGCTTTCCGTCGCTTTAGCTTGCTCATTCCCACGGAGGGGGGCGAGGATTACCCTACAGCTCCCTTTACGTTAGTTGCTCCCACGGAGGGGGGCGAGGGGTTACCCTACAGCTCCCTTTACTTCAGTTGCTCCCACGGAGGGGGGCGAGGGGTATCCCTACAGCTCCCTTTACTTGGATTATTCCCGCGAAGGGGGGCGAGGGTTGTCCCTACAGCTCCCTTTTTCAATGTTTCGTTGGTAATGCAAGATTTAACTGAATAAAATTCTGCAAAATTTTTTATTTTAGAACTTTTTGTTTTTTTTTTATATTATTTTTTGCTATTTCTACAACTTGTTGTGTAGAAAAAAATATATTTTTGCCCGGAATGTCTTAGAAGCTTGTTGAGGGTGAGTTTTCTTCTCAGCTTTTTTTTCACTTGTATGTTTATTTTATTTATTTCATTCTTCGACTACTTTTTTCCTGTAGCCGAATTTTGCACTTGTATTAACTTTATTTTTATGCCGTAATTTTCCGAATTGGGTGCGGATTCTTTATCACGCTTGGGCGCCAGTTAATAATAGATTATTTGTGTGTAAGTTTTTCGAATAATATTTATTAATCATTTGTGCGAAACAAGCCCGTTAGGGTTAGTGTTACTGACAAAGATGGAATAAAATATAACGCGACTTAATAGTTCTGCTTATTCCCCAGGCGTTTGTTTGCATCCAGGAAAACCTTATCGCCCACATGGTAAGTTTTATGTGTCTTATCTTTGTTTACGTGATCGAGGGTTTTCTCCTGACCCTGTCGAATTTTTTTGCTAATTTCTGCCTCGAATTCCGCGGATTTTGAGTTTAAAATGTCTATGGGTTTTTCGTTAGTCACCGAGTGAATAGATTTATTGTATTTATTAGTTTCAAGAAGAATTATTTTGGTTGTGTCAATTAGATTGTTCTCTAGCTTCAAACAGCGTGCTAATTCGGCCAAGGTGCTATGAAATCTCACTACTTGGCCGTTTGAGGTGCTGTGTAGAGCTGGTGCGTTAGAAACGGTAATGTTATAGTTGTTCAGGAGAATGGATTTTATGGTCTCGGAATTTAGGGATTTCTCGTTATCGCAGCTGATTGTTTTCGCTTTTGGAAAAAAATTTGCTATTTGCATTATTGGACTTTATACGTCCACAATAGCCCTTGACGCGATCACCTGTACTGTGGCGAATTTCGAGAATTTGTCCACACACGTAAGGAAAAGAGTTCCGTCTGTTGAAAAAATGTCAATGTGGAGGACTTCCCCCACAGAAGTAGGTATAGGTATTTGTGCTACTGCTTGTTTGGATGGGTGGCGTTTGTACTTTGCCATGGAACAGATTTTGCAGTTTGATGCTACATCGGTTGCTAGTCGGAACATTTTTGGAAACAAATAGTCCCTTAGGACTTGTTTCGCATTTTCCTGGACTGCTCGATGCGCTCTATTATGTTCGGTTACCATGATCTCTTTCTGTTCAGTTCCGTCCGCTATGTCCAGTACAAAGCTTTTTGAATGTCTGAAAGTAGTGTTCGGGAATAGCTCCACGAGTTTGTGTTGAATAAATGCCAGGATTGGCAGGGAGCAATATATTCCGTTTACCACTTCGGCATTAACCACCTCTTGTAAGGTATTCAGTAGCGAACTGGATCTTTTTGGATCCATTATTAGTGTGGAAAATATTTGCAGTAAAATCGAGCTTCGCATTCACTTGTTTAAGCAAGTCGAGACCGATAATACCGTCAAAATCTTTTAGAACTTTGAGAACGAGAACGAAATTGACTTTACGTTAAATGGGGTGTCCACAGCCACGACGCCTTGCAGCCCCGGGAGTGGAGTAATATAATTTTTTGAGGTACCTGTATCGATTAAAAGCTTTATTTCCCTTCCTGCCAGCGTACGCGTAATGTACGGGATAAGGGACTTTACCCTAAAAAATTAATAGAGTCCTCTGCATCCAGGACATCCTCTATTTTTGTGACGCATGCTTGCGCAACGGAATCGTAGCCTTCTTCGTCGGACTGTTCCTCGGGCATGAAGTTGATTTTCTGTTGGGTCCTTGTCGATTGCCCTGCTACCCAGGCAGAAGGCTGTCTAAACCGGGATGAGGTATCCACATCCATTGGCTCCGCCCTTGTTTGTTTTTGGTCGTTTCCCGTATAACTATATGGTCTTTGTTTAAAAGAACCGGGTTGATTATTGCCTCCTTTTTGAGGCCTGGCAAAGTAAGGGGTCTTTTGCATTGCCCCCAAATTTCGACAAACAAAGTCCTTGGTCTGTGGACCAATTCTTCCAACCCGCTTGTCGCTGGTTGTTTGGTTTACTCACTTTTTCTTCGCTGTGTCGAACAAATTAGCCGCAAAAACACTTCTTTCGTTGTTCGATTCGGCTTCTTGGGCCAAAGCCAATGCCGATGGCAAATCTTGTGGTTGTGCGGGAAATTTTTAAAATCGAATGTTTTTTTTAAATGGTGTAGTCACTACAGGCCTAGCGAATCCTTTTTATTTGTTTTAAAAACTTTTTATTTTCTGTATTATTTTTCTTGCACGATAAGCTTTAACACAAACAGCCTATCTACATTTTTATACCCTTGCAGAGGGTATTATAATTTTGTCCAAAAGTGTGCAACGCAGTGAAGGAGACATCTCCGACCCTATAAAGTATATATATTCTTGATCATGATCACCTCCTGAGTTGATATGAGCATGTCCGTCTGTCCGTCTGTCCGTCTGTCTGTTTCTACGCAAACTAGTCTCTCAGTTTTAAAGCTATCGACTTGAAACTTTGCACACACCCTTCTTTCCTTTGCACGCAGTATATAAGTCGGAACGACCGGGATCGGCCGACTATATCTTATAGCTGCCATATAACTGATTAATCGGAAATGGTATAACTTTTGTGTTTTTAGAGTTAGAGAGTTCAAATTTGACATGAGAGCTACTTTTGGCAAAATATTACGACATGCCAAATTTCATAAGGATCGGCAGACTATATCTTATAGCTGCCATATAACTGAACGATCGGAAATGACCCAACTTTCGTGTTTTTGATGATAGAAAGCTGGCACTTGGTACACATTATATTTTTGGTCAGTTAATCCGATCTACCAAATTTCATAAAGATCGGTTGACTATATCTTATAGCTGACATATAACTGTACGATCGGAAATGGTTTTTGGTAGAAATATCAACTTTCGTATTTTTGAAGATAGAAGCTTGGGACTTTTTTTTAGATTTTTTATTGTAATTAATTGGTTTTATTATGATGTAATCATAAGGATCGGCCAACTATATCCGATGTTTGCGATATATATCCGGTTTTAGCTGCAAGGGTATATCAACTTCGGCTCCGCCCGAAGTTAGCTTTGCTTTCTTGTTTTATATTTATTTATTAAGATATACTGCAATTTGCCGTCGGCTTTCCGTCGCTTTAGCTTGCTCATTCCCACGGAGGGGGGCGAGGATTACCCTACAGCTCCCTTTACTTTAGTTGCTCCCACGGAGGGGGGCGAGGGGTTACCCTACAGCTCCCTTTACTTCAGTTGCTTCCACGGAGGGGGGCGAGGGGTATCCCTACAGCTCCCTTTACTTGTATTATTCCCGCGAAGGGGGGCGAGGGTTGTCCCTACAGCTCCCTTTTTCAATGTTTCGTTGGTAATGCAAGATTTAACTGAATAAAATCCTGCAAAATTTTTTATTTTAGAACTTTTTGTTTTTTTTTTTAATATTATTTTTTGCTATTTCTACAACTTGTTGTGTAGAAAAAAATATATTTTTGCCCGGAATGTCTTAGAAGCTTGTTGAGGGTGAGTTTTCTTCTCAGTTTTTTTTTCACTTGTATGTTTATTTTATTTATTTCATTCTTCGACTACTTTTTTCCTGTAGCCGAATTTTGCACTTGTATTAACTTTATTTTTATGCCGTAATTTTCCGAATTGGGTGCGGATTCTTTATCACGCTTGGGCGCCAGTTAATAATAGATTATTTGTGTGTAAGTTTTTCAAATAATATTTATTAATCATTTGTTTCGCACAAACCCGATAGGGTTAGTGTTACTGACAAAGATGGAATAAAATATAACGCGACTTAATAGTTCTGCTTATTCCCCAGGCGTTTGTTTGCTTTCAGGAAAACCTTATCGCCCACATGGTAAGTTTTATGTGTCTTATTTTTGTTTACGTGCTCGAGGGTTTTCTCCTGACCCTGTCGAATTTGTTTGCTAATTTCTGCCTCAAATTCCGCGGATTTTGAGTTTAAAATGTCTATGGTTTTTTCGTTAGTCACCGAGTGAATGGATTTATTGTATTTATTAGTTTCAATAAGAATTATTTCGGTGGTGTCAATTAGATTGTTCTCTAGCTTCAAACAGCGTGCTAATTCGGCCAAGGTGCTATGAAATCTCACTACTTGGCCGTTTGAGGTGCTGTGTAGAGCTGGTGCGTTAGAAACGGTAATGTTATAGTTGTTCAGGAGAATGGATTTTATGGTCTCGGAATTTAGGGATTTCTCGTTATCGCAGCTGATCGTTTTCGCTTTTGGAAAAAAATGTTCTATTTGCATTATTGGACTTTTTACGTCCACAATAGCACTTAACGCGATCACCTGTACTGTGGCGAATTTCGAGAATTTGTCCACACACGTAAGGAAAAGAGTTCCGTCTGTGGAAAAAATGTTTATATGGAGGACTTCCACCACAGAAGTAGGTATAGGCATGATACAATTATACAAGGTAGTCCATTCGTAGAATTATAGTCCCTTATTTTAATTTTACCATAGTAAGCGTTGAATAGTGTGATTAAAACGGCTTTACAGTACTTTCATTAACCCGCACACGGGGCATGGGGTTAAAAGTTTTTTTAGTTATGACAAGAGTTGTAGTGTTTATAATTTTATTTTAATTAGTTTTTAATTTGACATAATTCTTTGTTTTTGGACAGCCATTCTCTTGTTTAAGTTCTTAATTCTAAAGTATATACGTATCTTAAAATAAATATTTTTTATATTTACACCAATATCGACCTGCTCAGCGGCGTTTAACAATGCCTGTTTTAAATTTTTAGTTTAAAAAAACTAAAAAAAACAAATTTTACCCCTAGCACGTGCTTGCGACAAGAACTGTAATAAATAATTTTTTTGCTTGGCCACTTAAAGGTTAAAGTTTTGAAAAAAAAAAACAACTTTCAGTTTGACAGTTTGAAATTAAGGGACCAAAACCCGAACGATTTGTCAGCCGAATGGACTACCTTGTATTATTGTATCATGGGTATAGGTATTTGTGCTACTGCTTGTTTGGATGGGTGGCGTTTGTACTTTGCCATGGAACAGATTTTGCAGTTTGATGCTACATCGGTTGCTAGTCGGAACATTTTTGGAAACAAATAGTCCCTTAGGACTTGTTTCGCATTTTCCTGGACTGCTCGATGAGCTCTATTATGTTCGGTTACCATGATCTCTTTCTGTTCAGTTCCGTCCGCTATGTCCTGTACAAAGCTTTTTGAATGTCTGAAAGTAGTGTTCGGGAATAGCTCCACGAGTTTGTGTTGAATAAATGCCAGGATTGGCAGGGAGCAATATATTCCGTTTACCACTTCGGCATTAACCACCTCTTATAAGGTATTCAGTAGGTTACCGCGGTCATTTATTTTTACTGTGTCTAACTTTGCTTTAAAACAGAATGAACGTGTCTACGGACGAGCTGGTACTCTCTTCAATTATTATTTGATTCCTGAACCAGTTAACCGGTGAGTCCGTTGTGGCTATGGTACGTTCCGTTGTACTTTAGCGATTCCTCGCTATGTATGGTAGCCATATCGGAGTCCTGTTCTTCCTCTAAAGCGTTAACGTTTTGACAACGGGACAATGCGTCAGCGACAAAGTTTTCTTTGCCAGGTTTATAAATCACCTTTGCACCGTGGTCATCAATAATTTCTTTCCAGCGCTTTAGTTTAGCGTTAGGATTTTTATCAGAGACGGCGTAAGTGAGTGGCTGGTGGTCGGTAAAGATCTGTACATTTTTTACTCCATACAAATAATTGCGGAGGTTTTGTAGTGTTCTTTTCGTTATCACGCAAAGTGCGTGATATCATTGTAATTGGGCGACCATCCTGCGATAGATCCGCCCCTAAACCAAAACCAGACGCGTCCGTTGTTTGATCGGACCGTTTCTTATAGCCTGGGTAGGAAAGTAAAACATTTTCTGATGCTAGGATTTCTCTTATTTCTTGTTCATTTCAATGCTTATTTTTTCTTAATTGGAATTAACTTATCTTACCGTTTTCGCTCATAAGAATGCTAGTAAGAGGCCTTGCAATTGCTGCAAAATTCTTAACAAAGCATCTGTAGTAGCTAGCCAACCCTATGAAAGATCTCAGCTCGAAAAGGGTCTTTGGCTGGGGAAATTGCTTGATGGCCCTGACCTTTTCGGGTGATGTCCGCAAGCCCCCTTGCGTCACTATGAATCCCAAGTATTCAACGCTCTTTTTGAAGAACTTTGATTTTTCTTGAGATACCTGCTTCGGAAAGTTTTCCTAGGACCCATCTTATGTCATTAAGATGGACCTCTTTCGTCTTTGAGTATATTATGAAATCGTCGACATAAACATAGCATATCTTTGAAATTCCAGCTCGTAGCACATCGTCGATAGCTCTTTGGAAAATGCCCAAGTGGCCCAAATTTTTTTAGCCCAAATGGTAATCTGCTGAATTCGTATTTACCATTGTTTATTAAGAAAGCCGTCTTATGTCGGTCTCTCTCTGCCAGCTCTATTTGGTGGAAGCCGCCTTTAAGGTCGAGTGTTGTAAAAAACTTTGACTCGCCCAGGTTCGACAATATTGTCGTAATTGCAGGGATAGAGTATCTATCGTCTTCGGTTTTTTCGTTTAGTTTTCTAAGGTCGATAAAGAGCCGCTTCTTCTTGACCCCGTTCTGGTCGGTTCTTTTTTTGTCAACAACTCACGTTGGGTTATTATAAGGAGACTTGGATGGCCTTATTACGCCGTCCGCTAGAAGTTGTTTAACCTCTGCGTTGACGAACGTTTTAATTGTAGCAACAGTATTTATATTGAAAGGAAGTGCTTCGTGTGGATCAGCGAAGGCTTTGTAATTTTTCCCTATCATATTGTCAAAGGCAGCTTTCACTGCGGGAGGAACGTCCTCGTCATCTATTTTGATAAAGTTGACATTTTCTGCCTTAACGAACTGGATCTTTTTGGATCCATTATTAGTGTGGAAAATATTTGCAGTAAAATCGAGCTTCGCATTCACTTGTTTAAGCAAGTCGAGACCGATAATACCGTCAAAATCTTTTAGAACTTTGAGAACGAGAACGAAATTGACTTTACGTTAAATGGGGTGTCCACAGCCACGACGCCTTGCAGCCCCGGGAGTGGAGTAATATAATTTTTTGAGGTACCTGTATCGATTAAAAGCTTTATTTCCCTTCCTGCCAGCGTACGCGTAATGTACGGGATAAGGGACTTTACCCTAAAATATTAATAGAGTCCTCTGCATCCAGGACATCCTCTATTTTTGTGACGCATGCTTGCGAAACGGAATCGTAGCCTTCTTCGTCGGACTGTTCCTCGGGCATGAAGTTGATTTTCTGTTGGGTCCTTGTCGATTGCCCTGCTACCCATGCCACGGCTGTCTAAAACGGGATGAGGTATCCACATCCATTGGCCTCGCCCTTGTTTGTTTTTGGTCGTTTCCCGTATTACTATATGGTCTTTGTTTAAAAGAACCGGGTTGATTATTGCCTCCTTTTTGAGGCCTGGCAAAGTAAGGGGTCTTTTGCATTGCCCCCAAATTTCGACTTTGTTCTTGGTCTGTGGACCAATTCTTCCAACCCGCTTGTCGCTGGTTGTTTGGTTTACTCACTTTTTCTTCGCTGTGTCGAAAAAATTAGCCGCAAAAACACTTCTATCGTTGCTCGATTCGGCTTCTTGGGCCAAAGCCAATGCCGATGGCAAATCTTGTGGTTGTGCGGGAAATTTTTTAAATCGAATGTTTTTTTTTAAATCGTGTAGTCACTACAGGCCTAGCGAATCCTTTTTATTTGTTTTAAAAACTTTTTATTTTCTGTATTATTTTTCTTGCACGATAAGCTTTAACACAAACAGCCTACTTACATTTTTTTATATTTATTTATTAAGATTTACTGCAATTTGCCGTCGGCTTTCCGTCGCTTTAGCTTGTTCATTCCCACGGAGGGGGGCGAGGATTACCCTACAGCTCCCTTTACTTTAGTTGCTCCCACGGAGGGGGGCGAAGGGTTACCCTACAGCTCCCTTTACTTCAGTTGCTTCCACGGAGGGGGGCAAGGGGTATCCCTACAGCTCCCTTTACTTGGATTATTCCCGCGAAGGGGGGCGAGGGTTGTCCCTACAGCTCTCTTTTTCAATGTTTCGTTGGTAATGCAAGATTTAACTGAATAAAATCCTGCAAAATTTTTTATTTTAGAACTTTTTTTTTATTTTTTATATTATTTTTCGCTCTTTCTACCACTTTTTGTATAGAAAAAAAATTTATTTTTGTCCGGAATGTCTTAGACGCTTTTTGAGGGTGGGCTTTCTTCTCAGCTTCTTTTTTTTTCACTTGTATGTTTATTTTATTTATTTTATTCTTCGACTACTTTTTTCCTGTAGCCGAATTTTGCACTTGTATTAACTTTATTTTTATGCCGTAATTTTCCGAATTGGGTGCGGATTCTTTATCACGCTTGGGCGCCAGTTTTTTTTTTTTTTTTTTTGATTGCGCCATTGAGGTGAAAATCTATCCTAGATACTATTGGCCCGTACCAATAGCATGCACGATTCACCGGCATGTCTAGCCGGCGCCTACGTACTAAAGACACCCCCGCACACACCACAGACCCCGCGGTACCACTGCTAAGTATTACTTCGCGGGGAAGGGTTGCCTAATCTAGGCATTCTCCCTTAAGCGACGTTCATTTTCGAGTCTTCTTAAGTCGCCCTGTGTATAAGCTATCAACTGGCTTACCCAGTTCCATTGCTCCTGTGAGCTACACATGAATTCCACGAGCTGCTCTGGATCTGGTAGCGATCCGACGGTGGCACGATATCTCCTACAATTGTATAATATGTGCTCTGGGTCCTCGTCTGCTCCTGGGCAGTTGGGGCACATTGGACTCTCGTCGTGTCCGAATCTATAGAGGTATTTTCTGTACCCCCCGTGACCTGTAAGAAACTGGGTAAGCTGGTAACTAACCTGACCGTTATTCCTTCCGATCCACTCCTGGATGTTTGGTATTAGCCTGTGCGTCCATCTACCTTTGGTCGTTGCGTCCCACCTCTCCTGCCATGAGGATAATGCCGCTTGTCGGGCTGACCTCTTAATGGCCTCTCGGGATGAGTTCCTTCCCCGTTGCCGATTGGCTGCGTAAATTTCCTCCGCTTCATTAGCCAGAATATCGATGGGAATCATTCCGGCTAGAACGAGGGCGGCTTCCTCGGATATGGTTCTAAATCCGGATATGACTCGTAGGGCCGCTAGTCGGTACGATGTCCCTAGCTTTTTCTTAAGCCCCTGATGTCTTCTGACTGACGCAGCCCATATCGGCGCAGCGAACAGCAAGACCGACGTGACGACACTGGCTAAAAGGCGTCTCCTGCTTTCCTTTGGGCCTCCCACGTTTGGCAGCATCCTTGAGAGTGCGCCTTGGATCCTTGCAGCTTTTATGGTGGAGTACTCCACGTGCGCTCCGTAGGACAACCTGTTGTCCAGCATTACCCCTAGGTATTTAATTGCCTCCTTTGAGGTGATGCAGCAGTTGCCCACCTGGATGGTAATGTACTCCACCTTCTTCCTGCTCGTGAAGAAAACCGTTTTATGTGCTGCTAGGTCCAATCCAGAGTCAGTCATCCAGGTTGATATCCTTCGTATTGCTTCACTCGCATTGGTTTCCACGTCCTTGATTTCCTTCGCCACCACGAGCAGCGCCAGGTCGTCCGCGAAGCCGATGAGTTTGCATCCTGTCGGTAGTTCGATCCTGAGTACTTCGTCGTACATGATGTTCCAAAGAAGTGGCCCGAGGACCGATCCCTGCGGCACCCCCGCAGTCACCTCATAGGATTTTGGTCCTTCGTCCGTGTCGTACAGCAGTGTCCTATCTGAAAGGTAGCTGGATAATATTAGTTGTAGGTATCTAGGAGTTCCTGCCAAGAACAAGGCTCGTTGGATACGTGTCCAATTAGCCGAGTTGAAGGCGTTGCGGATGTCCAGTGTTACCATCGCGCAATACTCCTTATCTCCCCATTTCCACAGGGTTCCCGCGATGGCTGCTTCCGCCGTGTCGGTCACGGCTTTGATGGCGTCCACCGTGGAGCGCGCCTTCCGGAAACCGTACTGGCTGACCGAGAGCGTTCCTTTTGCCTCAGCGAATTTCGAGACGCGAGTAGCTATGGCCATCTCGAGGACTTTCCCTACCGTGTCTAGGAGACATATGGGCCTGAATCCTGATGGGTCGTCTGTCGCCTTGTTCCCTTTCGGCAGCAGAAGGTTCTGCCTCTTCCACTTTTTTGGAAAAGTGCCGTGCTGAAGACACTTGTTGAAGGTCTCAGCGAAGACCTCCGGTTTCTCCTGCATGGCCTGCCTCAGGACGGAATTCGGCACTCCGTCTGGTCCTGGAGTCTTTCTAGCCTTAATCCTTTTTGCGTAGTTCCGGATCTCCTCCTCCGTAACTGGCGTAAACGGCTCCCCATCATCGGCTGGTATAGTCTCCCTTTTTGGCGGGTGCTTCGGGAACAGAGCCTCCACTATTTTCCTTAATAGTGTAGGGCAAGTTGGTCTTAGGTGCTCTTACCCTTTAAGCCTTTTCATGACGACCTTGTAGGCTGTGCCCCATGGGTCAACCTCCGCCTCGTCGCAGATTTTTTGAAAGCATTCCCGTTTGCTGGCTTTTATAGCCAGTTTCAAGGCCCTCTTAGCTGCCTTGAACTCCTCCGTTCTTGTGGTTAGGTCCTCTGAGCCTCTTGCCCTTTGGAAGCGTCTTCTTGCCCGCAGGCAGGCGGTCCTTAGTTGCTGAATGTCCTGGTTCCACCAGTATACTGATGCTCTTCTTCTGCTGGGTTTCCTCCTAGGCATGGCACTGTCGCAAGCATCTGATAGTGATCCTGAAAGTTCTTCCGCTGCTCCCTCCGGGGAGGATGATGAAGTCCGGTCTAGCGTCTGCAGGGTTACCGAGAGTGCTTCTCGATCCAAACGCGAGTCCTTCCATTTCGGTCCTGTCAGCTTGGGAATCCGTTTTCTACTTACCCCTCCACGGGTGGAGGCCTGGTGGCCTGGTGGTCGCTGAAAGTAAAAGCATCACTGACCTCCCAGTTGCACCTCCTAATTAGTGCGCTGCTAACGAAGGAGATGTCGATAATAGATCCACGCCCTGCCTTGCTGTACGTCAGCTTTTGGCCTCTATTGGCCAAGACCACGTCTAGTGCCGCAAAGTGTTCCAGTAGACTGGTACCCCTCTCGTTCGGTGCTCGGCTTCCCCACTCCGGGGACCAGGCGTTGAAGTCCCCTCCAATGACCACCGGCGATCTGCCTCTTGCATCCGCTACCAGGCTTCGTAGCATTCTTTGGTAGCGCGAGATTTCCCATCTTGGCGGGGCGTAGCAACTGTAAAATGTAACCCCATTTATTTTGGCCCGGACAAAACCTTCGCTGGATGTCCTAATGTCCTGTGGAGCGGTCTCCGTTGACCACAGAGCCGCACCCTTGCAGCTGCTTGTCAGCCATCCGTTTCCTGGGATGCTCCTATATGGTTCCGAGATGAGGACTACCTGTGTCCTTTCGTCTCTGACCGCCTGCCTAAGCAGCGACTGAGCCGCCTCGCAATGGTTAAGGTTGAGCTGGGTGCACTTCATTAGCTTTTCCTTTGTGATAGGGCGCTCCTAAACATCGGACATTTCCCACTTCCTGCTATATGTCCTGCTTCCTTCCCGGCGTTGCTGCAGAACGCACACCTTGGCTCTTCCGCGCAGTCTTTTGCCATATGGCCGTCCTTGCCACATCTCCTGCACATTCGTGAGCGGTCGATGGCGCTCTGACACTGTTTCGCCATGTGCCCAAACTCGAGGCATCTAAAGCACTTAATGACTCTGGTCCTTTCCCTGAGTCTGCACCGCACCCAGCCTACCTTCAACCAGCCTACCTTCATTGCTTTCCGAGCACACGCTGCAGGCAGTCTAATTATTGCCGTCTGCGTCTGGCCAAAAGCCTTCCTTAAAAGGATGTCGCTTACCGGCACTCCTGGAGATTCCACCAGCTTTCCAATGGCTTCAGAAACCTCCTCCTTTGTAGTGATCTCGTCCAGATCCCTGCACTCGATTTCGAGCTTGTGCGACAAGGAGCGCACTTCCACCTGATCACCTACCGATTCCGAGACCAGGGCTTTGAAAGCTGCTGTTTCCTCCCCTGACCTCTTCAGTTGGAGCAATAGCTCTCCTTTCTGGGTCCTCCTAATCCTCGATACCGCTTCGCCTAGTCCTTGCAGCTTCTTGTCCTGCTTCACACGTCGCAGGATGTCGGCGTAACTTGATTCGCCCTTAGCTGTGATGACCAGTGCGTCCGGCCTTGGCTTCTCCCTGGGAATTGAGCTAGTTGCCCGCTGCTTCTTCGGCAGTTTCTTTTTGGGGCCAACCAGCTTCCATTCTTGGACCTCCTTGCTCGCCTGAGTTTCAGGTTCCACGGTCTGCCTTAGTGTCCTGGCTTCCGCCCTCGTTCGAGTCGCCGCCTGTGCAGTCTCCCTCTTGCTCCTCTTGTTGTTGGGGGGGTCTGGGCCTGTTCCCTTCCTCCTGGGTTCCGCTAACGGTCGAAAAAGGGGCGATGTTTGTGACGCCTGGTGTGATTTAGGCGCCTCCTTACGTCCCTGCTCGCCCGTCTGAGAGGCTAGCCGCTCATAGAGAGCTTGGATGTTCACTATGGTGTCCCTCATTGGCTGGTGGATGGACCTCCTTTTGCCGTCCTCCAGCATCTCCACTAGCTGCGCGATCTCCTTCCCGAGGTCCTGCAGTGTTGTTGCGTCTCCAGCCTTCTGGTTTTTACTCCTGTTTTGGTCTGCTCGGATTCCTGAAATAGGAGGGGTACCCCCCAGCTTGCTGCTGGGAGATCTTGCAATTTTGCAGCTTTTTGCGAAAGCCGCCTCTCCAACTGTATTCTGGTTTGTGGTAATACTCATTTTATTGGGTCCCAACTCCTGAGCCGTTGTCCTTAGGTGTTATGCAGTCGCGTCCTTGATCCCATGGTTGCCTTTGCGCGCAGTGAGGTCCATGCTAGGGTTGACTCTAGCCCTTACGAGGTGTAGAGTTCAGAGCCAGATCCGCGTTGGTCAGGTATGGTTCATCTGAGCCTGCACGGCCAGCTTAGTGGCGACACCTAAGGAGCGTTTCCTGGAGACTTGCCAAATTTTAGCGGGACGGGGGCAGAAGCTGCATTAGCCTGGCAGCCATTTCGGCGGGAGTTCACTCCGCGTACTCAGGTGCCAGAATACAGCTGTCCGTCAGCCCAGGGTTCGTCGTCTCAAAATCCTTTTTCCAGTTACCTATCCCAGGGCTTTACTGGACTCAGCCCTGGTCGCTATCTCGCTATTTTGGAGGGGATGCCTTTCGGGTTATGGAGAAAGGTTGCGAGTAGCTCTTTCCCTGCTTACCTGCAGGGATATCCCTCTGCCCTGTCAGTCGCCTCTTACGACAAACCAGAGCTTGTTCCGATAGTATTCTTTGCTCCCGCTGCCGGGCGGGAGGGGGTTAAAGGTTTGGGGGTTTCAAAAAAGATTATGAATATATAAATATAAATATAGATATAAATATACATATATAATATAACCCTAACGCTAGGCTAGGGTATAGCCCGCGCCGACGGTTATGCTCCATTTGGGGGGAGCTTTTTGATAGCGCCATCTATCGGCGTCTACCGCCCATCCGTCTTCGTTGCCCCACACTGTCAGGGCTGCATTAGTAAACAGCTGACAGTGCATTGCTCTTTTTTGGTGGGTGGCCACGCTCGTGTTCTTTCCGGAGAAAAATCTCACGGAAGCCGGAAGAGCTGCAAAGAGAGTGACCGGAAGAAAAAGTGATCTCCCCGTCTCTTACATTAGCGTTGGCGCCATCAATCCGGACGCGTCGGATGAACCCGGATTAGGGCGTTTCGAGGCGTGCCTCGATGTTCCCTTTCAGGTAAGACCCTTGCGCACCTGATGAGCACCATTATGTAATGTTGTTTTCGCGCAGGCACTATATGCGGCTTGCGCTTCGGGGAGCGCCACACTACGCGTCTGTCCGCTTCGACCTCCAACCTCCAACCTCAACCTTGGGCGCCAGTTAATAATAGATTATTTGTGTGTAAGTTTTTCAAATAATATTTATTAATCATTTGTTTCGCACAAGCCCGATAGGGTTAGTGCTACTGACAAAGATGGAATAAAATATAACGCGAGCTAAGGCTGCGGAGTTCTACTTAAGACTGAACTAAAATACTACCCGGGCTGTACTTCGAAGCCTTCGTTGGGATGCGGCGCAGCTGCCCAGTTGCTCACTTGAACGATCACTTGTTGCGCAAGTGCCCGAGCCGGTCCGCGGACAGTTGCCCTTGGAAAGCGTAGTCAGCACCTCTTTCGTTACGCGTGCCGGACACCGGATCCGGTGTGCAATTTGGCATGTATTTCATTTTCATGTATTTTTCTTAATAGATAATTGTACGAAATAAACTCGAAATAATAAACTCTGTCTGGAGTATTTAAGAAGAAATGTAACAAGTGCTAGGTCTGACAAAAGAGTAAACGTGATACCGAAGTGAGAAGTGAACTTTCCTTTTGCTTTGACGCAGGTGCTGAATATTCTCTGATCAAGAACAGTGTTGCCGATCATTTTTATGGCATGGGAATTTGCAATACAGTTTTAATTTGTGGCATCGGTAAGGAAAGTAGATGTAACATAAGCACGAACGATGTAGAACTACTGCTTCACGTAAACCGGATAACTATCTCACGAATTATATTTTTATCAGTATGAAAAATCAAAGTGGACACTCGTGCTGGTGTGACTTCGATATGAGATAGTCTACGTAAAGTAGACTGTCCGAAGTCGATTTGCCTTATTTTAAATTCAAACTGGTTTTTGTTAGCAGATTTTTGTAAGTTTGTAACCACGAAGGCTTTTTTAAAGGCAACAGATTTGGATTTGGCTGGATTTGTTATGGTGTGGATTTGCTTAACTGGGTTAAGTCCGCAGGGGCGTCTTATATTCGCCCATATTTTGGATGAAGTGGTTGACGAGTGGATGGTTGAGGTAATGGATCTAGAGCAGTGGTCGGCACGGCCCTATCCTGAGGGCAAAGAAAATTTCTCTGCCCGAGCTCTGCCTTACACACACAATATAAATGTGTGAAACGTCATGCTCACAGCTAACTTTTTGCTATTCGTTATTCATACTAATGCGTTAAAATCATATCAATGTATTGGGGTGCCGACCACTGATCTAGAGGTTTCATTTTTACTATTTTTTAAGGTGCGTCTACATTTTTCATTATTACGTCTGGGGCGGTTGAGCGTTTTCCACGCTTTTTGTAGCTGGTCGAGATTTCTATTCTATTATGAAACCCTATACGATTTAAGGGGAGGGTAAGGTATTAAATTTTTTTTATTTTCTTTTTTTTTTTATTTTTTAAGTTGAATGCATAATATCTGAAGAATATTGTGTCAAAATTTCAAGTAAAATTAAGCAAAATTGACGAAGTTATTAGTTATTGACGAAGTTGCTTGCAAACGTTTTACACTGGATTTTTTTGTGTTTAAAACTTTAAAGCGTTTTTCCCACAACTCACGTTTTCAAAGTCGGTGCCCCTCATAACTTCAAAACTACTGCACCGATCCTTTTGAAATTTTAAACACCATTTCTGTACATATTTTACGAGGTAACGCTGTCGAGTTTTTTTTTTTTTGTTCATAATTTTGATTTTGCAATGACAAATTCACCGATTTTTTCCCAAAAAAATTGAGTTTTTCACTTCAAAGTCTTCGAAAAAATAAAAAAATTGCAATTTTCAAAAAAACTTTACAGCGTTACCTGGGGCGAACTATTATCTAACGAATGAATTTTCATTTTTTGATTACAAACGATCCAGCACCGAGTTATGAGGGGCACCGCAATTTAACTTTTTTTTGCGACACGTCCGGACAATTGCTACCATTGCCATATTTTTTAAATATTTTTTTGTAAAAATTTTATTAAACATTCTTCTAATGTCATACTTTAATATAGCGTTGGTTGAATAAATAAATTTTAACTGTGTCGTCAGGAAAAAAATCACAAAAACATGGCTTTTTTCGCATGATTTGACCTTACCCTCCCCTTAATATTGGGTGAGGCTTGTGGGGTGAAAGGTTTGCGCTAAATAAGATGATTTTTTGACTGGAGCTTTTTCTTTGTTTACATATTGTGAGGTTGGGAGGTTTTCGTTTATATTATTGGTAAGTGTATTATTCTTTTCCCAATTCGCCTCATTTAATTTAAAAAAATGGACTATTTAATAATGGTGGTTCCGTTGTTTGGTATAAATAAATGATTATGGTCACTGCCATGGATATCATTAAGAATTATGGGGGGCAAGCGGTGCTTGTGTTTTTGTGTGTTTTTTTTTTCTTTGTTGTTTAACTATCTTATATGCCTACTGTACATTTTTGTTTTCCGACTGGGCTGTAGGAGCTTGAAATGCTTCGCACACCTTTGGCGCCCTACTCCTCCCGTCCACTGCGCGGCCTCTCCAGGGCTCTCAGCTCCGTCATTATCTTGGCCACAAATACGGCTATGACTTCCCATTTGACCGGCGTCTGAAGCCTTTGAGGCACCATGCTGCTGGGTGCAAAGGCCTCTTCCAAGATCTCCTCCAGGGTTAGGCGATCCCCCTTAAATCGCCTGCAATCGAAGAGAACGTGGAGTGGGTCCTCTGTGACTCCACTGCCGCACGACGGGCAGCAGTCCTCGCTTTCATGACCAAAGCGCTTTAGGTAACTCCGGAAGCACCCATGCGTCTCCAGCGTCCCTTGGATGATGCCTCCCATCGCCGTTGCCAGTTTGACAAACTAGTGGCTCTCGCTTCCCTCTTTCTGACCGACGCCGAAGAGAGGCTGTTCTGAGCCATGTTCATGAGCCAGCTCCTTCCTCTCTCGGACCAGCTCTTGTATGGGTATCAGACCTAAGATCACGACAGCCGCGTCGTCCGACACCGTCCTGAAGGCGCAGGACGTCCGTAGCGCGCAGAGGCGGTGGTCTGCCTCGATTCCTCGTGCGTAGGACTTTACTCCCATCGCATCGGCCCACACTGGGGCAGCGAACAACATTCACCACGCTAGTGATGAGCTTGCGCCTTTCCTGCCTCGGGCCTCTGATGTTGAGGAGCATCCGCGAGAGGGCCCTTGTCGTCTCGCTCGCCCTCCTGTGGGCGTACTCGAGGTGCTCCCGCTGTTTCGACCTTCTTCGGGCTCGAAATTAGCACTGCTTCCGTCTTTGTGGGGCGAGGTGAAGGCCGGCCCTAGACAGCCTTGCCTCCACGTTCGCCACCGCGGAATTTTTTTGGGTTTCCACCCCGCGAACATTCTTTGCCACCACCACTATGGCTATGTCGTCGGCGAATCCTACGATGGTAGTACCCTCCTTCATGGGTAATCGGAAGACTCCATCATACATGGTGTTCCACAAGAGCGGGCCTAGCACAGAGCCCTGCGGCACTCCAGCAGAGACCACTCCCTCTTTCTGACATTCCCGCGTGTCGTACAGGAGTATTCTGTCACTCAGGTTGCTGTCCCCCATCTTCAGCAGGTACTCCGGGATCCTTAGCTCCGTCAGGGCTCCGAGAGTCCGCGACCAGTTCGCCGTGTTGAATGCATTCTTCACACCCAGGGCAGTAACCAGACAGTATTGTTTGGTTCACCTCTCCCATCTGGTGCCTTGGATGGCGCTTGCTGCGCCTGTATGAATCTTCCTGTATGAATTGTGTGAGGAGAAGTGTGTGGAAGATTTGTCATTTAAAATAATAAGTTGTGTGTTATCAAAGAATCTTCCTCCTTCCACCTCCTCCTCCTCCTCGAGCGTTTGTTATTGGTGAACCCCAGGATGTGTGCCAGCCGCTAAAGTCCCCCGGGATTAGAGAGAATTTTTGTTGGGTGCTAAAAGTGCTTTGAAGTGAATGGCTTGTGATGGTTTTGTTTGGGGGATGAAGGTTGAAAGTATGCTTAAATTTAGCTAAGATTGAATGTGTATTGCTGGTGGTTTAAGGTCGTTTCGGATGTTAATTGTAGAGTGTTGGATCGATTTATATATTAGTATGGCCACGCCTCCAAATGTGTTTGTTGCGATATTTGATAGTAGAATATAGTTGATTGGAGTTTGTATATTGTTAATGTTTTTTATGTGTGTTTCTTGTAGTAATATTATGTGTCCTTCATTAAATCACCCCAATCCAAGTAGGAACAGCATATGCCGAAGGATGCGTGTTCGAGGGGGGGCTCGGACGCTTATATAAGGACTCTGGCAGATCGGCCGACCTCCCAGTTTTAACCAGGCTTATAATAAAAAGCGGGCTGTGTCATGATAGATCAACCCTTTCCGCCTACTTATGTCAAAAAATATGAACTCTATTTAACCAAACCAAAACCAAAGCGGAGAACGGAACTCTCTAAAAAAGTCCGGAAATGGGGTCAAAGACCTGTCAAACTCCAAAGCCCTCAAAAGCCAAGAAGTTGCTGGGTTAGAGAAGCTCCCTATAGAAGGGAAACACCCGGAAGACGGACGCGGTGGTGCGGAAGATGATGCCAAGGCATCTTCTTCTAAAGCGGGACTAGCCATGGGACCACCGAACAGCGTGGAGAAGAAGACCCCAGGGTCAACCTCAAAACCATTCGGCGGGCCCCTAAGGTGAACCCTGGTCCGGTAGCATCTCACTTGACGCAGCTGAAGGTTCCTATAAAGATAGGAGGAGAGCAGGCTATATCCTAATGAGGACGGACTCATCGGCAGAAGCCGAACCGGACCAGGCCGAGATTATAAAATAGGCAAAAAAGATCCTGCCCGACTTCCAAATGGCAAAAGCGGATGTAAGGCTGGAGCCGAAAAAGCACGCTGGGTCTGATCCTGCCAAGGATATCGCGCAGAGCGCGAAGAGGCACCGATCAACGGAAGGAGGAGCCCCCAAAGCCAAGAAGAGGAAGGCCCAGCCGTCCAACCAATCGTTCGCTGAAGTTACGAAGGGAAGAACCCTTATTGGAGTCCTTGATAAACGATCCAGGTCCTCACTCTGAACGAGTAGACCGTGAAGATCCTGGAAAAATCGAAGCACCGGATCAAATACGGATTCGAGCACGTGACGGTCCGTATCTAGAAATCTTATGCAAAGAGCAATGCGGGAGGAATTGAGCTGGAGGTAGACGCACAAGAGCCAGACTTGGAGGAGCCGACCGAAGAGTTGCACCTGGGAGAAAAGAGATCCCAAAGGGTTCTCTAAGGGTGTGCTCGGCGTATATGGGCCACGACCAGAATGCCCTCTCTCCGCACCCGCTACTCAAACAGCTGGTTTACAGCGGGAAGCAAAAGATCCACCTAATCATAGGTTGCGATGCCAACGCCTATCATCATCAGTGGGGAAGCACTGACACAAACGAGAAGGGTGAGTCAATCTTCGATTTTATCCTGGGCTCCAATCTTCTGGTGGGTAACAAGGGTCAGAACCCACCTTCATAGTCAAGAACAGAAGGGAAGTACTTGACATTACTCTTTACTCTGACTCCCTAGCAGACAGGATTTTTAGATGGGGAGTCCTAGAGAAGCACTCCTTCTCGGACCATCGATACATAGAACTAGTGGTCAATTTCTTCACTCGACTAACAGTAAGCAGTCATAGGAAAGCGAACTGGAAGCTATACAAGAAAAAATTAGAAAGATCCTTGGGGAAACACCCAACAGCAGGGAAGACCTGGACGCCATGGTGGACACGCTAACGGCGGCATGCGCCAGGGCATTCAAAAAGCCCTGCACCAAACGCAGATCGGACAGTAGCAAGTCAAAGAAACCACAATTGTGGTCGCAAGCACTTGCTCTATTTAAGACCAAGGCTCGTAAAGCCTTTAATTTCGCTAGTAAGGCAAACAAAGAGGCAGCCTGGGAGGCGTATAAAGCGGACATTAAGCAGTACAAAAAAGAACTCCGTAGGGCAAAGAGGGATACTGAACCAAGTGCTGCGAACATTCAAGAAACATCGGAGACCTCCCGACTTTGGAACCTCAATTGTCAGCTGGACCACGTCTAGTAGAGAAACCCTAAGGCTCTCACAAATGCACATTTCCCAGGGTGTTCTCAGGGAGAAATACCCCAGGAAACGCAGAGCCCCTCCTAAGCCAATTCGAATACCTTTTGAGTAATAGGTATCTCAGATGGGCGATGAACAGCTACAAGCCCTTCAAATCTCTAGGCCCAGATGGCATTTTCCCGGCACAATTAATCAAAGCCGGACCCAATCTGAGGTCATGGGTTAGGAAAGTCTTCAGAGCAATTTTCAGAATAGGCATCGTGCCCGCGACGGGGTTGCGGACGAAGGTTGTCTTCATACCCAAAACGGGAAAGCCATCGCACTGCTCCCCTTAGGACTAAAGACCTAAACTCCTGTCGTCCTTCCTCCTCAAGACATCGGAGAAATTAATCATCCTCCACATTAATCTTACCATTAAGCCAGATGACATTTCGGGATGACAGCACGCGTATAGGAAGGGCCGATCCACTGAGACGGCGATCATAACGAGATCACTACGTTCGTCGAAAAGGCACTTAGTGACAAGGAGTACGCACTTATTGCTTTTCGAGGCATAGAAAGTGCGTTCAATAACATCCCGCATGTTAGATAATCAATGCGCCGTCGAGACTGGTAAACAGAACTTTTCAGGCGACACTAGGAGGAGAATCTATTTAAAGATACGTCAGAAGAGGCACTCCGCAAGGAGGTGTACTCTCCCTCCTACTGTAGAACGTGGCGGTTAACAACCTACTATGATCCCTAAAAGGTGGTGGTTGCAAAATTATTGCTTATGGAGATGATGTTTCAATTGCCTTCTCTGGAAAATTTCCCCAGACTCTATGCGACTGCATGACGGAAAAACTAAGGGTTCTCTTAGCATGGGCAGTCAGGAACGGGCTAGGAGTAAATCCATCCAAGACCGAACTTGTCCTTTTCACTAGGAAGTACAAAATACCGAGTTAAAAGGTTCCAAAACTATCAGGGGAAACACTTACCTTCAGTGGTAACACCAAGCGCCTAGACATTATGCTAGACAGGAAACTGGACTGGAAGCTAACACCATGGATAGAGCAAACAAGGCGACTACCGCGCTCTATACCAGCCGCATGGCCATTGGATTCAGATGTAGAATCTCTCCAAAAATAGAAAGATGGTTGTCTTCAGCGGTCATAAGACCCATCATATTCTATGGTGTAGTGGTCTGGTGGCCTGCTCTGGACAAGGTTTCCCATTCCAACAAGGGAGGAATGGGCCACACAAATCCCGGGACCAGCCGGTTCCCTCCATATTTACACAGACGGTTCAAAATTGAATGGCCAGGTGGGAGGCGGTTACCATTGCGAACGGCTGTGTCTAAATGAGTCCTTCTGACTCCCCGGCCACTTATTGTGTTCCAAGCAGAAAAAATAGCTATTGGGAAAGCACTTAGATCTCCAGAATATATTGGCAATCAAAAAACCATTTGTATCTTCTTAGATAATCGAGCGACACTCAGAGCTTTTGATGCAGGTCACCCTGAATAGGCAGGACTGCGGTCAAGGCCACCACGGAACACTGGTTAATAGGAACACACGCGGTTAGACTACTGGTGCCACACTGTGATTACTGTAGAAGCTGTGGGGATGTAGAGGAGGAAGAGAAAGTCACACACCTCCTGTGTCATTGCCCTGCACTGGGGCGCAGCTGACTAAATTCCTAGGTGCAACATTGCTTAATTTGTTCCAGTAAAATTAATAATTATTAATAATTATAATTATTAACGTCATTACACGTAAATAATTGAAATAATCTAGATAGCACCTTTGAACAGTATTTCTGATGTTGATCCAATACCTTATTATAAAGTTGACGATCAGTTACGTCTTTAATAGCTGTTAGTTGTTTTGCTATTATATTGAAGTTGTCGAAAATTTTAATAATAATAATTTATATCAATATAATTTATTTTTTTTCGTTATCGTTTTTTTTCGCATTTTTTAAATATTCAGCAGCCACCCTTTTTTTGTTATTTTCAAAAGTCTGAGATAAATCAATATCGTTAAACATTTTGGCGCCCCCGGGTGGACTATAATGCAAAATATTTAAAAAATAAACATACATAAAAGTGACAGTGACACTGTGTCATTACACACAAAAAAGAACTACAATTCAAAGAGCTGCTCGCGACGCGTCTGTGAAGTGCAGAATAAAAAACAAAATTCACCGCGCCGTGAAACCGCCTCAAACCTCCAGGATCATCACCGCAGGATCATCGCCACCAGGAAACAATCTACCTCCATGCCGTTCACCTGCATTGACTGCACAAGGAAAGTGGCAGCGTGATTAAAGGATCCCAAGGCAGAACCGCAGATATTTGTGCAAAAAATTGAAAGTTGAGAAAAGACAAATTAAATCTTCGTCTTGTGCTGGAATATTGCACCCTCCTTTCAATTCTTGGCGCATACGTATTTGAAATTAGTAGAGCTAAAATTTTGAATAGTTTAGTTAAAATTAATAAACAAACTGCAGGCAGTGTAAAATTGATAAACAACATATATACATATCCACATCACTGCCGCAAGAATGATGTCATTATCACTAAGGCAAGAATGATGTCATTATTAAATGCCTTCACTATAGCTGACAGTCCCCACCAGCTACTGCAATTTCTGCAGCCCCAACTTGAGCTCGACTTCCCAGTTTGGCATTGCCAAAATTCAGTGGAAACTATTAGGAGTTTAAAAATTTTATGAGTCTCTTTGAGGCATTAGTAGACAAGGATGTGAACAATACTGTCATCGAGAAATTTAACCATTTAATTTCTTGCCTCTCTGGTGAAGCCTTAGGAACTATCAAGGAATTCCAAGTCACCGAGAGTAATTATGACAAAGCCATAGCTAGTCTGAAAAGAGTTTACAATAACGAATGTCTCATCTTTGCGAACCAAATAAGCAAATTATTCAGCCTTCTGAAAGTTTCCCAGCCGTCTGCGTCGTCGTTGAGAGGTCTTATCGACACAATGTCATCAATCTATGGGTCACTATTATCCATAGGAGATGACACTAAAATTGCAAACTCAATGATCATTCACTTAGTTTTGAGTAGAGTAGTTCCAGTGACCAGAGAAAAATGGGAAGAGTCACTTATGAGGAATTGCCGCTGTCATCCGATTTCGAAAAAATATCAAATCGTAGGTACCAGCAGCTGTCCGCTGAAGAGACTGGCAAGCCAAAACAGGAGAAAACTGGGTTCGGGAAGCAGCACAATAGAAGCTTGCTTCGCTTCCAACAAACAAGCTTGCAGTTATTGCAACGCACAAGACCATAGTCTTGCCCAGTGTAGTCCGTTCGCTCGCCTTGCTGTAATGCAACGGTTTGAGTTTGTCAATTCAGCCTCATTATGTTTAAATTGTCTGCGAAAAGGTCACACGGTTGCAAAGTGTAAATCGACTAGGTGTCAGATTTGTGCAAGATCGCACCACAAACTTCTGCACCAATTAACTGTGACCAAAAATAACATGGCGTTACCACCACCAAATGAACATCCTTCTCCAGCGCTACATCTTGATGGCCCTTTTACGTCACATGCTTTGCATGCGATGTCGATCGTAAGTGTTAGAACTAAAAATGGCGAGCACATATTGGCCCGAGCATTACTTGACTCTGGGTCGCAAATGAACTTTATTACTGAAGAACTTGCTCAACGCTTACAGATCCTTAGGGAGGAATCGTGTATCAACTTGCTTGGAATTGGTCAGTGAACGTGAAAGATTGAGACCTACCAAAGAACTTGCCGTTAGCAGACCCATATTTCTACAAACCTCAGCGGAAAGACATGTTAATTGGAGCTGAGCCATTTTTAGAACTGTTGTCCGTTGGCCAAATAAAACAAAGGCCAAACCATCCCATTTCCCAAAAATTTCTCCTTGGATGGATAGTATCGGAATAATATAAGGCAAATACCTCAACTCCTCAACAGCCTGTCTCTAGCCTGAATTGCCAAGAAAAATTACTCGAGTCGATAGATGGCAATTTGAAAAAATTCTGGTCGTTGGAAGAAGTACCAACTTCCAAAAAGCTTTTGTCACCTGAACAAGAGTAATGTAAGGAACAGAAAAATACAGTTGTACTGCCTTCAGGTCGATTTGAAGTCAGGCCATTTAAATCGGATCCAAGCGTTTTGGGAAACTCGTTCGAGGTAGCCAAACGCCGTTTTTTGTCGCTCGAGGGAAGATTATCTCGAGATCGGAATTTAAAGAAAATGTATGTGGAATTTATGAAAGAATACGAATCCTAAGGTCATATTTCCCCTACAAGCAATGATTTTCATGCTACTCCACACTACGTCATACCCCATCAGTGTGTATTACGGCCTCAAAGCACATCGACCAAATTACGAGTCGTGGTTGATGCGTCTTGTAAGACATCAACACATAAGTGCCTTAACGATCTGTTTATGGTTGGTCCTACCATCCAGGAAGAGTTGTATTCAATTCTTCTTAGGTTCCGGCTGAACAGATTCGCTCTGATAGCCGACATAAAAAAGATGTATCGCCAAGTAATGGTAAATGAAGCCGATAGGTCCATCAGAGTCCTTGAAACTTTGCAAGCTCAACACCGTTAAATATGGCACTGCGCCAGCCCCATCCCTGGCCATAAGGTGTTTGAAGATGTTGAGTGAAAAATACATTCCCTCTAGCTGCCGAAGTTTTTGGGTCCGACTTTTACGTCGACGACATGTTAACGGGTGGTGGTTGCATAGTGGAGCTAAAAACAATTAAATCTGAAGTAACTCAGGTTCTTCAAAACGCTGGGTTTGAATTGAGCAAGTGGTTTTCAAACTCGCCTGAAGTTACTGCATCCGAGAGCACGGTTAAGCCAATAACACTTTCGGACTCAGAACTGACTAAAGCATTAGGAATCGCTTGGGTTTCTAAAGAAGATATATTTAAATTTGAAATTGATGCTTCGGTCATGGGTCAAGGGGCGACCGTATTGCAGGAACTTTGGCTAAATCAGCTAGATTGGGATAAGTCAATTCCACTGCACTTAGAAACAGCGTGGAACAAAATAAAATTTGCCTTGTCGCAATTAAAGGACATCTCAATTCCGAGATTCGTGTTTACCGAGCCGATGTCACCGATTCAAATTCATGCCTTTTCTGACGCATCGATGAGAGCCTATGGAGCCTGCGTCTATATTCGTTGCGAATCTGCAGAAGGTATTAAGGTTTCATTGTTGACGGCAAAGTCCAATGTAGCGCCGCTCAAGACAAAGACGCTCCCCCGTCTTGAGTTATGTGCCGCTCACCTTCTCGCAGATCTCTGCCGCAAGATAAAGCCTCTAATAAAAGTTCCAATCGAACGAAGTGTATTTTGGTCGGATTCAGAAGTAACTCTTCATTGGATTCGTTCCCATCCATCCTCGTTGTCAACGTTCGTATCGAATAGAGTAAATGAACTTCAAGAGTGGTCAGATGATAGTGCGTGGCGGCATGTACCAACTAAACAGAACCCGGCAGATATAGTGTTCAGAGGTGGAGGAGACTGTAGAATCGATCTGGTTTACAGGTCCATCGATTTTAAAGGAACCGGAAGGTAAGTGGCGGACGAACCCCCTGTTCGATCCGTCACCAGAACTTCTACAGATGGAAGCGAAAAAGAATGCGGTCGGATTAACCGCAATCTGATCTACCTTAGATTTATTGGAAGTGATATAAGATTATTCCTCTCACCTAAAACTGCTGCGAGTGTTCGTTTATATGTTCCGCTTTATAAGGAAATCGAAGAAATTAGTATTGAATTCTTATATTGTTCCCTCAGCTGTCGAATATAATGAAGCCTTTAAGAAAATAGTAGAAATAGTCCAAGAGCACGAGTATCAAGATGAAATAGAAAAGATCCGGAAAATTAAGGTGTTAGCCCTAGTCTACAAAAGCTAAATCCCTTTCTACACGAATCATCAGAGGCTGGGCTTACCTTTTCGTTGTTGCGGGTTGATGGACGGCTAATGCTCCTATATCGTACGATGCCAAGTTTCCAGTATTGTTGACAAAACGCTCTCAATTTGTTCAGAGCTACGTCCGATACTTGCACGAGTCGAATTTTCATGTGGGTCCACGAGCACTTGTGAGTCTTTTGCGACAGCGCATATGGATCGTATATGCGCAGGAAGTCTGCAGTCAGACAGTACGGTCATGCATACGCTGCTTTAAATGCAAGCCTCGCCTGATGACTCAAATCATGGGTGATTTACCCTTAGATAGAATTCGTGCTCTCCGCCCATTCTCTATATGTGGTGTTAATTTTTGTGGCCCTATTGATACGACATTGAAAATTCGTGGTTGGCCACCCCATAAGTCCCCATACATTGCCTTATTTGTTTGTTTTGCGTCCAAGGCAGTTGATTTAGAATTAGTTTCCGACCTTTCAACTTTTCCTTTTTATTGGCTGATTCCTTTTATTGGCTTTTCAAAGTTTCGTTGGGCGCCGAGGATGTCCGCAGATCGTGCACTGCAACAACGCGACGAACTTTGTCGGAGCGAGCAACTTCGCAGACCTTCGTCGGAGAATCGAGGACGAGGTCGACGCGGTCACGCAATACGCATCAAAAAACGGATGCGTATTTGCGTTCATACCGCCGTGGGCTCTGCACATGGGCAGACTATGGGAGGCAGGTGTGAAGTCTGCCAACCACCGAGCGGTAGGAAACGCCAGGCTGACCGCGGAGGAGCTGCAGACCGTCTTAGTTGGAGTCGAGGCCGTCCTGAACTCACGACCCCTGGGGCTCTGAGTCAGGACCCAATCGACGGCGAGGCGCTTACTCCCACCAGCACCGCGGACCCCGGACCAGCCGGGTCTAACGTGATTGCAGCGATGGCGGCTTGTCTCGTCAATCAAGCAAATGTTTTGGCAGCGATTGTCCCGGGAGTACGTCTTGGGCCTACAGGCGCGGTCGAGGGGCAGAACAAGGAGGACGACATCCGGACGGGCGAGCTGGTCCTGATCGCAGAGGATCACCAGCCGCCACAACAGTGGCTAACAGGACGAGTAGGAGCAACACACGCCGGTGCGGACGGAAGGGTCAGGGTCGCCGTCGTCAGAACTATCTCTGGAGCGGAATACAAGAGAGCGGTCCACAAGCTGGCGCGGCTGCCAGTTGGTTCAAGCCTGATGGAGTCCTTCAACGGGGCCGGTGTTAATTGTTTAACTATTATATTGAAGTTGTCGAAAATTTGAATTATAGTTTATACTTGAATTGTATTTTGTAGTTGTTAGTCTCTAAATTTACTCTAAGATAGCTTAGGGCGGAGCGGGAGCGAAATCTCATATTCACTCGAATATTCGCTCAATCGTGCGAATTCGCCCCGCTTCGCCGCAATAGATAACTTAGGCTTAAGATTAGAGAAAAATACATTCGATATTATAACGTTGATGAGGCACGACCATTTTTTTCGTTATCGTTTTTTTCGCATTTTTTAAATAATCAGCAGCCACCCTTTTTTTGTTATTTTCAAAAGTGTGAGATAAATCAATCTCGTTAAACAATAGCCATCAGTTGTTGCCATTAGTGATTGTCTCGCATGAGAGTAGATGAGGCGGATGAAAAGTCGTCAAGTTTACTGAAGTTAGGCTCATATCAATCTGTATGCATCAACAGAGGTCCCATCGATCCCGGCCGTCTAAAAAAAGTATCGTCCATTGCCAAGCCATGTTTCACAGGTACAAATTGCAGTAATGTATTATTTTTGCGTTCCATGCATATTTGCGATTTCTTTTGTTGGTTATACACAATAGTCACCATTTTAGGCGATATGCAGGATTTTTCAATTTGACACTTCTTCGCACAGCTTTCAACGAAACAGGGGTTCAAAACTGGTGCGCTTGACGTATTGTTTAGCCTAAAAGGAATAAGTTTTTGAGAGAGTTGTTTTTTTAGCGGCACATAAAATTTTTTTCCGATGACTGTTTTTCATGCTTTTATCTTTATGAGGTTGAACAGATGAAGCTATTGAAGACAAAATCACGTCGTCTTCTTTAGGGCTATGTGAAAAACTTTTTCGTTTGCGGAAGCATTTAAGTTCAAAGGAACTCATTTTCTTTGAGAAAGTGTAGGGCATTGATAATGGTAACGAGTTTGTACACAATTGTATACTTCTTGGTTGAATCTGCATATAAAACTTAGGATAAATGTCCAGCTCATCGCAGGACTCGTTTAGAGTGCTATCAAAATCATTCAGGTCAACGTCAGATCTTATCTGAAGTTTTTTAACTCTTTCGTCAAACCTACGTGCGTTAGTTTTAACCTCAGCAGGATTTAAGTGCGCATTGGATTTAAGTGGTAAGAGTTTTTTTTTCTGTGTTTGATCCTTTTCAGAGGGTTGCTTGTAAATCGGTTTCCATTTTAGACGCTTATCAGATATTTTCTGAAAATCTTCAAGCTTAAGCCGAGCCAATACTAAAGGACCTTAAGTGAAATAGGCATTCGGATTTGTAATGTACGTTTTCACAAACTTAGATTGGTTGAGAACTTTTTTTGTGGTTACGTAATCATCGATTTGAGAAGGAACAAACGATTTTGTTTCTTTAAAATTGTTCGTCTTATTCTCCTGAACTTTCAGATGTTGGGTTAATACATTTTCATCGCAAAAGTTTCTTTCAGTTTTTACTGTCGGATTTTTAATAGGCTGATGTGACAAAACTACATCACTTTTCCGAAATGGATTATTTCGATGGCTGATTGGACTTCCTTTTGTAAACTTGCATACCTTTTCCTCTCTTGTGCTTTGGTCTTGACATTGACCAATATTCATTTTAATAATCTATTTTTATAAAACGGACTAGGCAATACAATATACTAACGAAATTTTTTTTGAATTTTTGATTTCGGATGAACCGTTCTCGGGATATGATGTCTACCGCAAGAGACCATCGAAAAAAGACGATCTTGGGATTCGGCTATAACATTTTTATTATTTAATATTTTTTTATGAAAAAATCTAAATAAGTACCCAGAAACATGTACTTAACAACGTCACTAAAACATTTTTAATAAATATTTTCTGTGGTGTCGAAAAAAAATCGATAAAATTTCATTTTTTTGCGCGGTAGAACTGTATATAACCCCTTAACGGAATGGATTCTTAGCAACATATTTTGGTTTCATACTTTTGTGCTTGGGCAAAACAACAACAAAATAGCTACGGCCATACTGCCGACTCAGAAGTGTAGCTTGTAAAGCGGCTGCTTTTATATTCATGGGTGTAGATTTGTCATTTGAACAGTTTGGCATCAAAACATTTTTCAAAATTATTTATTTTGGCAAAACTTTGACACAATTTTAATCTACGCGGATACCATACGAGTTCAAGTTCTATCTCTTATAGTCTTCGAGATCCACGCGTTCAAAATTTTAGGCTGTTTCACAGTGCCCGGTTTAGCTATTCTAGCGTCAGATTAGGCAAATTTTCAACTGTTAAAATTCATTAAAATGCTGTTTCCTACCGATAGTCAAATAATTAAATATTTTTGCAGTACCCTTTTTTTATGACAAATTTCCACTTCTGTAGAGGTAAACTCTGTGAAGCTCGCCTCGGCCCGCAAAAAGCGTATATTTTTGGTAAACTGTGGTTCGTCTAGTGTATAAATTATCCATGTTCAGCTGCCCCTACGTGCCCCTGTTAAAGTTAGCGATATTTCCAGCAATCACTTTTTGCAGTTTGGCATGGGGATGCAGACGCCATAATCTTTATGGGTTCTGCAGCAGTAGATCACATTTTTAGGAATATAATTCATTAATCGAAATGTTCCGAAGCGAACTTGACATCTTTAGAATGCACCGGTAAAAATTTTTGTAATATTCGTTTTAAAAAAAATGATGGAATAAATCAAATAGGTACATATGTTTAAGAAGCTTTTCGAGAGCAAGAACGCTTGTTGGTTAACGAACCATTAGGTTCTTTTGGATGAGGATAGTAAATTGGATTCCATCCTCAATGTACAACATTTTGATTCACTGCGGATACCGATCGGAATGATGTCGGAAGAAACCCGAAACAAAGATTTAAGAAATTTTCGCTTGAGCCATACACGTAAAAACTCTTACAAAAACACAATGGATGAATTTTTGCACTTATTGTTACTATCGTCAGATCCATTAATAATAAACTTTTCCAAAAGTTCGACCAATAACTCGAGCAAGGCAGTTTCCTTTGAGATTAAAGGCCAAAATCTTCTTATGGACAATTGAAACTAGTTTATTTTGCAAAAAAAGTAAAGTAAACTAGAAAAAAATAAAAATAAACAATTTTACTTAATTACAATTACTAAATTTTATTTCTTATTGGGTTAACATTCCATACGAATTTCAAACTTTTTTAAATTATCATTATTTTTAATGATATTCCATATTCGACGCTAAATTACCCAAATCGGCCACAGTGCGTTTGTATGAGAAATTGTACATATATATATGTCCTTTAAAAAACGGCCGATTTAGATAAAATTAGTTTTTTAGAAACATATAAAAAGATTCAACACATCTCAATTACGCTGATTTAAATAAATACTTAAGTACCTGTACAAAGACCTTCCATTTTCAGATTCAGGAATTATTTGATTCACACAACAAAATTCCATAAACTTTATGATTGTTAACGCCAATTTAACCACATTAAAAAGTCAATGAAGAAGCTGGCTTTGGTACTGTGACAAAACTGATGATTTACCACTTAAAATTTTTTAAAATTGCGAGTCACCAATATGACGCCAAATAAGAATATGATATGAATATATTCATTTTATTTAAAACTTTTCTTTATGGATTGTTTTAGTATTGTCAGCACAAATACAGAAAATTTGTTAAGAGAGTTACAGAGAATCTTCGAAGGCGCCTCGAATATAGTTTATTTGCGGTGTCAGGCATAACTCGCCACAGAATCATTCGAAACCAATAAATCAAAATTCATATGTTAAACAACAATATCCTCCGTCACAAAAAAACCCTTGTTTAATTTGTTTCTGTAAAATTAATAATTATTAACGTCATTCCATGTAAATAATCGACGTCACTACCTGATGAATAAGTTAATTATAAGTAATAATAAAAATAATTATTTCCACTATTAAAACTAGCAATTACTTTAAATTAAGATTCTTTTAGAGAATATGGATCGTTTGCTGCATTTTTTTTCGGAAGATTCTGTATTTTGATCTCTGAAATATGGGTTCGCTTGATGCTCTTAAAACAGAACTCTTTAACTTTTTGAAGAATTTCATCTCTAGTAAATGCTTTACCTATCAAAGAGGTAATTTTTGTGCCACGTTCATTCATTGGAGAAAGCCAATCGCTATTAATTTTACTTGGATTAATGTTGTCAAGATGTTGGGTGCGGACACCATTGCCAGAAAGGGATATGCGATAACTGTTCTGTTTTTTCCGATAGATCAGCTGATGCGTACGCAAATGCTGATGAATTTTCGTCTTCATACTAGCACTAGGAGGAGCTAGCACCTTTGAGCAGTATTGCTGATGTTGGTCCAATACCTTATTATAAAGTTGACGATCAGTTACCTCTTTAATAGCCCTCAGTTGTTGCCATTGGTGATTGTCTTGCATGAGAGATGAGGCGGATGAAAATTCGTTAAGTTTACTGAAGTTAGGCACATATAAATCCGTCTGCATCAACAGAGGTCCCATCGATCCCGGCCGTCTAAAAAAAGTATCGTTAATTGCCAAGCCATGTTCCACAGGTACAAATTGCAGTAATGTATTATTTTTGCGTTCCATGCAAATTTGCGATTTCTTTTGTTGATTATACACAATAGTCCCCATTTTAGGCGATATGCAGGATTTTTCAATTTCACGGTTCTTCGCACAGCTTCCAAAGAAACAGGGGTTCAAAACGGGTGCGCTTGACGTATTGTTTAGCCTAAAAGGAATAAGTTTTTGAGAGAGTTGTTTTTTTAGCGGCGCATAAAATTTTTTTTCCGATGACTGTTTGTTCACGCTTTTATCTTTATAAGGTTGATTAGATGAAGCTATCGTGGACAAAGTCACGTCGTCTTCTTTAGGGCTATGTGAAAAACTTTTTCGTTCGCGGAAGCATTTAAGTTCAAAGGAACTCATTTTCTTTGAGAAAGTGTAGGGCATTGATAATGGTAACGAGTTTGTACACAATTGTATACTTCTTGGTTGAATCTGCATATAAAACTTAGGATAAATGTCCAGCTCATCGCAGGTCTCGTTTAGAGTGCTATCAAAATCATTCAGGTCATCGTCAGATCTTATCTGAAGTTTTTTAACTCTTTCGTCAAACCTACGTGCGTTATTTTTAACCTCAGCAGGATTTAAGTGCGCATTGGATTTAAGTGGTAAGAGTTTTTTTTTCTGTGTTTGATCCTTTTCAGAGGGTTGCTTGTAAATCGGTTTCCATTTTAGACGCTTATCAGATATTTTCTGAAAATCTTCAAGCTTAAGCCGAGCCAATACTAAAGGACCTTAAGTGAAATAGGCATTCGGATTTTTAATGTACGTTTTCACAAACTTAGATTGGTTGAGAACTTTTTCTGTGGTTACGTAATCATCTATTTGAGAAGAATCAAACGATTTTGTTTCTTTAAAATTGTTCGTCTTATTCTCCTGAACTTTTAGATGTTGGGGTTTCGCAAGAAAGAAACGCAAGAAACGTTGGGGAGAAACACAAAAGTTTCTTTTAGTTTTTACTGTCGGATTTTTAATAGGCCGATGTGACAAAACGACATCACTTTTCCGAAATGGATTATGTCGATGGCTGATTGGACTTCCTTTTGTAAACTTGCATAAAGGTATGTAAACTTCCTCTCTTGTGCTTTGGTCTTGACATTGACCAATATTCATTTTAATAATCTATTTTTATAAAACGGACTAGGCAATACAATATACTAACGAAATTTTTTTTGAATTTTTGATTTCGGATGAACCGTTCTCGGGATATGATGTCTACCGCAAGAGACCATCGAAAAAAGACGATCTTGGGATTCGGCTATAACATTTTTATTATTTAATATTTTTTTATGAAAAAATCTAAATAAGTATCCAGAAACATGTACTAAACAACGTCACTAAAACATTTTTAATAAATATTTTCTGTGGTGTCGAAAAAAAATCGATAAAATTTGTTTTTAAAAAAAACTGTATATAACCCCTTAACGGAATGGATTCTCAGCAACATATTTTGGTTTCATACTTTTGTGCTTGGGCAAAACAACAACAAAATAGCAACGGCCATACTGCCGACTCAGAAGTGTAGCTTGTAAAGCGGCTGCTTTTATATTCATGGGTGTAGATTTGTCATTTGAACAGTTTGGCATCAAAACATTTTTCAAAATTATTAATTTTGGCAAAACTTTGACACAATTTTAATCTACGCGGATACCATACCATAGTTCAAGTTCTATCTCTTATAGTCTTCGAGATCCACGCGTTCAAAATTTTAGGCTGTTTCACAGTGCCCGGTTTAGCTATTCTAGCGTCAGATTAGGCAAATTTTCAACTGTTAAAATTCATTAAAATGCTGTTTCCTACCGATAGTCAAATAATTAAATATTTTTGCAGTACCCTTTTTTTATGACAAATTTCCACTTCTGTAGAGGTAAACTTTGTGAAGCTCGCCTCGGCCCGCAAAAAGCGTATATTTTTGGTAAACTGTGGTTCGTCTAGTGTATAAATTATCCATGTTCAGCTGCCCCTACGTGCCCCTGTTAAAGTTAGCGATATTTCCAGCAATCACTTTTTGCAGTTTGGCATGGGGATGCAGACGCCATAATCTTTATGGGTTCTGCAGTAGTAGATCACATTTTTAGGAATATAATTCATTAATCGAAATGTTCCGAAGCGAACTTGACATCTATAGAATGCACCGGTAAAAATTTTTGTAATATTCGTTTTAAAAAAATGATGGAATAAATCAAATAGGTACATATGTTTAAGAAGCTTTTCGAGAGCAAGAACGCTTGTTGGTTAACGAAACATTAGGTTCTTTTGGATGAGGATAGTAAATTGGATTCCATCCTCAATGTACAACATTTTGATTCACTGCGGATACCGATCGGAATGATGTCGGAAGAAACCCGAAACAAAGATTTAAGAAATTTTCGCTTGAGCCATACACGTAAAAACTCTTACAAAAACACAATGGATGAATTTTTGCACTTATTGTTACTATCGTCAGATCCATTAATAATAAACTTTTCCAAAAGTTCGACCAATAACTCCAGCAAGGCAGTTTCCTTTGAGATTAAAGGCCAAAATCTTCTTATGGACAATTGAAACTAGTTTATTTTGCAAAAAAAGTAAAGTAAACTAGAAAAAAATAAAAATAAACAATTTTACTTAATTACAATTACTAAATTTTATTTCTTATTGGGTTAACATTCCATACGAATTTCAAACTTTTTTAAATTATCATTATTTTTAATGATATTCCATATTCGACGCTAAATTACCCAAATCGGCCACAGTGCGTTTGTATGAGAAATTGTACATATATATGGGTATATGTCCTTTAAAAAACGGCCGATTTAGATAAAATTAGTTTTTTAGAAACATATAAAAAGATTCAACACATCTCAATTACGCTGATTTAAATAAATACTTAAGTACCTGTACAAAGACCTTCCATTTTCAGATTCAGGAATTATTTGATTCACACAACAAAATTCCATAAACTTTATGATTGTTAACGCCAATTTAACCACATTAAAAAGTCAATGAAGAAGCTGGCTTTGGTACTGTGACAACACTGATGATTTACCACTTAAAATTTTTTAAAATTGCGAGTCACCAATATGACGCCAAATAAGAATATGATATGAATATATTCATTTTATTTAAAACTTTTCTTTATGGATTGTTTTAGTATTGTCAGCACAAATACAGAAAATTTGTTAAGAGAGTTACAGAGAATCTTCGAAGGCGCCTCGAATATAGTTTATTTGCGGTGTCAGGCATAACTCGCCACAGAATCATTCGAAACCAATAAATCAAAATTCATATGTTAAACAACAATATCCTCCGTCACAAAAAAACCCTTGTTTAATTTGTTTCTGTAAAATTAATAATTATTAACGTCATTCCATGTAAATAATCGACGTCACTACCTGATGAATAAGTTAATTATAAGTAATAATAAAAATAATTATTTCCACTATTAAAACTAGCAATTACTTTAAATTAAGATTCTTTTAGAGAATATGGATCGTTTGCTGCATTTTTTTTCGGAAGATTCTGTATTTTGATCTCTGAAATATGGGTTCGCTTGATGCTCTTAAAACAGAACTCTTTAACTTTTTGAAGAATTTCATCTCTAGTAAATGCTTTACCTATCAAAGAGGTAATTTTTGTGCCACGTTCATTCATTGGAGAAAGCCAATCGCTATTAATTTTACTTGGATTAATGTTGTCAAGATGTTGGGTGCGGACACCATTGCCAGAAAGGGATATGCGATAACTGTTCTGTTTTTTCCGATAGATCAGCTGATGCGTACGCAAATGCTGATGAATTTTCGTCTTCATACTAGCACTAGGAGGAGCTAGCACCTTTGAGCAGTATTGCTGATGTTGGTCCAATACCTTATTATAAAGTTGACGATCAGTTACCTCTTTAATAGCCCTCAGTTGTTGCCATTGGTGATTGTCTTGCATGAGAGATGAGGCGGATGAAAATTCGTTAAGTTTACTGAAGTTAGGCACATATAAATCCGTCTGCATCAACAGAGGTCCCATCGATCCCGGCCGTCTAAAAAAAGTATCGTTAATTGCCAAGCCATGTTCCACAGGTACAAATTGCAGTAATGTATTATTTTTGCGTTCCATGCAAATTTGCGATTTCTTTTGTTGATTATACACAATAGTCCCCATTTTAGGCGATATGCAGGATTTTTCAATTTCACGGTTCTTCGCACAGCTTCCAAAGAAACAGGGGTTCAAAACGGGTGCGCTTGACGTATTGTTTAGCCTAAAAGGAATAAGTTTTTGAGAGAGTTGTTTTTTTAGCGGCGCATAAAATTTTTTTTCCGATGACTGTTTGTTCACGCTTTTATCTTTATAAGGTTGATTAGATGAAGCTATCGTGGACAAAGTCACGTCGTCTTCTTTAGGGCTATGTGAAAAACTTTTTCGTTCGCGGAAGCATTTAAGTTCAAAGGAACTCATTTTCTTTGAGAAAGTGTAGGGCATTGATAATGGCAACGAGTTTGTACACAATTGTATACTTCTTGGTTGAATCTGCATATAAAACTTAGGATAAATGTCCAGCTCATCGCAGGTCTCGTTTAGAGTGCTATCAAAATCATTCAGGTCATCGTCAGATCTTATCTGAAGTTTTTTAACTCTTTCGTCAAACCTACGTGCGTTATTTTTAACCTCAGCAGGATTTAAGTGCGCATTGGATTTAAGTGGTAAGAGTTTTTTTTCTGTGTTTGATCCTTTTCAGAGGGTTGCTTGTAAATCGGTTTCCATTTTAGACGCTTATCAGATATTTTCTGAAAATCTTCAAGCTTAAGCCGAGCCAATACTAAAGGACCTTAAGTGAAATAGGCATTCGGATTTTTAATGTACGTTTTCACAAACTTAGATTGGTTGAGAACTTTTTCTGTGGTTACGTAATCATCTATTTGAGAAGGATCAAACGATTTTGTTTCTTTAAAATTGTTCGTCTTATTCTCCTGAACTTTTAGATGTTGGGGTTTCGCAAGAAAGAAACGCAAGAAACGTTGGGGAGAAACACAAAAGTTTCTTTTAGTTTTTACTGTCGGATTTTTAATAGGCCGATGTGACAAAACGACATCACTTTTCCGAAATGGATTATGTCGATGGCTGATTGGACTTCCTTTTGTAAACTTGCATAAAGGTATGTAAACTTCCTCTCTTGTGCTTTGGTCTTGACATTGACCAATATTCATTTTAATAATCTATTTTTATAAAACGGACTAGGCAATACAATATACTAACGAAATTTTTTTTGAATTTTTGATTTCGGATGAACCGTTCTCGGGATATGATGTCTACCGCAAGAGACCATCGAAAAAAGACGATCTTGGGATTCGGCTATAACATTTTTATTATTTAATATTTTTTTATGAAAAAATCTAAATAAGTATCCAGAAACATGTACTAAACAACGTCACTAAAACATTTTTAATAAATATTTTCTGTGGTGTCGAAAAAAAATCGATAAAATTTGTTTTTAAAAAAAACTGTATATAACCCCTTAACGGAATGGATTCTCAGCAACATATTTTGGTTTCATACTTTTGTGCTTGGGCAAAACAACAACAAAATAGCAACGGCCATACTGCCGACTCAGAAGTGTAGCTTGTAAAGCGGCTGCTTTTATATTCATGGGTGTAGATTTTTCATTTGAACAGTTTGGCATCAAAGGTTAGGTTAGGTTAGGTTGAGGCGGCGATGAGTGCCGGTTCTGACCCCCATCCACTTGAGCCGCTGGGGCTCCTTGTGATACCGCACAGGCAAGGATCCTACAAAAGGACCTCTCCCTTCCCACTACTCATGTGCCCAAGGGTGCTCTATCCTTCCTGAAACGGCTCGCGGTCCCATCCAGATTTACGGATGAAAGCTACGAGTCTGTGTGGAGCGACCTCCGCGAGGTCTGTAAGGTCTGTAAGTATGGCTGCGCCCAAGAATTTGAGTCGGATGCTCCCCAGCGCAGGGCATTGACACAGGAGGTGTGCCACTGTCTCTTCCTCTTTTTCGTCTCCACAGCTCCTGCAGTAGTCATAATGTGGCACCGCTAGTCTAGCCGCGTGTGCTCCTATTAACCAATGTCCCGTAATGGCCTTGATCGCCAGACTACAGTCCTGCCTATTTAGGGCGATAAGCATCATTGACCTCTTCCTAGATCGGATGGGCCATATCATGCGGGAGTTCCTGCAGTTTTGGAGATTTCTCCATTTCCCCAGTGATGCGCGGTCAAAGTGATCCCTGCATTTTAGCCTACACGTAGCTAAAGGGATACCTACTCGTTCCTTCTCCGGTAGGAGAGGATTGGTAGTACCTGCTCTTGCTAGTTCGTCGGCGGCGCAATTACCCTCGTGGTCCCTATGTCCGGGCACCCATGTGAGGTGTATGTCATGCTGCTCAGCCATCTCGTTAAGAGATCTGCGACAGTCATTCACTATCCTGGAGTTGGATGAGAATCAGTCAAGGGCTTTGAGTGCCGCCTGACTGTCTAAAATGATACAGATTGTGTCCTGATTTCCAATAAGTGCTGGGGATCTGAGTGCATCCCCGATAGCTATTACTTCTGCTTGGAAAACACTACAGTGGTCGGGGAGTCTGAAGGACTCATTTAAGCCCAGCTGTTCGCAATGGAAACCGCCTCCCACCTGGCCATTCAATTTTGAACCGTCTGTGTAGATATGGAGGGAACCGGCTGGTCCCGGGATTTGTGTGGCCCATTCCTCCCTTGTTGGGATGTAGACCTTGTATTTTAAGGTGGGATTATCGACAGGTACGCAGTACCCCCCCCCCGTTGGCGTGCAGTGGTGTAGATCTAACTTGGTATGTCCGTAGTCAGTCCATTTCCATGTGCCCGTCTCTCGTAGCCTGATTACCGATAGCGTGGCCATCTTGACCCTCATTATCTCTACCGGTAATAGGTCGAGTATGAAGTCTAGTGCGTCCGTCGGTGTGGTACGCTAAGAGATAGTGTTTCTCCTAATAGTTTTGGAAGCCTTAAGTTTGGTATTTTGTACTTCCTGGTGAAGAGGACGAGCTCTGTTTTGGATGGGTTCACACCTATTCCATTTCTAACTGCCCACGTTGAGAGGACCCTTAGTTTGTCCGTCATGCGGTCACATAGAGTCTGGGGAAATTTCCCTGAGAAGGCAATTGCGACATCATCCGCGTAAGCGATAACTTTGCAACCACCCCCTTCTAGGGATCGCAGTAGGCTATTAACCGCCACGTTCCAGAGTAGGGGTGAGAGTACGCCTCCTTGCGGGGTGCCTCTTCTGACGTATCTATGAATAGATTCTCCTCCTAGTGACGCCTCAACAGTCCTGTTTACCAGGATCTGCTCTATAAGGCGTATGGATTGATCGTCTATTCCTAGTCCTGTCAGCGCATTGATTATCGAGCTTGGTAGGATGTTGTTGAACGCACCTTCTATGTCTAGAAAAGCAATGAGTGCGTATTCCTTATCACTAAGTGCCTTTTCGACAAAAGTAGTGACTTCGTGGAGTGCCGTTTCCGTGGATCGGCCCTTCCTATACGCATGCTGTGACCCCGAGATATCATCTGGGTTTATAGTAAGATTAATATGGAGGCTGATTAGTCTCTCCATTGTCTTGAGAAGGAAGGACGACAGGCTTATTGGTCTGAAGTCCTTGGGGGTGCAGTGAGATGGTTTTCCCGCCTTGGGTATAAATACGACTTTCGTCCGCAACCACATTGCGGGTACGATGCCTATCCTGAAAATTGCTGAGAAAGCTTTCTTGACCCAAGATCTCAGGTTGGGACCGGCTTTAATAAGTTGAGCCGCGACAATGCCATCTGGGCCCGGGGATTTGAAGGGCTTGAAGCTATTTATTGCCCAGCTGAGATACCTATCACTCAGTAGGTATTCAAGTTGGTTAGCGGTGGAGGGGCTATTCCCCTGTGTCCGCATTTCCAGGGTTGTATCTTCTCGAGAGCATCCCGGGAAATGTGTCCCTATGAGAGCCTCTAGGGTTTCTTTGCTGGACGATGTCCAGTTACCTTCTGAGGTTTTAATGTATCCTACATTTGGTGCAATAGTTGCGAGGCGCACGCTGCCGTGAGCGTGTCCACCATGGCATCCAGGGCTACCCTATTCTCAACGTTCCCTGTTGGAGGATTTCCCAAGGAACTATCAAGCTTCTTTCTATATAACTCCCAGTTCGCTTTCCTCGGGTTGCGTAACGTTAGTAGATTAAAGTTCTCGAAATTGACCACTAATTCTATGTATCGGTGGTCTGAGAATGAGTGTTTCTCTAGGACTCCCTATCTAACAATCCTGTCCGCTAGGGATTCAGAGTAAAGAGTGACGTCAAGTACTTCCCTTCTGTTCTTGACTATGAAAGTGGGTTCTGTACACCTGTTACCCACCAGAAGATTGGAGCCTAGGATAAAATCGAAGATTGACTCACCCCTCTCGTTCGTGTCAGTGCTGCCCCACTGATGATGATGGGCGTTAGCATCGCAACCTATGATCAGGTCGATCTTGTGCTTTCTGCTGTCTTCCACCAGCTGTTTGATTAGCGGGTGCGGGGGAAGGGTCTCCTGGTCGTGGCCCATATACGCCGAACATATCCTTAGAGGGCCATTTGGGCTCTCTACGGCTGCGGCTACGTGGTCTTCATTGCTGAAATTGGGTAGCAAAAAGAGGTTAAGGTTCTTTTTTGCGAGCCTGAACTGAACTCCGACGCCCCCAACTCAAGAATCCTGTCTCCTAGGATCCAGGGTTCCTGGATGAGGGCCACATCAGCTCCACTCTCGGCGAGGTGGAGTAGGAGGGCAGCTGACGCCGCTTTACTGTGGTAGAGGTTTATTTGTAAGATCGTCAGGGACATCCTTACAATTCTCCACCACAGTTATTTCTGCCTCCTTCTCGGAGCCCAGCAGAGAGTCCTCCTCCGTTCCGACTCCACCAAGTGCCCTTGCCAAGTCGCTTTCCTCCGAGGTGTACCCTTCCAGAATGTCCTCCTCCTCATCCGACATTCCTTCCGGGTGCCCCTCTTTGGTCGGCTCCTCCAAGTCTGGCTCTTGTGTGTCTGCCTCCAGACCGATACCTCCTGGCTTGGCCTTCGCATCGGATTTATAGATACGGACCGAAACATGCTCGAATCCGTACTTCAACCGGTGCTCCGTCCTCTCCAGGGCTTTAACGGTCTCCTCGTTTAGTGTGAGGACGACCTGCCTCCGCAGTCGCACCACCTCCTCGACCTTGGCGACTCTCCAGTCCGCCGTGGGGAGCGTCGGGTTGCACATCCTAAGCATTGTTAGGATGGTTTTCGGGTCGGGTGGCTTTTCTGTGAGCCACACTCGCGCCCTCGGTTTGCTGGGGATCTCGTCCCAGTCAACCGCCACCAGCTTAGCTCCAGGGTAGACCTCTCCAACCGATGCAACCATCCGCTTGTAAGTCTCCACCGATCGCGCGTCTTGGCAAGCAATTACCTTGACGCTACCCTGATACCATCCTGCGTCTTCGCATTCTGGTGGGGGTCCTCCGCTTCGCAGCATCTCCTCCACGAAGCGCCCATGCAACTCGTTTACCACTCGTCGCCAAAGTTCCTTGGGGATGAGCCCATCCTTGGAGCCCTTGTCCAGGACTCCAATTAAGGTTCTTCCCTTCGTTACTTCGGCGAACGAGCGGTTGGACGGCTGCGGCTGGGCCTTCCTCTTCTTAGCCTGGGGGGCTTCTCCCTCTGTGGACCTCTGCCTTTTCGCGCTTTGCGCGGCCTCCTTGGCAGGGTCTGACGCAGTACGTCTCTTCGGATCCAGCCTTTCTCCCGCCTTTTCCGGATTAAAATCGGGTAGGATCTCCCTTGCCCACTTAATAATTTCGGCTTATGGGTCGCCCTCATCAGAATGAAGGCTGCTCTTCTCCTGTCTTTATAAGAGCCTTTACGCTGCGTCGAGTGAGACGCTCTCGGACCAGGGTTCGCTTTAGGGGCCCCGCCGGTTGGTTTGGAGGTTGACCCTGGGGTCTTCCTCTCCACGCCGTTCGGTGGTCCCATGGCTAGCCCTACTTTGGAAGAAGAAGCCTTGGCAACCTCCTCCGCACCGGCGCGTCCCGCCTCCAGATGTTGCCCCTCTGTGGGGGCTTCTCCATCTCAGCAACTCCTTGGCTTTTGAGTGCCTTGGAGTTTGACGGGTCACTGACCCCATTTCCGGACTTTTTTCGGGAGTTCCGTCCTCCACTTAGGTTTTTGTTCGGTAAGTTAGAATTCATGTTTTGGTCCCACGAGTAGGCGGGAAGGGGTTCGTCCATCATGACATAGCCCGCTTGTCACGATAAGCCTGGTTAAAACTGGGAAGTCGGCCGGTCCCCCAGAGTTTGCATAATAGCGTCCGAGCCCCCCCTCGGACACGCATCCTTCGGCATATGCTGTTCCACCTTGTATTGGGGTGATTTAAGGAAGGGAGTGTTCTTGTCCCCGCCCGACGACCATTAGCCAGCATCCTCGGCAGAGACATGACCTTACTGGGACCTGTTACCAGCCGCCCTCACGTGGAGAGTATAGTCGCACTACCAGCGGTGTACACAGTTACGGCTGTTGTACCCGTTGTACCCGTTGGCTGACGGCCCCAACGGGCATCAAAACATTTTCCAAAATTATTTATTTTGGCAAAACTTTGACAAAATTTTAATCTACGCGGATACCATACGAGTTCAAGTTCTATCTCTTATAGTCTTCGAGATCCACGCGTTCAAAATTTTAGCCTGTTTCACAGTGCCCGGTTTAGCTATTCTAGCGTCAGATTAGGCAAATTTTCAACTGTTAAAATTCATTAAAATGCTGTTTCCTACCGTTAGTCAAATAATTAAATATTTTTGCAGCACCCTTTTTTATGACAAATTTCCACTTCTGTAGAGGTAAACTTTGTGAAGCTCGCCTCGGCCCGCAAAAAGCGTATATTTTTGGTAAACTGTGGTTCGTCTAGTGTATAAATTATCCATGTTCAGCTGCCCCTACGTGCCCCTGTTAAAGTTAGCGATATTTCCAGCAATCACTTTTTGCAGTTTGGCATGGGGATGCAGACGCCATAATCTTTATGGGTTCTGCAGTAGTAGATCACATTTTTAGGAATATAATTCATTAATCGAAATGTTCCGAAGCGAACTTGACATCTATAGAATGCACCGGTAAAAATTTTTGTAATATTCGTTTTAAAAAAATTATGGAATAAATCAAATAGGTACATATGTTTAAGAAGCTTTTCGAGAGCAAGAACGCTTGTTGGTTAACGAAACATTAGGTTCTTTTGGATGAGGATAGTAAATTGTATTCCATCCTCAATGTACAACATTTTGATTCACTGCGGATACCGATCGGAATGATGTCGGAAGAAGCCCGAAACAAAGATTTTAGAAATTTTCGCTTGAGCCATACACGTAAAAACTCTTACAAAAACACAATGGATGAATTTTTGCACTTATTGTTAGTATCGTCAGATCCATTAATAACAAACTTTTCCAAAATTTCGACCAATAACTCGAGCAAGGCAGTTTCCTTTGAGATTAAAGGCCAAAATCTTCTTATGGACAATTGAAACTAGTTTATTTTGCAAAAAAAGTAAAGTAAACTAGAAAAAAATAAAAATAAACAATTTTACTTAATTACAATTACTAAATTTTATTTCTTATTGGGTTAACATTCCATACGAATTTCAAACTTTTTTAAATTATCATTATTTTTAATGATATTCCATATTCGACGCTAAATTACCAAAATCGGCCACAGTGCGTTTGTATGAGAAATTGTACATATATATGGGTATATGTCCTTTAAAAAACGGCCGATTTAGATAAAATTAGTTTTTTAGAAACATATAAAAAGATTCAACACATCTCAATTACGCTGATTTAAATAAATACTTAAGTACCTGTACAAAGACCTTCCATTTTCAGATTCAGGAATTATTTGATTCACACAACAAAATTCCATAAACTTTATGATTGTTAACGCCAATTTAACCACATTAAAAAGTCAATGAAGAAGCTGGCTTTGGTACTGTGACAACACTGATGATTTACCACTTAAAATTTTTTAAAATTGCGAGTCACCAATATGACGCCAAATAAGAATATGATATGAATATATTCATTTTATTTAAAACTTTTCTTTATGGATTGTTTTAGTATTGTCAGCACAAATACAGAAAATTTGTTAAGAGAGTTACAGAGAATCTTCGAAGGCGCCTCGAATATAGTTTATTTGCGGTGTCAGGCATAACTCGCCACAGAATCATTCGCAACCAATAAATCAAAATTCATATGTTAAACAACAATATCCTCCGTCACAAAAAAACCCTTGTTTAATTTGTTTCTGTAAAATTAATAATTATTAACGTCATTCCATGTAAATAATCGACGTCACTACCTGATAAATAAGTTAATTATAAGTAATAATAAAAATAATTATTTCCACTATTAAAACTAGCAATTACTTTAAATTAAGATTCTTTTAGAGAATATGGATCGTTTGCTGCATTTTTTTTCGGAAGATTCTGTATTTTGATCTCTGAAATATGGGTTCGCTTGATGCTCTTAAAACAGAACTCTTTAACTATTTGAAGAATTTCATCTCTAGTAAATGCTTTACCTATCAAAGAGGTAATTTTTGTGCCACGTTCATTCATTGGAGAAAGCCAATCGCTATTAATTTTACTTGGATTAATATTGTCAAGATGTTGGGTGCGGACACCATTGCCAGAAAGGGATATGCGATAACTGTTCTGTTTTTTCCGATAGATCAGCTGATGCGTACGCAAATGCTGATGAATTTTCGTCTTCATACTAGCACTAGGAGGAGCTAGCACCTTTGAGCAGTATTGCTGATGTTGGTCCAATACCTTATTATAAAGTTGACGATCAGTTACCTCTTTAATAGCCCTCAGTTGTTGCCATTGGTGATTGTCTTGCATGAGAGATGAGGCGGATGAAAATTCGTTAAGTTTACTGAAGTTAGGCACATATAAATCCGTCTGCATCAACAGAGGTCCCATCGATCCCGGCCGTCTAAAAAAAGTATCGTTAATTGCCAAGCCATGTTCCACAGGTACAAATTGCAGTAATGTATTATTTTTGCGTTCCAATGAAATTTGCGATTTCTTTTGTTGATTATACACAATAGTCCCCATTTTAGACGATATGCAGGATTTTTCAATTTCACGGTTCTTCGCACAGCTTCCAAAGAAACAGGGGTTCAAAACGGGTGCGCTTGACGTATTGTTTAGCCTAAAAGGAATAAGTTTTTGAGAGAGTTGTTTTTTTAGCGGCGCATAAAATTTTTTTTCCGATGACTGTTTGTTCACGCTTTTATCTTTATAAGGTTGATTAGATGAAGCTATCGTGGACAAAGTCACGTCGTCTTCTTTAGGGCTATGTGAAAAACTTCTTCGTTCGCGGAAGCATTTAAGTTCAAAGGAACTCATTTTCTTTGAGAAAGTGTAGGGCATTGATAATGGTAACGAGTTTGTACACAATTGTATACTTCTTGGTTGAATCTGCATATAAAACTTAGGATAAATGTCCAGCTCATCGCAGGTCTCGTTTAGAGTGCTATCAAAATCATTCAGGTCATCGTCAGATCTTATCTGAAGTTTTTTAACTCTTTCGTCAAACCTACGTGCGTTATTTTTAACCTCAGCAGGATTTAAGTGCGCATTGGATTTAAGTGGTAAGAGTTTTTTTCTGTGTTTGATCCTTTTCAGAGGGTTGCTTGTAAATCGGTTTCCATTTTAGACGCTTATCAGATATTTTCTGAAAATCTTCAAGCTTAAGCCGAGCCAATACTAAAGGACCTTAAGTGAAATAGGCATTCGGATTTTTAATGTACGTTTTCACAAACTTAGATTGGTTGAGAACCTTTTCTGTGGTTACGTAATCATCTATTTGAGAAGGATCAAACGATTTTGTTTCTTTAAAATTGTTCGTCTTATTCTCCTGAACTTTTAGATGTTGGGGTTTCGCAAGAAAGAAACGCAAGAAACGTTGGGGAGAAACACAAAAGTTTCTTTTAGTTTTTACTGTCGGATTTTTAATAGGCCGATGTGACAAAACGACATCACTTTTCCGAAATGGATTATGTCGATGGCTGATTGGACTTCCTTTTGTAAACTTGCATAAAGGTATGTAAACTTCCTCTCTTGTGCTTTGGTCTTGACATTGACCAATATTCATTTTAATAATCTATTTTTATAAAACGGACTAGGCAATACAATATACTAACGAAATTTTTTTTGAATTTTTGATTTCGGATGAACCGTTCTCGGGATATGATGTCTACCGCAAGAGACCATCGAAAAAAGACGATCTTGGGATTCGGCTATAACATTTTTATTATTTAATATTTTTTTATGAAAAAATCTAAATAAGTATCCAGAAACATGTACTAAACAACGTCACTAAAACATTTTTAATAAATATTTTCTGTGGTGTCGAAAAAAAATCGATAAAATTTGTTTTTAAAAAAAACTGTATATAACCCCTTAACGGAATGGATTCTCAGCAACATATTTTGGTTTCATACTTTTGTGCTTGGGCAAAACAACAACAAAATAGCAACGGCCATACTGCCGACTCAGAAGTGTAGCTTGTAAAGCGGCTGCTTTTATATTCATGGTAGATTTGTCATTTGAACAGTTTGGCATCAAAACATTTTTCAAAATTATTTATTTTGGCAAAACTTTGACACAATTTTAATCTACGCGGATACCATACGAGTTCAAGTTCTATCTCTTATAGTCTTCGAGATCCACGCGTTCAAAATTTTAGGCTGTTTCACAGTGCCCGGTTTAGCTATTCTAGCGTCAGATTAGGCAAATTTTCAACTGTTAAAATTCATTAAAATGCTGTTTCCTACCGATAGTCAAATAATTAAATATTTTTGCAGTACCCTTTTTTTATGACAAATTTCCACTTCTGTAGAGGTAAACTTTGTGAAGCTCGCCTCGGCCCGCAAAAAGCGTATATTTTTGGTAAACTGTGGTTCGTCTAGTGTATAAATTATCCATGTTCAGCTGCCCCTACGTGCCCCTGTTAAAGTTAGCGATATTTCCAGCAATCACTTTTTGCAGTTTGGCATGGGGATGCAGACGCCATAATCTTTATGGGTTCTGCAGTAGTAGATCACATTTTTAGGAATATAATTCATTAATCGAAATGTTCCGAAGCGAACTTGACATCTATAGAATGCACCGGTAAAAATTTTTGTAATATTCGTTTTAAAAAAATTATGGAATAAATCAAATAGGTACATATGTTTAAGAAGCTTTTCGAGAGCAAGAACGCTTGTTGGTTAACGAAACATTAGGTTCTTTTGGATGAGGATAGTAAATTGGATTCCATCCTCAATGTACAACATTTTGATTCACTGCGGATACCGATCGGAATGATGTCGGAAGAAGCCCGAAACAAAGATTTAAGAAATTTTCGCTTGAGCCATACACGTAAAAACTCTTACAAAAACACAATGGATGAATTTTTGCACTTATTGTTACTATCGTCAGATCCATTAATAATAAACTTTTCCAAAAGTTCGACCAATAACTCGAGCAAGGCAGTTTCCTTTGAGATTAAAGGCCAAAATCTTCTTATGGACAATTGAAACTAGTTTATTTTGCAAAAAAAGTAAAGTAAACTAGAAAAAAATAAAAATAAACAATTTTACTTAATTACAATTACTAAATTTTATTTCTTATTGGGTTAACATTCCATACGAATTTCAAACTTTTTTAAATTATCATTATTTTTAATGATATTCCATATTCGACGCTAAATTACCAAAATCGGCCACAGTGCGTTTGTATGAGAAATTGTACATATATATGGGTATATGTCCTTTAAAAAACGGCCGATTTAGATAAAATTAGTTTTTTAGAAACATATAAAAAGATTCAACACATCTCAATTACGCTGATTTAAATAAATACTTAAGTACCTGTACAAAGACCTTCCATTTTCAGATTCAGGAATTATTTGATTCACACAACAAAATTCCATAAACTTTATGATTGTTAACGCCAATTTAACCACATTAAAAAGTCAATGAAGAAGCTGGCTTTGGTACTGTGACAACACTGATGATTTACCACTTAAAATTTTTTAAAATTGCGAGTCACCAATATGACGCCAAATAAGAATATGATATGAATATATTCATTTTATTTAAAACTTTTCTTTATGGATTGTTTTAGTATTGTCAGCACAAATACAGAAAATTTGTTAAGAGAGTTACAGAGAATCTTCGAAGGCGCCTCGAATATAGTTTATTTGCGGTGTCAGGCATAACTCGCCACAGAATCATTCGCAACCAATAAATCAAAATTCATATGTTAAACAACAATATCCTCCGTCACAAAAAAACCCTTGTTTAATTTGTTTCTGTAAAATTAATAATTATTAACGTCATTCCATGTAAATAATCGACGTCACTACCTGATGAATAAGTTAATTATAAGTAATAATAAAAATAATTATTTCCACTATTAAAACTAGCAATTACTTTAAATTAAGATTCTTTTAGAGAATATGGATCGTTTGCTGCATTTTTTTCGGAAGATTCTGTATTTTGATCTCTGAAATATGGGTTCGCTTGATGCTCTTAAAACAGAACTCTTTAACTTTTTGAAGAATTTCATCTCTAGTAAATGCTTTACCTATCAAAGAGGTAATTTTTGTGCCACGTTCATTCATTGGAGAAAGCCAATCGCTATTAATTTTACTTGGATTAATGTTGTCAAGATGTTGGGTGCGGACACCATTGCCAGAAAGGGATATGCGATAACTGTTCTGTTTTTTCCGATAGATCAGCTGATGCGTACGCAAATGCTGATGAATTTTCGTCTTCATACTAGCACTAGGAGGAGCTAGCACCTTTGAGCAGTATTGCTGATGTTGGTCCAATACCTTATTATAAAGTTGACGATCAGTTACCTCTTTAATAGCCCTCAGTTGTTGCCATTGGTGATTGTCTTGCATGAGAGATGAGGCGGATGAAAATTCGTTAAGTTTACTGAAGTTAGGCACATATAAATCCGTCTGCATCAACAGAGGTCCCATCGATCCCGGCCGTCTAAAAAAAGTATCGTTAATTGCCAAGCCATGTTCCACAGGTACAAATTGCAGTAATGTATTATTTTTGCGTTCCATGCAAATTTGCGATTTCTTTTGTTGATTATACACAATAGTCCCCATTTTAGGCGATATGCAGGATTTTTCAATTTCACGGTTCTTCGCACAGCTTCCAAAGAAACAGGGGTTCAAAACGGGTGCGCTTGACGTATTGTTTAGCCTAAAAGGAATAAGTTTTTGAGAGAGTTGTTTTTTTAGCGGCGCATAAAATTTTTTTTCCGATGACTGTTTGTTCACGCTTTTATCTTTATAAGGTTGATTAGATGAAGCTATCGTGGACAAAGTCACGTCGTCTTCTTTAGGGCTATGTGAAAAACTTTTTCGTTCGCGGAAGCATTTAAGTTCAAAGGAACTCATTTTCTTTGAGAAAGTGTAGGGCATTGATAATGGTAACGAGTTTGTACACAATTGTATACTTCTTGGTTGAATCTGCATATAAAACTTAGGATAAATGTCCAGCTCATCGCAGGTCTCGTTTAGAGTGCTATCAAAATCATTCAGGTCATCGTCAGATCTTATCTGAAGTTTTTTAACTCTTTCGTCAAACCTACGTGCGTTATTTTTAACCTCAGCAGGATTTAAGTGCGCATTGGATTTAAGTGGTAAGAGTTTTTTTCTGTGTTTGATCCTTTTCAGAGGGTTGCTTGTAAATCGGTTTCCATTTTAGACGCTTATCAGATATTTTCTGAAAATCTTCAAGCTTAAGCCGAGCCAATACTAAAGGACCTTAAGTGAAATAGGCATTCGGATTTTTAATGTACGTTTTCACAAACTTAGATTGGTTGAGAACTTTTTCTGTGGTTACGTAATCATCTATTTGAGAAGGATCAAACGATTTTGTTTCTTTAAAATTGTTCGTCTTATTCTCCTGAACTTTTAGATGTTGGGGTTTCGCAAGAAAGAAACGCAAGAAACGTTGGGGAGAAACACAAAAGTTTCTTTTAGTTTTTACTGTCGGATTTTTAATAGGCCGATGTGACAAAACGACATCACTTTTCCGAAATGGATTATGTCGATGGCTGATTGGACTTCCTTTTGTAAACTTGCATAAAGGTATGTAAACTTCCTCTCTTGTGCTTTGGTCTTGACATTGACCAATATTCATTTTAATAATCTATTTTTATAAAACGGACTAGGCAATACAATATACTAACGAAATTTTTTTTGAATTTTTGATTTCGGATGAACCGTTCTCGGGATATGATGTCTACCGCAAGAGACCATCGAAAAAAGACGATCTTGGGATTCGGCTATAACATTTTTATTATTTAATATTTTTTTATGAAAAAATCTAAATAAGTATCCAGAAACATGTACTAAACAACGTCACTAAAACATTTTTAATAAATATTTTCTGTGGTGTCGAAAAAAAATCGATAAAATTTGTTTTTAAAAAAAAACTGTATATAACCCCTTAACGGAATGGATTCTCAGCAACATATTTTGGTTTCATACTTTTGTGCTTGGGCAAAACAACAACAAAATAGCAACGGCCATACTGCCGACTCAGAAGTGTAGCTTGTAAAGCGGCTGCTTTTATATTCATGGTAGATTTGTCATTTGAACAGTTTGGCATCAAAACATTTTTCAAAATTATTTATTTTGGCAAAACTTTGACACAATTTTAATCTACGCGGATACCATACGAGTTCAAGTTCTATCTCTTATAGTCTTCGAGATCCACGCGTTCAAAATTTTAGGCTGTTTCACAGTGCCCGGTTTAGCTATTCTAGCGTCAGATTAGGCAAATTTTCAACTGTTAAAATTCATTAAAATGCTGTTTCCTACCGATAGTCAAATAATTAAATATTTTTGCAGTACCCTTTTTTTATGACAAATTTCCACTTCTGTAGAGGTAAACTTTGTGAAGCTCGCCTCGGCCCGCAAAAAGCGTATATTTTTGGTAAACTGTGGTTCGTCTAGTGTATAAATTATCCATGTTCAGCTGCCCCTACGTGCCCCTGTTAAAGTTAGCGATATTTCCAGCAATCACTTTTTGCAGTTTGGCATGGGGATGCAGACGCCATAATCTTTATGGGTTCTGCAGTAGTAGATCACATTTTTAGGAATATAATTCATTAATCGAAATGTTCCGAAGCGAACTTGACATCTATAGAATGCACCGGTAAAAATTTTTGTAATATTCGTTTTAAAAAAATTATGGAATAAATCAAATAGGTACATATGTTTAAGAAGCTTTTCGAGAGCAAGAACGCTTGTTGGTTAACGAAACATTAGGTTCTTTTGGATGAGGATAGTAAATTGGATTCCATCCTCAATGTACAACATTTTGATTCACTGCGGATACCGATCGGAATGATGTCGGAAGAAGCCCGAAACAAAGATTTAAGAAATTTTCGCTTGAGCCATACACGTAAAAACTCTTACAAAAACACAATGGATGAATTTTTGCACTTATTGTTACTATCGTCAGATCCATTAATAATAAACTTTTCCAAAAGTTCGACCAATAACTCGAGCAAGGCAGTTTCCTTTGAGATTAAAGGCCAAAATCTTCTTATGGACAATTGAAACTAGTTTATTTTGCAAAAAAAGTAAAGTAAACTAGAAAAAAATAAAAATAAACAATTTTACTTAATTACAATTACTAAATTTTATTTCTTATTGGGTTAACATTCCATACGAATTTCAAACTTTTTTAAATTATCATTATTTTTAATGATATTCCATATTCGACGCTAAATTACCCAAATCGGCCACAGTGCGTTTGTATGAGAAATTGTACATATATATGGGTATATGTCCTTTAAAATAAGATAAAATTAGTTTTTTAGAAACATATAAAAAGATTCAACACATCTCAATTACGCTGATTTAAATAAATACTTAAGTACCTGTACAAAGACCTTCCATTTTCAGATTCAGGAATTATTTGATTCACACAACAAAATTCCATAAACTTTATGATTGTTAACGCCAATTTAACCACATTAAAAAGTCAATGAAGAAGCTGGCTTTGGTACTGTGACAACACTGATGATTTACCACTTAAAATTTTTTAAAATTGCGAGTCACCAATATGACGCCAAATAAGAATATGATATGAATATATTCATTTTATTTAAAACTTTTCTTTATGGATTGTTTTAGTATTGTCAGCACAAATACAGAAAATTTGTTAAGAGAGTTACAGAGAATCTTCGAAGGCGCCTCGAATATAGTTTATTTGCGGTGTCAGGCATAACTCGCCACAGAATCATTCGCAACCAATAAATCAAAATTCATATGTTAAACAACAATATCCTCCGTCACAAAAAAACCCTTGTTTAATTTGTTTCTGTAAAATTAATAATTATTAACGTCATTCCATGTAAATAATCGACGTCACTACCTAATGAATAAGTTAATTATAAGTAATAATAAAAATAATTATTTCCACTATTAAAACTAGCAATTACTTTAAATTAAGATTCTTTTAGAGAATATGGATCGTTTGCTGCATTTTTTTTCGGAAGATTCTGTATTTTGATCTCTGAAATATGGGTTCGCTTGATGCTCTTAAAACAGAACTCTTTAACTTTTTGAAGAATTTCATCTCTAGTAAATGCTTTACCTATCAAAGAGGTAATTTTTGTGCCACGTTCATTCATTGGAGAAAGCCAATCGCTATTAATTTTACTTGGATTAATGTTGTCAAGATGTTGGGTGCGGACACCATTGGCAGAAAGGGATATGCGATAACTGTTCTGTTTTTTCCGATAGATCAGCTGATGCGTACGCAAATGCTGATGAATTTTCGTCTTCATACTAGCACTAGGAGGAGCTAGCACCTTTGAGCAGTATTGCTGATGTTGGTCCAATACCTTATTATAAAGTTGACGATCAGTTACCTCTTTAATAGCCCTCAGTTGTTGCCATTGGTGATTGTCTTGCATGAGAGATGAGGCGGATGAAAATTCGTTAAGTTTACTGAAGTTAGGCACATATAAATCCGTCTGCATCAACAGAGGTCCCATCGATCCCGGCCGTCTAAAAAAAGTATCGTTAATTGCCAAGCCATGTTCCACAGGTACAAATTGCAGTAATGTATTATTTTTGCGTTCCAATGAAATTTGCGATTTCTTTTGTTGATTATACACAATAGTCCCCATTTTAGACGATATGCAGGATTTTTCAATTTCACGGTTCTTCGCACAGCTTCCAAAGAAACAGGGGTTCAAAACGGGTGCGCTTGACGTATTGTTTAGCCTAAAAGGAATAAGTTTTTGAGAGAGTTGTTTTTTTAGCGGCGCATAAAATTTTTTTTCCGATGACTGTTTGTTCACGCTTTTATCTTTATAAGGTTGATTAGATGAAGCTATCGTGGACAAAGTCACGTCGTCTTCTTTAGGGCTATGTGAAAAACTTCTTCGTTCGCGGAAGCATTTAAGTTCAAAGGAACTCATTTTCTTTGAGAAAGTGTAGGGCATTGATAATGGTAACGAGTTTGTACACAATTGTATACTTCTTGGTTGAATCTGCATATAAAACTTAGGATAAATGTCCAGCTCATCGCAGGTCTCGTTTAGAGTGCTATCAAAATCATTCAGGTCATCGTCAGATCTTATCTGAAGTTTTTTAACTCTTTCGTCAAACCTACGTGCGTTATTTTTAACCTCAGCAGGATTTAAGTGCGCATTGGATTTAAGTGGTAAGAGTTTTTTTCTGTGTTTGATCCTTTTCAGAGGGTTGCTTGTAAATCGGTTTCCATTTTAGACGCTTATCAGATATTTTCTGAAAATCTTCAAGCTTAAGCCGAGCCAATACTAAAGGACCTTAAGTGAAATAGGCATTCGGATTTTTAATGTACGTTTTCACAAACTTAGATTGGTTGAGAACTTTTTCTGTGGTTACGTAATCATCTATTTGAGAAGGATCAAACGATTTTGTTTCTTTAAAATTGTTCGTCTTATTCTCCTGAACTTTTAGATGTTGGGGTTTCGCAAGAAAGAAACGCAAGAAACGTTGGGGAGAAACACAAAAGTTTCTTTTAGTTTTTACTGTCGGATTTTTAATAGGCCGATGTGACAAAACGACATCACTTTTCCGAAATGGATTATGTCGATGGCTGATTGGACTTCCTTTTGTAAACTTGCATAAAGGTATGTAAACTTCCTCTCTTGTGCTTTGGTCTTGACATTGACCAATATTCATTTTAATAATCTATTTTTATAAAACGGACTAGGCAATACAATATACTAACGAAATTTTTTTTGAATTTTTGATTTCGGATGAACCGTTCTCGGGATATGATGTCTACCGCAAGAGACCATCGAAAAAAGACGATCTTGGGATTCGGCTATAACATTTTTATTATTTAATATTTTTTTATGAAAAAATCTAAATAAGTATCCAGAAACATGTACTAAACAACGTCACTAAAACATTTTTAATAAATATTTTCTGTGGTGTCGAAAAAAAATCGATAAAATTTGTTTTTAAAAAAAACTGTATATAACCCCTTAACGGAATGGATTCTCAGCAACATATTTTGGTTTCATACTTTTGTGCTTGGGCAAAACAACAACAAAATAGCAACGGCCATACTGCCGACTCAGAAGTGTAGCTTGTAAAGCGGCTGCTTTTATATTCATGGTAGATTTGTCATTTGAACAGTTTGGCATCAAAACATTTTTCAAAATTATTTATTTTGGCAAAACTTTGACACAATTTTAATCTACGCGGATACCATACGAGTTCAAGTTCTATCTCTTATAGTCTTCGAGATCCACGCGTTCAAAATTTTAGGCTGTTTCACAGTGCCCGGTTTAGCTATTCTAGCGTCAGATTAGGCAAATTTTCAACTGTTAAAATTCATTAAAATGCTGTTTCCTACCGATAGTCAAATAATTAAATATTTTTGCAGTACCCTTTTTTTATGACAAATTTCCACTTCTGTAGAGGTAAACTTTGTGAAGCTCGCCTCGGCCCGCAAAAAGCGTATATTTTTGGTAAACTGTGGTTCGTCTAGTGTATAAATTATCCATGTTCAGCTGCCCCTACGTGCCCCTGTTAAAGTTAGCGATATTTCCAGCAATCACTTTTTGCAGTTTGGCATGGGGATGCAGACGCCATAATCTTTATGGGTTCTGCAGTAGTAGATCACATTTTTAGGAATATAATTCATTAATCGAAATGTTCCGAAGCGAACTTGACATCTATAGAATGCACCGGTAAAAATTTTTGTAACATTCGTTTTAAAAAAATTATGGAATAAATCAAATAGGTACATATGTTTAAGAAGCTTTTCGAGAGCAAGAACGCTTGTTGGTTAACGAAACATTAGGTTCTTTTGGATGAGGATAGTAAATTGGATTCCATCCTCAATGTACAACATTTTGATTCACTGCGGATACCGATCGGAATGATGTCGGAAGAAGCCCGAAACAAAGATTTAAGAAATTTTCGCTTGAGCCATACACGTAAAAACTCTTACAAAAACACAATGGATGAATTTTTGCACTTATTGTTACTATCGTCAGATCCATTAATAATAAACTTTTCCAAAAGTTCGACCAATAACTCGAGCAAGGCAGTTTCCTTTGAGATTAAAGGCCAAAATCTTCTTATGGACAATTGAAACTAGTTTATTTTGCAAAAAAAGTAAAGTAAACTAGAAAAAAATAAAAATAAACAATTTTACTTAATTACAATTACTAAATTTTATTTCTTATTGGGTTAACATTCCATACGAATTTCAAACTTTTTTAAATTATCATTATTTTTAATGATATTCCATATTCGACGCTAAATTACCAAAATCGGCCACAGTGCGTTTGTATGAGAAATTGTACATATATATGGGTATATGTCCTTTAAAAAACGGCCGATTTAGATAAAATTAGTTTTTTAGAAACATATAAAAAGATTCAACACATCTCAATTACGCTGATTTAAATAAATACTTAAGTACCTGTACAAAGACCTTCCATTTTCAGATTCAGGAATTATTTGATTCACACAACAAAATTCCATAAACTTTATGATTGTTAACGCCAATTTAACCACATTAAAAAGTCAATGAAGAAGCTGGCTTTGGTACTGTGACAACACTGATGATTTACCACTTAAAATTTTTTAAAATTGCGAGTCACCAATATGACGCCAAATAAGAATATGATATGAATATATTCATTTTATTTAAAACTTTTCTTTATGGATTGTTTTAGTATTGTCAGCACAAATACAGAAAATTTGTTAAGAGAGTTACAGAGAATCTTCGAAGGCGCCTCGAATATAGTTTATTTGCGGTGTCAGGCATAACTCGCCACAGAATCATTCGCAACCAATAAATCAAAATTCATATGTTAAACAACAATATCCTCCGTCACAAAAAAACCCTTGTTTAATTTGTTTCTGTAAAATTAATAATTATTAACGTCATTCCATGTAAATAATCGACGTCACTACCTAATGAATAAGTTAATTATAAGTAATAATAAAAATAATTATTTCCACTATTAAAACTAGCAATTACTTTAAATTAAGATTCTTTTAGAGAATATGGATCGTTTGCTGCATTTTTTTTCGGAAGATTCTGTATTTTGATCTCTGAAATATGGGTTCGCTTGATGCTCTTAAAACAGAACTCTTTAACTTTTTGAAGAATTTCATCTCTAGTAAATGCTTTACCTATCAAAGAGGTAATTTTTGTGCCACGTTCATTCATTGGAGAAAGCCAATCGCTATTAATTTTACTTGGATTAATGTTGTCAAGATGTTGGGTGCGGACACCATTGGCAGAAAGGGATATGCGATAACTGTTCTGTTTTTTCCGATAGATCAGCTGATGCGTACGCAAATGCTGATGAATTTTCGTCTTCATACTAGCACTAGGAGGAGCTAGCACCTTTGAGCAGTATTGCTGATGTTGGTCCAATACCTTATTATAAAGTTGACGATCAGTTACCTCTTTAATAGCCCTCAGTTGTTGCCATTGGTGATTGTCTTGCATGAGAGATGAGGCGGATGAAAATTCGTTAAGTTTACTGAAGTTAGGCACATATAAATCCGTCTGCATCAACAGAGGTCCCATCGATCCCGGCCGTCTAAAAAAAGTATCGTTAATTGCCAAGCCATGTTCCACAGGTACAAATTGCAGTAATGTATTATTTTTGCGTTCCATGCAAATTTGCGATTTCTTTTGTTGATTATACACAATAGTCCCCATTTTAGGCGATATGCAGGATTTTTCAATTTCACGGTTCTTCGCACAGCTTCCAAAGAAACAGGGGTTCAAAACGGGTGCGCTTGACGTATTGTTTAGCCTAAAAGGAATAAGTTTTTGAGAGAGTTGTTTTTTTAGCGGCGCATAAAATTTTTTTTCCGATGACTGTTTGTTCACGCTTTTATCTTTATAAGGTTGATTAGATGAAGCTATCGTGGACAAAGTCACGTCGTCTTCTTTAGGGCTATGTGAAAAACTTTTTCGTTCGCGGAAGCATTTAAGTTCAAAGGAACTCATTTTCTTTGAGAAAGTGTAGGGCATTGATAATGGTAACGAGTTTGTACACAATTGTATACTTCTTGGTTGAATCTGCATATAAAACTTAGGATAAATGTCCAGCTCATCGCAGGTCTCGTTTAGAGTGCTATCAAAATCATTCAGGTCATCGTCAGATCTTATCTGAAGTTTTTTAACTCTTTCGTCAAACCTACGTGCGTTATTTTTAACCTCAGCAGGATTTAAGTGCGCATTGGATTTAAGTGGTAAGAGTTTTTTTTTGTGTTTGATCCTTTTCAGAGGGTTGCTTGTAAATCGGTTTCCATTTTAGACGCTTATCAGATATTTTCTGAAAATCTTCAAGCTTAAGCCGAGCCAATACTAAAGGACCTTAAGTGAAATAGGCATTCGGATTTTTAATGTACGTTTTCACAAACTTAGATTGGTTGAGAACTTTTTCTGTGGTTACGTAATCATCTATTTGAGAAGGATCAAACGATTTTGTTTCTTTAAAATTGTTCGTCTTATTCTCCTGAACTTTTAGATGTTGGGGTTTCGCAAGAAAGAAACGCAAGAAACGTTGGGGAGAAACACAAAAGTTTCTTTTAGTTTTTACTGTCGGATTTTTAATAGGCCGATGTGACAAAACGACATCACTTTTCCGAAATGGATTATGTCGATGGCTGATTGGACTTCCTTTTGTAAACTTGCATAAAGGTATGTAAACTTCCTCTCTTGTGCTTTGGTCTTGACATTGACCAATATTCATTTTAATAATCTATTTTTATAAAACGGACTAGGCAATACAATATACTAACGAAATTTTTTTTGAATTTTTGATTTCGGATGAACCGTTCTCGGGATATGATGTCTACCGCAAGAGACCATCGAAAAAAGACGATCTTGGGATTCGGCTATAACATTTTTATTATTTAATATTTTTTTATGAAAAAATCTAAATAAGTATCCAGAAACATGTACTAAACAACGTCACTAAAACATTTTTAATAAATATTTTCTGTGGTGTCGAAAAAAAATCGATAAAATTTGTTTTTAAAAAAAACTGTATATAACCCCTTAACGGAATGGATTCTCAGCAACATATTTTGGTTTCATACTTTTGTGCTTGGGCAAAACAACAACAAAATAGCAACGGCCATACTGCCGACTCAGAAGTGTAGCTTGTAAAGCGGCTGCTTTTATATTCATGGTAGATTTGTCATTTGAACAGTTTGGCATCAAAACATTTTTCAAAATTATTTATTTTGGCAAAACTTTGACACAATTTTAATCTACGCGGATACCATACGAGTTCAAGTTCTATCTCTTATAGTCTTCGAGATCCACGCGTTCAAAATTTTAGGCTGTTTCACAGTGCCCGGTTTAGCTATTCTAGCGTCAGATTAGGCAAATTTTCAACTGTTAAAATTCATTAAAATGCTGTTTCCTACCGATAGTCAAATAATTAAATATTTTTGCAGTACCCTTTTTTTATGACAAATTTCCACTTCTGTAGAGGTAAACTTTGTGAAGCTCGCCTCGGCCCACAAAAAGCGTATATTTTTGGTAAACTGTGGTTCGTCTAGTGTATAAATTATCCATGTTCAGCTGCCCCTACGTGCCCCTGTTAAAGTTAGCGATATTTCCAGCAATCACTTTTTGCAGTTTGGCATGGGGATGCAGACGCCATAATCTTTATGGGTTCTGCAGTAGTAGATCACATTTTTAGGAATATAATTCATTAATCGAAATGTTCCGAAGCGAACTTGACATCTATAGAATGCACCGGTAAAAATTTTTGTAATATTCGTTTTAAAAAAATTATGGAATAAATCAAATAGGTACATATGTTTAAGAAGCTTTTCGAGAGCAAGAACGCTTGTTGGTTAACGAAACATTAGGTTCTTTTGGATGAGGATAGTAAATTGGATTCCATCCTCAATGTACAACATTTTGATTCACTGCGGATACCGATCGGAATGATGTCGGAAGAAGCCCGAAACAAAGATTTAAGAAATTTTCGCTTGAGCCATACACGTAAAAACTCTTACAAAAACACAATGGATGAATTTTTGCACTTATTGTTACTATCGTCAGATCCATTAATAATAAACTTTTCCAAAAGTTCGACCAATAACTCGAGCAAGGCAGTTTCCTTTGAGATTAAAGGCCAAAATCTTCTTATGGACAATTGAAACTAGTTTATTTTGCAAAAAAAGTAAAGTAAACTAGAAAAAAATAAAAATAAACAATTTTACTTAATTACAATTACTAAATTTTATTTCTTATTGGGTTAACATTCCATACGAATTTCAAACTTTTTTAAATTATCATTATTTTTAATGATATTCCATATTCGACGCTAAATTACCAAAATCGGCCACAGTGCGTTTGTATGAGAAATTGTACATATATATGGGTATATGTCCTTTAAAAAACGGCCGATTTAGATAAAATTAGTTTTTTAGAAACATATAAAAAGATTCAACACATCTCAATTACGCTGATTTAAATAAATACTTAAGTACCTGTACAAAGACCTTCCATTTTCAGATTCAGGAATTATTTGATTCACACAACAAAATTCCATAAACTTTATGATTGTTAACGCCAATTTAACCACATTAAAAAGTCAATGAAGAAGCTGGCTTTGGTACTGTGACAACACTGATGATTTACCACTTAAAATTTTTTAAAATTGCGAGTCACCAATATGACGCCAAATAAGAATATGATATGAATATATTCATTTTATTTAAAACTTTTCTTTATGGATTGTTTTAGTATTGTCAGCACAAATACAGAAAATTTGTTAAGAGAGTTACAGAGAATCTTCGAAGGCGCCTCGAATATAGTTTATTTGCGGTGTCAGGCATAACTCGCCACAGAATCATTCGCAACCAATAAATCAAAATTCATATGTTAAACAACAATATCCTCCGTCACAAAAAAACCCTTGTTTAATTTGTTTCTGTAAAATTAATAATTATTAACGTCATTCCATGTAAATAATCGACGTCACTACCTAATGAATAAGTTAATTATAAGTAATAATAAAAATAATTATTTCCACTATTAAAACTAGCAATTACTTTAAATTAAGATTCTTTTAGAGAATATGGATCGTTTGCTGCATTTTTTTTCGGAAGATTCTGTATTTTGATCTCTGAAATATGGGTTCGCTTGATGCTCTTAAAACAGAACTCTTTAACTTTTTGAAGAATTTCATCTCTAGTAAATGCTTTACCTATCAAAGAGGTAATTTTTGTGCCACGTTCATTCATTGGAGAAAGCCAATCGCTATTAATTTTACTTGGATTAATGTTGTCAAGATGTTGGGTGCGGACACCATTGCCAGAAAGGGATATGCGATAACTGTTCTGTTTTTTCCGATAGATCAGCTGATGCGTACGCAAATGCTGATGAATTTTCGTCTTCATACTAGCACTAGGAGGAGCTAGCACCTTTGAGCAGTATTGCTGATGTTGGTCCAATACCTTATTATAAAGTTGACGATCAGTTACCTCTTTAATAGCCCTCAGTTGTTGCCATTGGTGATTGTCTTGCATGAGAGATGAGGCGGATGAAAATTCGTTAAGTTTACTGAAGTTAGGCACATATAAATCCGTCTGCATCAACAGAGGTCCCATCGATCCCGGCCGTCTAAAAAAAGTATCGTTAATTGCCAAGCCATGTTCCACAGGTACAAATTGCAGTAATGTATTATTTTTGCGTTCCATGCAAATTTGCGATTTCTTTTGTTGATTATACACAATAGTCCCCATTTTAGGCGATATGCAGGATTTTTCAATTTCACGGTTCTTCGCACAGCTTCCAAAGAAACAGGGGTTCAAAACGGGTGCGCTTGACGTATTGTTTAGCCTAAAAGGAATAAGTTTTTGAGAGAGTTGTTTTTTTAGCGGCGCATAAAATTTTTTTTCCGATGACTGTTTGTTCACGCTTTTATCTTTATAAGGTTGATTAGATGAAGCTATCGTGGACAAAGTCACGTCGTCTTCTTTAGGGCTATGTGAAAAACTTTTTCGTTCGCGGAAGCATTTAAGTTCAAAGGAACTCATTTTCTTTGAGAAAGTGTAGGGCATTGATAATGGTAACGAGTTTGTACACAATTGTATACTTCTTGGTTGAATCTGCATATAAAACTTAGGATAAATGTCCAGCTCATCGCAGGTCTCGTTTAGAGTGCTATCAAAATCATTCAGGTCATCGTCAGATCTTATCTGAAGTTTTTTAACTCTTTCGTCAAACCTACGTGCGTTATTTTTAACCTCAGCAGGATTTAAGTGCGCATTGGATTTAAGTGGTAAGAGTTTTTTTTTGTGTTTGATCCTTTTCAGAGGGTTGCTTGTAAATCGGTTTCCATTTTAGACGCTTATCAGATATTTTCTGAAAATCTTCAAGCTTAAGCCGAGCCAATACTAAAGGACCTTAAGTGAAATAGGCATTCGGATTTTTAATGTACGTTTTCACAAACTTAGATTGGTTGAGAACTTTTTCTGTGGTTACGTAATCATCTATTTGAGAAGGATCAAACGATTTTGTTTCTTTAAAATTGTTCGTCTTATTCTCCTGAACTTTTAGATGTTGGGGTTTCGCAAGAAAGAAACGCAAGAAACGTTGGGGAGAAACACAAAAGTTTCTTTTAGTTTTTACTGTCGGATTTTTAATAGGCCGATGTGACAAAACGACATCACTTTTCCGAAATGGATTATGTCGATGGCTGATTGGACTTCCTTTTGTAAACTTGCATAAAGGTATGTAAACTTCCTCTCTTGTGCTTTGGTCTTGACATTGACCAATATTCATTTTAATAATCTATTTTTATAAAACGGACTAGGCAATACAATATACTAACGAAATTTTTTTTGAATTTTTGATTTCGGATGAACCGTTCTCGGGATATGATGTCTACCGCAAGAGACCATCGAAAAAAGACGATCTTGGGATTCGGCTATAACATTTTTATTATTTAATATTTTTTTATGAAAAAATCTAAATAAGTATCCAGAAACATGTACTAAACAACGTCACTAAAACATTTTTAATAAATATTTTCTGTGGTGTCGAAAAAAAATCGATAAAATTTGTTTTTAAAAAAAACTGTATATAACCCCTTAACGGAATGGATTCTCAGCAACATATTTTGGTTTCATACTTTTGTGCTTGGGCAAAACAACAACAAAATAGCAACGGCCATACTGCCGACTCAGAAGTGTAGCTTGTAAAGCGGCTGCTTTTATATTCATGGTAGATTTGTCATTTGAACAGTTTGGCATCAAAACATTTTTCAAAATTATTTATTTTGGCAAAACTTTGACACAATTTTAATCTACGCGGATACCATACGAGTTCAAGTTCTATCTCTTATAGTCTTCGAGATCCACGCGTTCAAAATTTTAGGCTGTTTCACAGTGCCCGGTTTAGCTATTCTAGCGTCAGATTAGGCAAATTTTCAACTGTTAAAATTCATTAAAATGCTGTTTCCTACCGATAGTCAAATAATTAAATATTTTTGCAGTACCCTTTTTTTATGACAAATTTCCACTTCTGTAGAGGTAAACTTTGTGAAGCTCGCCTCGGCCCACAAAAAGCGTATATTTTTGGTAAACTGTGGTTCGTCTAGTGTATAAATTATCCATGTTCAGCTGCCCCTACGTGCCCCTGTTAAAGTTAGCGATATTTCCAGCAATCACTTTTTGCAGTTTGGCATGGGGATGCAGACGCCATAATCTTTATGGGTTCTGCAGTAGTAGATCACATTTTTAGGAATATAATTCATTAATCGAAATGTTCCGAAGCGAACTTGACATCTATAGAATGCACCGGTAAAAATTTTTGTAATATTCGTTTTAAAAAAATTATGGAATAAATCAAATAGGTACATATGTTTAAGAAGCTTTTCGAGAGCAAGAACGCTTGTTGGTTAACGAAACATTAGGTTCTTTTGGATGAGGATAGTAAATTGGATTCCATCCTCAATGTACAACATTTTGATTCACTGCGGATACCGATCGGAATGATGTCGGAAGAAGCCCGAAACAAAGATTTAAGAAATTTTCGCTTGAGCCATACACGTAAAAACTCTTACAAAAACACAATGGATGAATTTTTGCACTTATTGTTACTATCGTCAGATCCATTAATAATAAACTTTTCCAAAAGTTCGACCAATAACTCGAGCAAGGCAGTTTCCTTTGAGATTAAAGGCCAAAATCTTCTTATGGACAATTGAAACTAGTTTATTTTGCAAAAAAAGTAAAGTAAACTAGAAAAAAATAAAAATAAACAATTTTACTTAATTACAATTACTAAATTTTATTTCTTATTGGGTTAACATTCCATACGAATTTCAAACTTTTTTAAATTATCATTATTTTTAATGATATTCCATATTCGACGCTAAATTACCCAAATCGGCCACAGTGCGTTTGTATGAGAAATTGTACATATATATGGGTATATGTCCTTTAAAATAAGATAAAATTAGTTTTTTAGAAACATATAAAAAGATTCAACACATCTCAATTACGCTGATTTAAATAAATACTTAAGTACCTGTACAAAGACCTTCCATTTTCAGATTCAGGAATTATTTGATTCACACAACAAAATTCCATAAACTTTATGATTGTTAACGCCAATTTAACCACATTAAAAAGTCAATGAAGAAGCTGGCTTTGGTACTGTGACAACACTGATGATTTACCACTTAAAATTTTTTAAAATTGCGAGTCACCAATATGACGCCAAATAAGAATATGATATGAATATATTCATTTTATTTAAAACTTTTCTTTATGGATTGTTTTAGTATTGTCAGCACAAATACAGAAAATTTGTTAAGAGAGTTACAGAGAATCTTCGAAGGCGCCTCGAATATAGTTTATTTGCGGTGTCAGGCATAACTCGCCACAGAATCATTCGCAACCAATAAATCAAAATTCATATGTTAAACAACAATATCCTCCGTCACAAAAAAACCCTTGTTTAATTTGTTTCTGTAAAATTAATAATTATTAACGTCATTCCATGTAAATAATCGACGTCACTACCTGATGAATAAGTTAATTATAAGTAATAATAAAAATAATTATTTCCACTATTAAAACTAGCAATTACTTTAAATTAAGATTCTTTTAGAGAATATGGATCGTTTGCTGCATTTTTTTTCGGAAGATTCTGTATTTTGATCTCTGAAATATGGGTTCGCTTGATGCTCTTAAAACAGAACTCTTTAACTTTTTGAAGAATTTCATCTCTAGTAAATGCTTTACCTATCAAAGAGGTAATTTTTGTGCCACGTTCATTCATTGGAGAAAGCCAATCGCTATTAATTTTACTTGGATTAATGTTGTCAAGATGTTGGGTGCGGACACCATTGCCAGAAAGGGATATGCGATAACTGTTCTGTTTTTTCCGATAGATCAGCTGATGCGTACGCAAATGCTGATGAATTTTCGTCTTCATACTAGCACTAGGAGGAGCTAGCACCTTTGAGCAGTATTGCTGATGTTGGTCCAATACCTTATTATAAAGTTGACGATCAGTTACCTCTTTAATAGCCCTCAGTTGTTGCCATTGGTGATTGTCTTGCATGAGAGATGAGGCGGATGAAAATTCGTTAAGTTTACTGAAGTTAGGCACATATAAATCCGTCTGCATCAACAGAGGTCCCATCGATCCCGGCCGTCTAAAAAAAGTATCGTTAATTGCCAAGCCATGTTCCACAGGTACAAATTGCAGTAATGTATTATTTTTGCGTTCCATGCAAATTTGCGATTTCTTTTGTTGATTATACACAATAGTCCCCATTTTAGGCGATATGCAGGATTTTTCAATTTCACGGTTCTTCGCACAGCTTCCAAAGAAACAGGGGTTCAAAACGGGTGCGCTTGACGTATTGTTTAGCCTAAAAGGAATAAGTTTTTGAGAGAGTTGTTTTTTTAGCGGCGCATAAAATTTTTTTTCCGATGACTGTTTGTTCACGCTTTTATCTTTATAAGGTTGATTAGATGAAGCTATCGTGGACAAAGTCACGTCGTCTTCTTTAGGGCAATGTGAAAAACTTTTTCGTTCGCGGAAGCATTTAAGTTCAAAGGAACTCATTTTCTTTGAGAAAGTGTAGGGCATTGATAATGGTAACGAGTTTGTACACAATTGTATACTTCTTGGTTGAATCTGCATATAAAACTTACGATAAATGTCCAGCTCATCGCAGGACTCGTTTAGAGTGCTATCAAAATCATCCAGGTCATCGTCAGATCTTATCTGAAGTTTTTTAACTCTTTCGTCAAACCTACGTGCGTTATTTTTAACCTCAGCAGGATTTAAGTGCGCAATGTTGGAGGAGTTAGGCCCTGCGCCGTTATGTATTTTTAAATTGTCCAAATCTGGGTTATTTAAAGGTACACATTTTGTTGAATTTTTTAATGTAAACATATTTTTATGGTAAGAGTTTTTTTTCTGTGTTTGATCCTTTTCAGAGGGTTGCTTGTAAATTGGTTTCCATTTTAGACGCTTATCAGATATTTTCTGAAAATCTTCAAGCTTAAGCCGAGCCAATACTGAAGGATCGTAAGTAAAATAGGCGTCGGGATTTTTAATGTACGTTTTCACAAACTTAGATTGGTTGAGAACTTCTTCTGTGGTTACGTAATCATCGATTTGAGAAGAATCAAACGATTTTGTTTCTTTAAAATTGTTCGTCTTATTCTCCTGAACTTTTAGATGTTGGGTTAATACATTTTCATCGCAAAAGTTTCTTTCAGTTTTTACTGTCGGATTTTTAATAGGCCGATGTGACAAAACTACATCACTTTTCCGAAATGGATTATTTCGATGGCTGATTGGACTTCCTTTTGTAAACTTGCATACCTTTTCCTCTCTTGTGCTTTGGTCTTGACATTGACCAATATTCATTTTAATAATCTATTTTTATAAAATAATAATAATATAATTTGTTTTAGAATGTCCCCTTGTGGCTTCCTCAATTTCTACGACCTGTTTGAATGTTTTAACGATCTTTAAAGAAGCATTGCAATTAGACTATTTTTTAGATCTGTCCTGGGTTTTCTTTCTTTTCATAGGATGATTAAATATACGTAGAATTATGTGAATAAAATATGAAGGATGTAAGCAAGATAATCCAAAAATGCTTATATGTCCTTTCACTTATGAGGTTATGGGGTTGGTGCGGCGAAATTCTGCAAAGAAAAAATATCGATTTATAATTATTTTAATCGAATTTTTTGATGTGATACAATCGCTTTACAATTTAAGACAGTTTAATTTGGAGGAATTTTTCCATGAACCTCTTAACTTTAAAAAACCTTCAGGAAAGACTTTTTTTCAAGTGTATAAAATTAATGTGTATTAAATTAATCAAAAAATGACGGTCGATTTTCCCGACTATATTATACCCGGTACTCATCTCATCCAACCACAATTGAACTAACCTTTAAAGTTTAAACCTTAACAGAATAGATTCTCAGCAACATACTTTAATTTCATACTTTTGTGCTTGGGCAAAACAACAACAACAAACCTACGGCCATACTGCTGATTCAATAGTGAAGCGGACTAAAAAGTCTATAACTCCTCTAAAAATTATCCGATTCGGCTGCTTTTAGATTCATGGGCGAAGATTAGTCATTGCAACAGTTTTGCATCAAAAAATTTACCAAAATCATTAACGAACTGGCGCTACCACGATATTTCTGTTTTGAAGGAGAGAGTGGGTGTGCCAAAATTTTGACACAATCTTGATCTGAAATATCAACTTTCGTATTTTTGAAGATAGAAGTTTGGGACTTTTTTTAGATTTTTTATTTTAGTTAATTAGTTTTATTATGATGTAATCATAAGGATCGGTATCCTTATTCCATTTTTATCCTTATTTTTATTCCATTTTTATTCTTGATCAGGATCACCTCCTAAGTTGATATGAGCATGTCCTTGTCCGTCTGTCCGTTAGTCCGTCTTTCTGTCTGTTTCTACGCGAACTAGTCTCTCAGTTTTAAAGATATCAACTTGAAACTTTGCACACACCCTTCTTTCCTTTGCACGCAGTATATAAGTCGGAATATTTCCTTTAAGGACATTCGATACACCATTTGAAATGTACTGCGCCACAGATCATAAATATGTTTTTTAATAGTCCACTTGGTTTAGAAGTTATTCGCATTCAATTTTTATAAGATTTTTTTTTATTATAATAAGTTTTATTTTCAATTTTTATAATAAAAATTGAATCATAATTTTTATTGTTAATTTTTATTGTAAAAATTGAAAAATAATTCTTATTCATAATTATTATTATAAAAATTGAAAATAAGAGGTCTATTTCAATTTTTGTCATAAAAATCAACAAATAATGAACAAAAAATTATAATAATTACGGTCCCGAATCGCGGGAATAGATACAAGTTATTAAATCGATAAAAAAAAATTAGAAAGGAAGATTAAATTTTAAGAGAGTGAGATGATGCGGTAGAGACCCTAATAGTTCGAACATAAGACCCTAAGAGGATCGTGTTGTGCATAAGTCGAACTACAATGGCTAAGGAATAAGGGACTAAAGTTGCCAGTCTATCTATTAGGGACCATTAATCATGTTGTGTAGGAAAGCGACACCCAGCAATGTTCTACGCTTTGTTAAGGGGGTTAAGTTTTAGTAATTTTTTAGTAATATAGTAATATACTAAAATTTAAGTAATTTTAGTAATATAATATTCTTGTTACCATCTTTTAATAAAACCAAGGTCACCTTTTTTATCATTTTCAGCCTTGTTTACCATTGTGGAACTATGGTCGGGAAATTTTAGTTTTAATCTAATAATTGGTATTTTTTTCTGATCATTACCTCTGAGTTAATTTTTCTAAAGCAATCCAATAGAGATAATACATAGTATGGAGAGGCCAGAACGATAGAAAGACAACATTTTTCATTTTGATCCAATTAAGTATTAAATCATTCGCTAAACACAATTTATGAAAATTGTCGAGTTCGGACTGAAGTCACTGGGCAGAGGTGAATTTGTATTGAAAACAAAGCTTAACATCGTCTGCGTACACACGTACTAGCGAGTTCGTTAAAGCACGGGGCATATCATTAATAAAAAAAAGTAAACAGTTACGGGCCAATGTAACTTCCTTGAGGGTCTTCAGATGTAGCACAGACTAAGCGGGAATGTACATCTTTAAAATAACACTTTTTTTTGTCCATCTATGTAGCTGGAGATCCACAAGTATCGTGAAGGATGACATGCGCCTTGAGTAGGAATATTTAAATTTCCTAATGTTTTCCACTCTAATAGGATCATGGTTTTAGCTTTGATGTAAGCTGAGGTGACGATACTGGCCTGGGAGGCTGAAATCGGCTTACTACACGATTTTGACGAGCAGACAATAAAATCATAAGTTTCCATAATTAATTCAACATGCGTTAAACAAATAAATCTTTAACCATTGTACGAATATTAACTGTTAAATAATAATTATAACAATAATAATTATCAATAAAATGTTATACAAAAATTCAAATTAAAAAAAAAAGAAGCCCTCAGAATAACACAAATTAAACATCGTGAAATTACCTATTTTTTTGGCCCTTTACAGAATGTTCAGTCATTTGATTGAGCATGGTATTTAAATGTAAAAAAGAAAAAAAAAATAATAGTAACTGTAGCCTTTCTTTAGAAAGTTTAATAATTGTTAGTAAACATAAATTACAACAATTCTAAAAAATGTACAATTTCCGTTCACTAAAAAATCGAAGAAAACATTAATTATTAAAATTAATTAATTAATTATAATTATCTAATATTGAAGAAATGAAATATATAAATTTAATATAAAAACAAAAATACACATATACTAGACATATGCATGATTACATTCATAACATAAGTCTCAAAGAATACTTTCGAATTGAATAGAATGAAGTGAAAGAAATGTTAGAATGAAATGTCATTGAATGAGTACAAGTTTGTGTTCCTCTCATAATTTGACAGGTCAAACTAAATGAAAGAGAATGAACCAAACTAAAAGTAATATTAAAGATTTGACAGATGCCTTGTATACTTGAATCATTCGAGTTGTTGGATAGATTTCAATACATTCCCTTTTTGACAAATCCGGAACAAAGCCGAAATTATGGAAAACCAAATAGAAAAAGAAGCCGATGAATCTGTATGTATTTGTAGACCTCGTAAATTAGATTATTATTAAATGCAAGGCGGCTTTTGCTTATTCCGCCTCTGCAAGAATCCTTCACAAGTTGTTAAGGGACTGTCACAGATGGCAGCTGGTTGAAAAGACAGTTTACCAGCGCCGGTGGGTCACTCGTTAGCTACCGTTGTTTGGTTAGCTATTAAGTACCTACTGCTAAGAGACTGTGTTTTCGGCAAGATGCTCCGTCCCCGTTTTCTTAAATATGTATTGTTCTTTAATACATATTGTTCTTTATTTATTTTAATTTGTCAATTTAATTTGTTTGAAACATTTAGGTTGTGCAAGGCGCGATAGGTATCAAAGAGAAGCTGCAAATTGGCATGTACACCTTAATTCAAAAGAGAGGCAGAAGCGAAGTATGGGAATTTTTCTCTAAAATTAAAAACGAAAATGGAGAAATAATTGTCGACTTTGTAGCCTGTAAGATGTGCTATACAGTTTTAAAGTTTACAGGAAGCACATCCTGGTCAAACATAAATGCTACATAGTAAATGCTAATAAATTCCGCAACCCTTCTCTTATTGAAGTCAACAAAGCTACAAAGGACGAGGGCTTATCTATTATAACCGAATGGGTACTTAAGAACTGCCGTCCTGTTAAAATTATTGTCGACTCTGGGATTAAACAGATTTAATCTGTTTACCTGATTGCATAAACAGGTTCATTGCATAAACCACTTGCTTAACAACGCTGTTGAAAAAGCTATTAACGCTATTCCCGAGGTGGGAAATATTGTCACAAGTTGCAGCAAGCTAGTCAAATATTTTAAAAAGTCAGGAAATAATTCATCGTTAAGCGTGTCCTTAAAGAGCTTTTGTCCAACTCGGTGGAATACCGTCTACTATTTGCTTAAGTCCATTGAAATTAATTGGATAGAGCTAATAGCTATTTTAAAAGCAAAAAACCAAACCTGCACAGTTGAAAACATTAATATAAATCATTTAGTTGGAATTGTACGATTGCTAGAAGTATTTGAGAATGTGTCCAAAAAACTTGAAGCTTCTAAACGCCCAACGATACATTTAATTTTGCCAAATTTAAATAACCTTAAGAAAACCTGCCATATCGAGAACAATGACATAGAAATAATTAAAAGACTTAAATTGCAACTCAATAGCCAAATTTTATCAACAAGTAATCCAAATTTGACAAAATACCATAAATTAGCCTTGTTCCTTTTTCCTCCAACGAACAAACTAATTCAATTTTCACAAACTGAGAAAGAGACCATAATTAAAGACTGCAAAATTATTATAAGTCAATTTCTACAAGAAAACTTTGACATCAACAATAATGAAACCCAGTTGGTAGACGATGAATTTGCTGATTTTTTCGATGTCCCCCATGTTGAGACAATACAAGACAAGGTGGATCAAGAAATTTCAGGATATTGCAATATTAATGTAGCATACACCATTGATTTTAATGCTTTAGGCTGGTGGCATATGAATAAGCAATTTTTTCCGCTATTGCACAAAACAAGCTGCAAAATATTTTGCATTCCAGGGAGCAGCGGCGTCAGAACGTACATTTTCAAACGCAAGAAATTTAATTACAGAAAAGCAGTGTCAAATAGCCACTAATTCAGAAAACATAAACAAAATAATGTTTTTGCATTCAAATTTAAATGACTTGTAAATTATTGTTAATATAGAAATAAATTAAATTAAAACTTAAACATTAGCAACTCGAATCATTCGAATGAAACTTCTCTGTTTTTAACATTCTCAATTCATTCAATTCGTTTCCTTTTTCCTATTAGTTGTGCAAATGAGTAAGAGTAAGAGAACCGAATCTATCACACCGGGTTGGCTTTGCTTTCAAATTCACTTAACTCATTTTGAGCATTGTACATTTGAATGTGTGTTTTTTGACATTCATGCAGATGTCTAATATATACATACAGTCCGCTAAAGGATATAAAGTAAAGAGATTGATTATGCTAAATAATATTTTAATCTAAGACAACATCAAATAGGAGATGAACAGCCTAACACAAATAAATAAGTGGTGCGCTTATCGCATTAAAGAAAGGTCGCATAGCATGTCAGCGTGCAGTGCGTAGATAAGTAGTTTTAATCAGCGTTTGCATTTGCTGCTACATAGCAGCAATTTAAGTATAAATATTGCCTGCTCCCGATCACCTCTGTAGCATAGCAGAGAGCACAAAATCAAAACGGCCGCTCCATGCTCTGCTCTGTTGCATTGAACGTCGGAGCACGAAGCAATAGCAATAGCAAGAAAATTCGCGACACGCTATTTGTAGTTGTAGCAATAGCACAAGCATCGACAGCGAGATGAGAGCAGATCCAACGAAAAGAATATTGTGCTCTCGTAGCAACTGCATAGTCGCTCTTGTAGCATTTTTATACCCTTGCAGAGGGTATTATAGTTTTGGTCAAAAGTGTGCAACGCAGTGAAGGAGACATCTCCGACCCTATAAAGTATATATATTCTTGATCAGGATCACCTCCTGAGTTCATATGAGCATGTCCGTCTGTCCGTCTGTCTGTCTGTCCGTCTGTCTGTCCGTCTGTCTGTCTGTTTCTACGCGAACTAGTCTCTCAGTTTTAAAGCTATCTTCCTGAAACTTTGCACACACCCTTCTTTCCTTTGCACGCAGTATATAAGTCGGAACGGCCCGGATCGGCCGACTATATCCTATAGCTTCCATATAACTGAACGATCGAAAATGACCCAACTTTCGTGTTTTTGAAGATAGAAAGCTGAAACTTAGTACAGATTCTAATTTTGGTCAGTTGATCCAACCTACCAAATTTCATTAGGATCAGCCGACTATATCCTATAGCTGAACGATCGGAAATGGTTTTTGGTAGAAATACCAGCTTTGGTATTGTTAAAGATAGAAGTTTGGGACTTGTTTTAAATTTTGTATTATAATAAATTGGGTTATATTATCATATTCTCATAAGGATCGGCCAACTATATCCGATGTTTGCGATATATATACGGTTTTAACTGCAAGGGTATATCAACTTCGGCTCCGCCCGAAGTTAGCTTTCCTTTCTTGTTGTAGTTAATTTTTGTATTTTATTGTTATTGTTATTGTATTGAAATTTAATTTTTTATTTTTGTAATATGAAAGATAAATATATTCTTATAATTTGAAATTAACGTCTTTTAATGCAGTATCTGGTATGCAGTGGTAGGCAGTAAAATTGATATTCGGAAAAATTCGGCGAAATGAGAGCACCAACAAAAATGCTACGAGAGCGACGCAGTTGCTACGAGAGCACAATATTCTTTTCGTTGGCTCTGCTCTCATCTCGCTGTCGATGCTTGTGCTATTGCTACAACTACAAATAGCGTGTCGCGAATTTTCTTGCTATTGCTATTGCTTCGTGCTCCAACGTTCAATGCAACAGATCAGAGCAGAGAGCAGCCGTTTTGATTTTGTGCTCTCTGCTATGCTAGAGAGCCGATCGAAAACTGAGCAATAGCGGGAGCAAAAAAAAATACTCTGATGTAGCATAGCATTTTCAATTACTGGTTTTAGTTAGATTTAAGATTTTTATGTTCTTTCGTGTAAGAGAATTATATGAAAATAAAACAGTGTCCAAACGGAACTCATTAGATCGAGCCTTGCTTGCGAAACTAACGTAAGCGCTAAAAAGCAAATTTTACAGGAGAGGGTTGTTTCACGTTTTTTTCACGGACACTACATAGGCTTTTGTCCCTTGACAGGCCAATATCTCCGTAAATAGATTCAATTAGTTTTTAATATTTTGGGAGCTAATTCGGTTGGTATTTGGTAAAAATTTTTATGAAGATAGGAGCTTACGTTATTATTGCAAATGGGTCGATTAACATTGCTTTTTGTTACATTGACTATTTTATTTCGATAAAAAAACATGTAAATAGATGAAATTCCGTAATAGTAAATAACTCCGTAAATAGATGCAATTAGTTTTTAATATTTTGGGAACAAATGCGGTTGGTATTTTGTAAAATTTTTTTCTGAAGAATGGAGCTTACGTTATTTTCGCAAATAGGTCGATATATTAACATTTCTGTTTGTTACATTAACTATTTTATTTCGATAAAACACATTATGAAAATTTTGTCTCACAAATGTGCGGTCTTCCATAAATTTTGGAAATTTCTTGTGCATCATTTAGAGCATCAGCTAGCATTCCTGTATTCATCATAAAGCTTAGAGGCCCAGACGACCGAGGAGCGCTCGAGAAACGATTTATTAGTGTTTGTTAAACTTTTTGTAATTTATTAAGCTGAAGGAGTTTGTAAGGACATTTAAAATTCTATATTTTAAATTTGAAGGAGAGGAAAGAGATGTTAATTCGAGTAGAGACCATTGTAGTTCGAATATAAAACCTTAAAAGGGTCGTTCTGTGCATATGTCGAACTACAATGGCTAAGGAATAGAGGACTAAAGTTTCTAATCCTTCTATTGGGAATGCTAAAATTTAAGCGTGTTAGTAAATGCTGGCTATCTATCAGGTCTATGCATATGAAACTGCTTCTTACTTCATTTTACTTCATTGTTAATTATCGGTAACAAAAGTGATCGAAAATTGTTGGTAAAAAATTTTTTTTAGCAACTTTTGACATCTGGGAACACTGCTTAAACGTTATTTGATAGTTTTTTTCCAATAGCAATTTGTTTTCTAATTTTGAAAATATAGATTTTTATACCCACAAACCACTATTCGCGGTCATCGAAAAATGACATGCGAAATTCTCTTGAAAATTCTCGCTTTTGCATTGCATTGTCACTGGAAATAAAAAGTGGATCTATTTTCAAAACCCCAAATGAAAAAAATCCTATGTTAGTCCAGGCCAGCCGACCCAATCCCAATCTCGGCCTAACCGTTAGGCCGCAAAGCCATGCTGAGCGTTTTCCGGGATCAGGCCGGAATCGTTTGGTGTGAGCTTCTTAAACCGGGTGAAACCGTTGATGGCGAACGCTACCAGCAACAATTGGAAGAATTGAAAGAAACTCTGCTCCGAAAACGCCTAGAAAACGCAAAAAGGCAGCTCAAACCCATTCTTCTGGACGACAACGCCAACATCGGCCAAGAGACACCAAGGAATTGGTAGCCACGTTTGGCTGGGAGTCCTTACCCCATGCGGCTTGTTCATCAGATTTGGCTCCATCAGATTACCATTTGTTCGCCAGTTTGGGACACGGATTAGCCAACCAGCGCTTCGATTCCTATGGAGACCTTAAGAATTGGGTAGAAGACTGGTTTTAGTCCAAGGAAAAGGAATTCTTCTGGCGAGGAATTCATAAATTGGCCGAAAAATGGGCAAAATGTGTGGCTTCTGAAGGGGCATACTTTCAAGATTGAAATTGTCACCATTTATTTTTAATAATACTCCAAAGTAGTAAAAAAAAAACGCAGTTTCATATGCATAGACCTGATACATCCCTATTAATTAGGTTATGCAGAAAAACTACACCGAGCATTGTCCTTTGACCACCTTTCAATGAAACCAAGGACTCCTTTAGCCTTATTAACCATTGAGGAAATATGGTCGGCAAATTTAAGTTTAGTGTCTAATAGGACGCCGAGATCATTAACCTGAGTTAATTTCTCTAAGATACCCGGTACTCGTAGAGTACAAGGGTATATTGTAGTCGTGTGAATTTATGTAAATAGAGAAAAAATCATCTTCGACCACAAAAGTGTACGAAGTATCGACCCAAATATACATGTATTCAACAGCCGAGTTGATATAGTCATCTCCGTCTGTCCGTGCGTCCGTAGGAACGCGTTGATCTCCGATACTATAAGAGATGGAGCTAAAGGATTTGGCATGGAGACTCCTACAATAGGGGAGGTGTATACTATGAACAACTAGGGATCAGGGCCTCCTTTAGACCTCCCAATCACTTCAGCTTCTTCCAGGCTGAAGTGATAGCTATAAGAAAAGCACTCATACACCTTAATTCATACAACCTCAAACACAGTGGAGTCAACATATACCACTTGGCGACAACCAAGGGGCTATTAAATCGAAACAACTCGAAAACGTCTCTGGTCAAAGGGAAGACACAGGAAACTGCATAGCAAACGAATTGACTCCCATAGGTACCACCACACCGCTCCAGGATGATATGAGGGGTACTGGTATATCAATAGCCTTTTATAAACTCCATAGGAATAAATTAAGGGAAGCCAACAACAGAAAAAACCAGCTCAACTGGGAATGTGTCCCAAATTTCCCGTTGACCCGCCAACTCTGGCCCAATATCTCAAAGAAAAGGACATCCCAATTATTAAGGATAGATAGAACCCGAATCAGCACGGCTATTAGAGTCATAACGGGACACTGGCTAGATGGACACATGATAAGCGAATAAATTCACCCCACAACGACTACTGCCGCAGATGCAAGGACAAAAAGGAGAAAGAAACAGTTGAGATCTTCTATGTGACTGCCCAGCCCTGCAGTCACTTAGTCAATCACATCTCGCGGATAGATTCCTAAACGACATCATGGAGGTGTCTGATATAAATCCAAAAAGAAACAAAAATTTAAACCAAACCCTCAGGGTGGGCAAAATGCCAGACCATGAGTCTCTCATACGCGACTCATACAAGGGACCGAACACGGTCTAAGTGTGTCGGTTTTTCTTAAGGAAAACAGTATTTTTTTTAAAGATCCCAAACCTCAATTTGTCATTGACAAATATTCCTTAAGAACTCCTATAAAGTTCTATGCAGAAAATACCCAATACCTTCCCTAAGATTTCTTTGCATGATTTAATGTGATAATTCTCTGTCCCGTTGAGGAAAAAATCTAGGTCAGCAATGCATCCCATAAAAAAACTTCTCAACGATTCTCATAGACGGTCTACATACTACCGATTCAATAGGGAAGCAGACTAAAAAGTCTATAACTCCTCTAAAAATTATCCGATTTGGCTGCTTTGTAGGTGTACTGGTACTAACAGAAGATTTCTGTTTTGGAGCCAGGAGTGGGCGTGGCAAAATTTCAACACAAATCTGCGTGGATATCAAACGATCCCAAGTTCCAAATCTTATAGTTCTATCACTAACCATAAAACATATAGACTACTTATTTCATACTCTGAAAGGAGTATCATGAAGAAGGTTGGTCTTCGCTTCGATTAATTGTTGTATGTATGCGTGTCACAAATTCACATACACGGGGCATGTCCAGCATATATCTCCTCAAAAAATCGGCGGATTTGTAATTTGATTTTACCGGGTATAATATAGTTGGGAAAATTGACAATTTAACCATCCTTTCTGGTTTTTTTTTTTTTTTTTTGAAGATAGATGCTTGGGACTTTTTTTTAGATTTTTTATTTTAATTAATTGGTTTTATTATAATGTAATCATTAGGATCGGCCAACTATATCCGATATTTGCTATATATATTTGGTTTTAACTGCAAGGGTATATCAACTTCGGCTCCGCCCGAAGTTAGCTTTTCTTTCTTGTTTTATTGTAATTTATATCGGTACACTAAAAAAAAGTTATAGTAACATTCAAAAAATTGATTATAATATAACGGTTAAATATTTTGCGAATTTAAAAAAGGATTTTATTTTTTTGCAAAAACTTATTATTATACTATGACAAATAATTCATAGTTTCTTACTTAAAAAAATGTTCTGCAAAAAGGAAATTCGTCGCTTAAAGCTGACCATTTAGCAGAAACAGAAACAAGAATGTATCTTTTGCAGTGAAAAGTTTTCGGCAACCCAACAACAAAATGCATTAGGATTAAGAAAATGCATTTTGGAAAAACACGAAAAATTGTTATTATAATTGCTCTTTGCCTATGCTAGAAAACACACATGTATATAACTTTTCCTTTCCCTTATAAAAGAGCAATGGAACAACAAAGGAGGAACTAGACCAATAGGAGTGAGAACCCCTTTTGTGGGCCATGCGTGAAGCCTTCTTTTTCAGGAATGAGTCAAACTTTTTTTTCAGGTATGATTCACCTCTGATTTCCAAAATATGTTCCCTCCTGTAGCGAATCCGAATCAAATTCACGGCCGAGAGGACGTTTTTAAAAATTTCAGTACAATATTCAGGGCCGCTTGTTATAGGAATCCGGCCCGATTCAGGGCGTTTCTCCGGGTCTCACCAGTGATTGATGCGTGTTTTAGGGCTGGGTGGTACTGGCAAGTATGTATGCTGATTACTCCAGATATAAATTGTTCATCAACATTTGGGTCAACTCAAGGGCTCAACTCAAAAAGGTAATGTTTTTCGTATGTTTGCCGTATCATAATATTTTTAAACATTTCTTCCTGTATTATACTGAACTAAAGAAGATATTTAAGATATTTGTCATTTGAGCCAACCTCTTCAAACTCTTGAACAAATTTAAATATTTTTAAAATTTGTTTCATTATGTTTCAGGTAAGGAGGATTCTATTTTAAAAATAGTATTTTTATTAAATGACCCCTATATAACCAAAACACTATTCATTTCTATGGTCCGTCCTATACTGGAGTACGGTTCATGTGTCTGGAGTCCCCAATATGGAGTACATCAGGACCGCATAGAATCCGTACAAAAGAATTTCCTAACTTTTTCACTTAGAGGTCTAAACTGGGATGCAAATCTTCAACTTCCATCTTATAGTAGTAGACTCTTACTCATAAACTTACCTAGCTTAACAAATCGTAGGACAATGCTCGGTGTAGTTTTTCTGCATAACCTTATTAACGGGGATGTAGATAGCCAGCATTTACTAACACGCTTAAATTTTAACATTCCTAATAGAAGGACTCGAAACTTTAGTCCTCTGTTCCTTAGCCGTTGTAGTTCGACATATGCACTGCATGACCCTTTTAGGGTATTATGTTCGAACTACAATGGTCTCTACTCTATTACATCTCTTTCCTGTCCCTCTAACTTAAAATATAGAATTTTCCTTCCTAACTCCTCTTAGCTTAATAATTAACAAATAACTTAATATTCTAACAAATCGTTTCTTGAGCGCCCCTCGGTCGTCTGGCCCTCTAAGCTTTATGATGAATACAGGAATGCTAGCTGATGCTCTTATTGATGCACAAGCCATTTCCAAACTCTGAAAGACCGGTAAAAGAATGCCCTTTCAAATAATTTTTTATAATATTTTTAATTGTGAATATCTTAAATGTTAAAGTTGAAAATATTCTACTACGGCGCTACAACAAGATTTCAGTTTTAGAAGTAGAAAAGGGCGCGGCAAATTTTGACACAAACTTAATTTGCGTGGATACTATAACCAAGTTCGGATATTTTTATCTTTTATATTCTCGGGAACCAAGGATTTTATATTTTAACACGTTAGTATGGAAATGGCTTTAAAAATCGGCCAATTTGTCTGAATTTTGTTTGCGAGATAGAAATTAGACTTTTCAAAATACCTGAACTGGGGCTACAGAAATTTGTGTGCAATTTGTGCGGGTGGTAGGGGGCGTGGCAACTATATTAAATAAATTTGAACGCCGCGGGTAATTTAGGTGTCTCCAAATCCTATAGGTCACTCTCTCTCATAGTCTTTGAACTCCACGCGCTAATACGGACAGACGGACAAGGCTATATCGACTCGGCTTTTAATGCTTATTAAAAATATATACACTGTATGGGGTCGAAGATGATTCCCTCTGTATATTACATACATTCACGCTAATACAATCTTCACTTGTACTCTACGACTACCGACCGGAACTCATCTCTTCCTTTCAAACTTTAACGTGTTAATTTAAAAGTAATTTTTAAACCTTAACTTTTGAAAGAAAAGACTGTCAACATAAACAAAAATAAACAAAATTTTGTTTACATACTTTGCTTTGGAAATAACTGAAGCAATTATGTAGGGTAACAGAATAAAAAGTCTATAACTCTTCAAAAAATTATTCAATATGGCTTAATTTTTGGAATACAAGGTGTGTTCCAAAGAAAAACGGGACTTTTTGAATCTAGCGCCCTCTAGTGGCGCCATCTATATATCAACTGGTGCGATAGAATCTGCTATCCTTTATCGACTTCCAGTAAAAATTGCATGACATTTCATCTATTGGAAGTGAAGTTATTGCGTTTTAAGCGTCAGTATGTTTTTGTCATCGGTGCGAAAATGAGCTTCGAACAAAAAGCAAAGATTTAATTTTGTTTTAAAATTGGTAAAACTTTTACCGAAACGTTTTAATTGAGGAAACAAGTTTATGGCGTTGATTGCCTATCTCGTAGCAGAGTGCAGAGTGGTTTCAACGTTTCAAAGTGGTCGTGAGGACATAAATGACGATGAACATGTGGCCAACCAAAATCCGTGATCACCGAAAATTCCATCGAAACTGCCATGAATTCATAAAAAATCATGGAAATAGAATTGAACATCTCCAAAACATCGATTTATCGCATTTGGACCGAACATTTAGGCTTACAAAAGGTGGGTGCACGGTTTGTTCCGCGTAAATTGACTGACGTCCAATAATTGCTCAGAATTCAACATTCGAAGGACATCATTAAAGAGGCAAAAAAAGACCCGAACTTCCTTTATAACAGAGGTCGGCACGGCCCTATCTCGGGGGCATAGGAAATTTCTCTGCCAGAGCTCTGCCACACACACACAGTATAAATGTGTGAAACGTCATGCTCACAGCCTACTTTCTGATATTCGTTACTAACAATAATGCGGTAAAATCATATCAATGTATTGGGGTGCCGACCACAGCTTTATAAGATTGTGACTCGTGACGAAACGTGGTTTTTTCAATATGATCCCGAGCCGAAACACAAAAAATCGGGCCTGGAGAAATCAAAAGTGAAGACAATGCTGATTTGTTTTTATGATTCCAAGGGTGCAAGGATTCCAAGGTTCTTATGAGTCCACAAAGAATTTGTTCCACCCGGCCAAAACGTTAATGCGGGATTCTACCTTGGAGTTTTGAAGCGTTTGGTGTGCCGTATTCGACGTGCTCGGCCCGAATATCGCGAAGTTGAAAGTTGGAGTTTGTTGCACGATAATGCGCCGTCTCATTGATCGATGCTTGCGACCGACTATTTGACCAAAAATCAAATTTTAAGCATCTATCACTCCCCGTATTCACCTTATATGGCACCGTGCGACTTCTACCTTTTCGGAAAAATGCACTTGCCGATGAAAGGAAAGCGTTATGCAGAGATCATTCAAAAGGCTTGCACCGGCATACTGGCGGCCATAGCGGGCAACGAGCCAAAACACTCGTTCGACATGCTTTTCGACCGTGCAAAAAAGCTGAGTTGAAGCAGAAGGAGAATAAAAAGAGAATTTTTAAATAATAAAAATTAATTTTGCCGAAAAAACTATTTGTTCTGTCTTATTTTTTTGAAGTCCTGTTTACTTTGGAACGCACCTAGTAGATTAGCAACTAGATTGAAAGTTTGGTTATAGATTGAAAAAGTTTGGCATCAAAACATTTTTCAAAAAGTTTTTAAATGGCCCTACAAGATTTCAGTTTTTGGGGCGGGAATGGAGTAAAATTGGATAGTTTTATCTTTTATAGTCTCAGACCCATGCGTTTATGCGGACAGATGGGCAAAGTTATATCAACTCAGCTAATGATACTGAAATGATTTCTTTTTTATATAACATACAATCACACGAATACAATATACCCTTCTACTCTACCAGTAAATATTTAAAATTGTAATATGCAGTTACTGTATAATTACTTATTCATATATAATAACAATGTAAATAAGAAGAGAAGTAAACCGTTATTAAATCATCATTTAGGGGTTTACGCAGTTAGGATTTTAAAAAATAAAAATTTTTTTTTTTATTTTAGTCAACATATGTATATATGTGGATGTCCTTTCAAAAATTAAACTTAATTCGATAAATATTTTCGAACTATATATTTGAACAGTATTTTTGAAGTCGGTGAATTCTATTTCTCAAAAATAGATAAACTGATCGGTCTAAAATTTTTAAACAATTTTCTTAAATGTAGTCCCCAGGTAATGAACTACGCAATTTATTTTCAATAATAGACTAATAATTTTTTCTACAATTTATATTACTTGTATTTATGTATTCTTTAAAAGAATTGATAACAATTTTTTTCGATAGAATTAGAATTAGAAAACAGTTTTACAGGGTCGGCATGCTATTATATTTTTAAAAATAGCTTTTACTTATGTAAATAAAATTCCTGAAACATCTTAAGGTTTCTTTGTAAGAAAATGTAAAAAAATGCTAATTTTTGGGTCGCGCAACGGCGTATATCCTCCTAGGGTTTTGTGTAAGAAAACGACGGGCCATTTAATTCTTTAAACCGTTTTTTAATAAAACCAAGTACACCCAGTATTATCCATAGTGGAAATATGGACGGAAAATCCAAGTTTCATATCTAATAGGACACCCAAATCTTAAACCTCAGTTCAAATTTCTAAGGAGCAGAGAAAGTATAAAGACTGATGAGGACTAGATCGAAAAAAAGGCATGAATTTTCATTGCGAACCATTAAGCTTTAGGGTACAAGCTCGTCACAATCGGATATAAGATTAGAAACGGATTGAATAGCGGACAAGTAATGCGGTTCGGACGAAGGTGCTATAATGAATGAACAAGTAATAAATAAAAATTTAAAAAAACAAAAAATGTCATGGTGCAAGGCAAGAACTATCAGAATATAGTCAAGGGAGTTTACTACGTAGCTCCCTAGAACTCTGTTAGATAAATGTTAGTGACGAGATTAGTTTTAAGAAGTTGTGGAAGATGAAGAGGTGGAAGGCTGGCCAATGGTTATGTGGGAGTTTTACTGCCACTAGTATGCCAATTTTAATACACTTGCAGAGGGTATTATCATTTTAGTCAAAAGTGTGCAACGCAGTGACAAGATATTTCCGACCCTACAAAGTATATCAGGATGTCCAAGCTCAGCATACGGCAGAACAAACTCCAATACCAATTCTAAGTACCATTTTCAATGGAAAAAAGAAAATAGAAGCCGCTTCGGGCGGAGCCGAAGTTGATATCCTCATGCAGTTAAAACCGGATATATATCGCAAAAATCGGACGTAGTGGGCCGATCATTATGAGAATATCATAACAAAACCAATTTATTACAATATAAAATCTTTAAAAAAAGCCTCAAGCTTCTATCTTCAAAAATACAAGAGTTTGTATTTTTACCAAATACCATCTCCGATCGCTCAGTTATATGGCAGCTTTAAGATATATGGTAGTTGGCTGATCGTTATGAAATTTAGCATGTCGTATTATTTTGCCGAAAATAGCTCTCACGTAAAAACACCGAAGTTATTCCATTTCTAATCAATCAGTTTAATGCCAGCTATAGGATATAGTCGACCGATCCCGGTCGTTCCGACTTATATACTGAGTGCAAAGAAATGAAGGGTGTGTGCAAAGTTTCAAGTAGCTTTAAAGCTGAGAGACTAGTAAAACTGAGAGACAGAGTGACATGCTTATATTAACACAGAAGGTGATCCTGATCAAGACTATATATATACTTTATAGGGTCGGAGATGTCTCGAAAATGCCATAACCTTGTTTTTAAAGTTAGAAAATTGGGATTTTCTATTAATTTCGCGATATATGTACATCTGATCTTAACTGCAAAGGTAAATCCTGCAATGGTGCTTTCCTTTCAAGTTTTTTTTTAATACTAGGCTGATGTTCTCGAACAAAAATGTTCTCTGGCCAAATACTGTGTGAACAAATCGTCATGAACGTCATCACTGGCACACCAATCTTGAAAGAAAATGTTTTCCCAATGTAGATACATATATTTATATTTCTTATGTCCTCCACCTTTCGTTTTGCCTTTGATGTAAACCGAGATATCAATCTCACTAATATCAGTACTGACTTTGACTATAGCAGTGGTCGGCATCCCAATACATTGATATGATTTAAACGCATTAGTGTTAGTAACGAATAGCAGAAAGTAGGCTGTGAACATGACGTTTCACACATTCATACTGTGTGTGTGTGGCAGAGCTCGGAGAAATTTCCTATGCCCTTGGGATAGGGCCGTGCTGACCACTGGACTATAGCCATCCCCTCTTGTTTTCATAAAATTTCCTTAAAAATTACGATCAATTCAAGTATTTTTTCGCAATTTTCACAACAGTTCTTCCAAAACGTTACTACCTTTACACCGGAACGAAAAAGTTGAAACAATCGTTGCACAATGAAATGGAAAATGTATCGAGTCCATATAATGCAAAAATTTAAATGGCGCCTTTAGATACATTTTTTTAGTGGTTCTGTAAATTTTGCCGAATTTTTTCTTTATTTTGATACATGTTTGCGACGCTAAAACTCATAAATGACGAAATCAAACAAAAAACTGTCAATTATGTCAATCATTCAGCGCCTGAAAATACCTTTCATAGACCTTAAATAGCATTGCTCGATGCGTGGAATAAAATACGCGCTAGCAACGACACCAAAATACAGCTAGTATTTTTATAAAAATTTTCAAATGTCAATTTATTGAGGCCAGCCGCAAAATTTCTAATTTAATGAGTAAGCGTAAAGCTAACAAAAGACAAAAGTTTGGTTTTAGACATCTCTACATATTCACTTCCACATTACACATACACATACACATACATAAAAGTAAAAAAAAAATGTCAACACAGAGTGTAGGGCAGAGTGACCGTTTTGATCAGAAGAATTCTGCCAACACGAGCATAAAGAGCATCGCATTCTAAATTTCATTTTTCCATAATCCTAATATACTAAAGACTAGCACTCAGGTCAACAATACTGTTTCACAATAATACAAAATCACAAAAGGATTGTTACCTTTGACTAACAAGGGATTTTCGAGCACAATCAAATGTCCAAAATATGTATAAAATAGGGATGTCGAATTTTTTTAAAATATCGTATCGATTTTTTGTTTTAAAAAAAATATTAAAATGATATTTAATATATCGCTACAAGACATGTTTTGATATGTTTTTAGTATTCCAAAATGTTTTTTAAATTAAAAATGTGAATAAAGTACCCTGTATATTTAAGTATGTTACAATGCACGCTTGTATAGTTATTGAAAAGAGAAAGTGATCTTGAAGTAGAAGCTGAGAAGAAAACAATTTGTGTAACAACTTTTTGTTATTTCCTCAACTTCATATTAAGTCGCAACTAAGGTTCCGAAGCTGATTTTGTCGCTTCGAATTCTGCCGCTCAATATAAAATGTAAGAAATAAAACACAGCAAAAATACATCTTTTGATTTTATAATTCATTATAAATTAAATTATACAAACTATATATTATATTATATTATATTATATATTATATATTATTATATATATACAAACTATTATATTATATATTTCATTACACATAAATGTCTTGGCCTGAGATTCGAGCTTTGTTTATAAACAAACATGTATTGTATTAATGCGTAAATGTATTTTTTAATTAAATTCAAAGTTCTTATGGCTTTTGGATAATACAGATTATATGAGTTCCTTGTCCAAGGAAAACATAAAATTAATTTTAAATTAAATTCTTAGAAGTTCCTTGGACAAGGAACTCATATAATCTGTATCAGAGAACGGCTTCGGGTAAATGAAAAAAAATCGTACGCGCTCAACAGCCGAATAATCGCACTGTTCGGATCAGCCAATCAAACTTGGATGCGCTCACATTTTCGTTGTAGATTTTAAATCCACTCAGGTGCGAGCGATTTTTTGTGTAACTCCAAATTGTTCGGCTCGTGTTCAACATAATGATTTCGGGCGCTACTCATTCATTCAACAATCATTTTTTTGAACAAGAATAGCACTTAACTTACAATAATCAACTCGTATGATTTTACTCATGGAACTATGATTTTACTCATTCACGCAAACTGATCTTTTTTTGCACAGATGAAATATGTGAAGAAGAAGGCGAAATGCAACACAATGAAAATGATTTTACATCAAAGCGTTTAGTTTCATGTTTTAATTTTATTTTATAACAAATAAAAAAAAAATTTAATTGGTTCGTCGCACTTTGATTTTAAATCTATATTAAACTTAATTATGTTTTACATTTAAGCATAGTACTGAGTTGACGAAAATCCGCTGTCCAACGAGTGACAGCTGTCAAACTCCATATAAAAAAAACGGTGTAAAAAAGGAAAGAAGAAGAAATTTTTGCCTTCTAGACTTTGCGGGTACTGAGTTGACAAAAATTTTTAAAAGAAAAGAAAAGAGTTAAAAGAAATATTTGAATTTATTTTTATAGGTGTGACATGGAGGGTCAATTGACCAAAATAAAAAAATAGTCGGCCCGAAAAATTTTCGACGCGCCAGGACAAATTAAAATTAATTTCTGCGGTCAAGGCGAAGCCCATAATATGGGATTTGACCCACAAGGGGCATTTTAATGACATAAAAAGGCATTGAAATGATTTGTGATTGATTTTGATTTTGACCCAGTTTTCTATTTCTTAATCAGCTCCTTAAGCATAGTACTGAGTTGACGAAAATCCGCTGTCCAACGACTGACCGCTGTCAAACTCCATATAAAAAAACGGTGTAAAAAAGGAAAGAAGAAGAAATTTTTGCCTTCTAGATTTTGCGGGTACTGAGTTGACGAAAATTTTTGTTATCGATTTTAATGGTGTTGCCGGATCAAAAAAAAAAAGCAGCTGCTCTCGGGGTGTCAAAATAAATATTTGAATTTATTTTTATAGGTGTGACATGGAGGGTCAATTGACCAAACAAAAAAAAAGTCGGCCCGAAAAATTTTCGACGCGCCAGGACAAATTAAAATTAATTTCTGCGGTCAAGACGAAGCCCATAATATGGGATTTGACCCACAAGAGGCATTTTAATGCCATAAAATGGCATTGAAATGATTTATGATTGATTTTGATTTTGATTTTGACCCAGTTTTCTATTTCTTAATCAGCTCCTTAGCGGCGAAATACATAAACAAAACACCAACATCCAATCGTTTTGAATTCATTTTTGCTTATTTGTTTTTTGTTTACAAACAACAGCTGTTCAGTATTACCTTATTTCTTCATTGTTTTGGTCACACTACCTCGGCAGCCGAATAAAGTGCAAAATCGCTATTAGAATTTCAACAGCGGATTTTCGTCAACTCAATACTATGCTTTAGCGGCGAAATACATAAACAAAACACTAACATCCAATCGTTTTAAATTCAGTTTTGCTTATTTGTTTTTTGTTTACAAACAACAACTGTTCAGTATTACCTTATTTCTTCATTTTTTTGGTCACACTACCTCGGTAGTTGAATAAAGTGCAAAATCGCTATCGGAATTTCAACAGCGGATTTTCGTCAACTCAGTACTATGCTTTACATACTAAAGCTTTCGTCAACACATTGTCATATTTTTGATCGGAATGATGCGTACGGCAAAATGAGTGGATTTTTACTCATCACTGTGTTTCGTTCAGTGAGTTGAGTTGATTGAAAAAGTTCGCGTACGATTAAATGAAGAAAGAAGTGCTTTTTGCAGTTCTCTGATCTGTATTATCCAAGAGCTGGAAACTAAATGTTAAATTAATTATACACAAATTACACGTTGTTGTGCCATTTTTGATTTCACCGTAATGTTTTTCTACCTCATACAAATAATTATATGTTCACAAATTTTTAAAATAGTATATCTTAATATAGAGGTTTATTACTATTATAATGTAACATATAAAACACAAAAAATTATAAAATTTCCAATTTTTTTTTACCTAAAAAACAAAATTAAAACTTATATTCATAGTAAATAATTATATGTGCATTTTTCTTTTCTTGTGTGTAAATCTGATTAACATCTATGAAACTTAAAGGTATCTTAATTTTAATAATCAATACTTTTTTCTTTATTTTTTATAACTAAATTAAGTCGTTTTGGCAATGAATTAATCAACGATTGTTAGTTTTGGATGTCAATATCAGCCCATTCTTGTATTATTGCTGATCTCTGGTCACGTACAGTCTGAAACTGTATTTCATTTTTATATACACGACCAGCAAGAATCCCCCAGAGGTCTTCAATTAAATTCAAGTCAGAACTCAGCGCAGGCCATTTCAAAATGAGGAATTCTTCGGCTGTTAAAATATTCGTTTGTGAGCTTTGCCTTGTGGATTGACGCGTTATCCTGCTGATAAATCCAATCGTCGCCGTACAAATTCCCAGCAAACTCCATAAGTTCACTGTAAAAGAGCTCCACATACATATTGGCATTCATTCTGGTGGATATAATGCATATATCAGGTCGAAAAAAATATTGGGACACTTTATTTTTTTTTATAAATTTGTAAATGATTTTTTAATTCTTTTTTGTTTTTTTTTTTATTTGTAAATATAGAGAAGAAATGCATTAAAAACAGATAACACTTTTTTATTTTACTGATCCTTTCAACGAAAATTGATATTGTTTGTTAGCTCCCTTAGAAATAATTATTTGGACACTGTAAAGATAATAATTTTTAAAAAATGTATAATTGTAGAAAAAAAATGTTTACCCACCTCCGAAATTGCGATTATAGCAGGACTTGCGTTCACGGCGGATATCTTTGCAGGACATCATTTTTCCGTCAGGACCATTCAAGTTGAACCGAAAAATTATGTCCTGGAGAGATATCTGCCGTGAACGCAAGTCCTGCTATACTCGAAATTTCGGAGGTGGGTCACTGATGGTATGGGCCGCATTTGGACACGCCGGAAGATCCCCTATATGTTTTTTATTAACATGAATGAATTCTCAGATGTACATTTTGATACCGTTTGGCGAAACTTGTTTTGAGAAAAAGTTAATTTTTCAACAGTATAACGCCGCCATCCACGTATCCAAAGTGTCAAAGCAGTTTTTTCAGGATTAAAAAATTGAACTTTTGGGGTGGCCAGCTTGTAGTCCCGACCTAAACCCGATTTAGAATGTGTGGGGTATACTCTCAAATAGAGTATACAGCAATGGACGACAGTTTGAAAATTTGGCACAGCTCAAGAAAGGTTTTGTTGAAAAATAGGCCAAAATCGACGAAAAACATTGCAGGATTTGGCTAATTTAATGTCTAAACGCTTGGCTAAAGTCATTTCAAAGCACGGAGGCAATACCCACTATAAGGTAACAAAATACATTTTTTTTCTACAATTATAAATTTTTTAAAAATTATTTTCCTTACAGTGTCCCAATAATTATTTCTAAGGGAGCTAACATAACAATATCAATTTTCGTGGAAAGGATCAGTAAAATAAAAAAGTTTTATCTGTTTTCAATGCATTTCTTCTCTATATTTACAAATAAAATAAAAATAAAAGAAATAAAAATCATTTACGATTTTATTAAAAAAAAATAAAGTGTCCCAATATTTATTTCGACCAGGTAGGTGTCTTTCCTTTATGACAGACTGCAGCCCCTACCGCTATACTACCACCTCCAAAGCCTCGTTTGTAACAGGACCGTCGTTCTTGGCGCAAATCTCTCCAATATTGTTTTGAATTATCTGGTCCGTCTAAGTTAAATTTTTTTTCATCACTAAAGATGACATTTTCCCCACTCTTCGGCACAGAATTGATATTTATTGGCCAATTCCAAGCGAGCTCTTATATGCCGGTAGCTTTGGTTTAGGCACCATGGATGTATGTTCAACGAATTTGTTTTCGTTCAAAATTTAAAAAATTCGGCTTTGGGTGACTTGGAGGCCAAAATGAGCTTTAATTTGCCCGCTGGACATGCATTGCTCTACTGCTAGACGCCGAATATGCCGTTAGCACCGATCATCAATGGTGGTTTTCCTTCCACTGCGTCGCGCTACTCCGTGTTCAGTGGGGTTTTTTATAAATTTGGATATGCAGTTTCTATGCCTATTTAATTTAGCTGCAATATCTGATATTTTGGAGCCCGTTTCACGCATTCCAATAATAATTCCTTTCTCCTTGGCCGACAAAATATTCCCACGAGGCATTTTTAGCTAATTTCTCAAATAATTGAATACAAATTAAGCAAAATTAATTATTTTTATATACTTACAATAATTAGAAAAGCAATTTTCACTTTTTAATATTTTTCACCATACTATCAGCACGAAATATCAGATAGACTGATATTGCACATATATACATTTATTACGCAATACCCAAGGCACCAACATCTTTTTTAAGTAAAGATACTACGAAAGAGATTAGAATGAAGCAATTTTTTCACATATCCACAGAATGTCTTTGGCCCCAAGCAGGCAGCTGTCCTACGCTACCAGCCGCCCCACTTCAACAGGATTAACTACAACACTAGCAGGGTTAATCCAAATGTCACCTACGCTGACGCAGCAAGGAATGTTGCCCAGAGACCAACCGAAAACCAGTTCTAACACCAACCCAATCCCGCCAGGCAACCCACTGGACGCGGTTATGTCCAGAATAGAGAATGTTCGAGAGAATGATAGAAAAAGTTATGGGTCAAATGACCAAAATGATCGCCACTGTCTGCAAGTCCTTATGCAAATGGGACTAGACGTCACAATTTGGAAAAGCAGGCCAGCAGTGGAGCTCTACTACAAAACTGAAAATCCGATATTCTCCTCATATCGGAGAGCCATTTTACGAACAGATCCTATTTAATCCTCAGAGGATACGACCTTATTGATGTCAACCATCCAAACGGAAGAGGTCGCGGGGGTGCGGCCATCATCAACCGCAGCAGCATCAAGTACGAGACCCTGCCAGCCATTAGAGAGGACTGGGTGCAATGCGCTAAAATTCAAGTCGCTACCACCAATGGAGACATTACCATTGCTGCTGCCTACTGCCCAACCCCCCCCCCCCCCCCCCCCCAGACACAATGTCAGCGACGTTGGCTTTGGGATGCTCCTGGACTCCCTCGGGCCCAAGTTTCTCAATGGCGGGGACTTTAATGCCAAACACCCTTGGTGGGGCTCCAGAGTCAATAACCCAAAAGTCGGGGCTCTAGTTAGGCAAATCTGGGCTCGTAATCTCGGCTGCCATGCTACAGGCGCTCCGACCTACTGGCCAACAGATCCGTCGAAATCCCAGATGTCCTGGGCTTCGCCATCACAGGAGGACTGGACTCGGCCGTAATCCAGGTACGAGAAGTCGTCGATCTTTTGTCTGACCACAGCGCTCTTGCCGTCTCTCTATACACGTCATCCATCCTAAGGTCGGTCCGGAAGTAGTTTATTGAGAAGACGACGGACATCGGGAAATTCCAGTCCTGGATGTGCTCTGCCGCGGATCTTAATACAATTCTGGAATCCCCCGACCAGATTGAGGCGGCCGTCGAGGAACTGACCACACAAATCCAAATCCAAATCCAAGCTGCAGCAGCCGAGGCAGCTCCAAGGCTTTCGAACCGCCCGAGAGCCACTGACAGGGATATCCATTTTTTGAATCCAGACGTCACGGCTCTCAAGCAAGAAAAGCGGGCACTCAGGCGGGTCTGGATGCTGTCCAGAAACCCAAGGGACAAGACCAACTTGAATAGAGTCTCCAAGTAGCGTTCGACGGGTTCGTTGAACAGTTGGAACCGGGTAACCCACAAAACAATCTGTGGCGCGTCACGAAAAGCATACGACGTGCTCTTAAGAGGATCCCACCTGTTCAGCGAGCCGACGGCAGTTGGTGCAGGTCAGAGACGGCCGAGCCAACGCGTTCGCCGAACACCTGGAAAGCGTATTCTTCCCTTTCTACCGATGCTCGCCAGAAGAGGCAGCAGAAACGGAACAACTCTTGGCAGAGCCCGCAAGAGGCGACGACAGAATACCACCTGTGACGGAAGAGGAGACAGCCACCCAGATTTCAGTGTTCAGCAACAACAAGGCCCCGGGCGATGACGGCATCAATGCAGCTGCATTAAAACTGCTGCCACCTCCAAGCATCAAGATACTAACAAAAATTTATAATAGATGCTTAGAAATTGGGTACTTTCCGACCAACTGGAAACATGCTCTGGTAACCATGATACCCAATCTTGCCTCTTATCATCCGATTAGTCTCCTATCGATTAGAGCTGGAAAACAATCGATAGAACTATCGATACCATCGATGTTTTTGAAATTTTCTCAACATCGATGGTTTGTTGGCCACTATCGATTGTTTTCATTAATTCTGTGCATTGAGGACAACGTGTAAGTAAAATGGGTTTTGTGGTGCATTATTTTAATTATATTAAATATTTAATCACATGTAGTGAAAATTTGAATACCTCGCAAGCAAGTGGCGGTGTTCGTTGTAGGCGTGGTGCTACAAAATGGACAAGTTTGTGAAAAGTAAGTATTGTTTCAAAATTACTCTTTGCATACAAGTGAAAATGTATTCATGCGTATGTATTGGTATGCAAACGCATTGAAAAGGCCGGTATTTATGCATATACTCATTGCATGCTGTTTTTATTTTTATTATTTTAGTAACATCAACTAGCAATAAAGAAAATGACAACGATGGACAGCATGCAACAAAGCGCAAAAGAGAAACATCGATGGTTTGGCAGGTATTTAAAAAATGCAAAGATAGCAATACGGCGATTTGCAACCAGTGCGGTAAGCAGTACAAAACTGGTGGAAATACCACTAACCCCATGGATCACCTGAAGCGTATTCATCCTGCGCTACTAAAAGAGCAACCTCTAGAAAAGAAAAAAAGTTTGACAAAGTTCCTAGAGCGTGACACCCATTACTCAAATACGTCAGAAAAAAAACGCATTGACAAGCTGGTATTAAATATGGTCGCGTCCGATGTCTTGCCATTAAATGTGGTTAATAATGTAAGGTTAACAAGGTTGATTCATGAGCTTGATCCACGTTACAAAATGCCTAGTAAGACTCACTTGCGAAACGTACTGTTAAAAAATTAATACAAGAATTTAAAAGATACTTTAAAAGCAGATCTAGAGCATATAGAAAGCGTCACATTGACAACAGATGGCTGGACATCAAGAGCAAATGAATCATATTTAACATATTCAACAAATCAACTAGCTTCCCCTACAAACCATTCAGCTATTAACATTGCTGATACTATCAGTAATGTTGTAGCTGAATGGGGCTTACTAGGGAGTCTTTTGCATAGTTACCGACAATGACGCCACAATGAAAAAAGCATGTGCGCATCTCAAAATCATGCATATTTCTTGTTATGCGCATACCATAAATTTATTGGTGCAAGATTTGCTAAAGCTTCCATGCGTATCTGGGATTCTTTTAAAGTGCAAGCGCACAGTCTCATTTTTTAAATCGAGCAATATAGCATATGCGAAGTTTAAGGAGGAGCAAGGGGTTAGTAAGCCGTACAGTTTGGTCCAGAAGGTACCTACCCGCTGGAATAGTGCGCTTTTCATGATTCAGCGTATCCTGGAGACAAACGAATCCATCTCAAAGGTTCTTTTAAAAACTCCAAAGTCACTACCGCCGTTTACCGCAGACGAAATCACTCTCCTAAAAGAATTGGTTGAGATACTGAATGCATTTCAGGATGCAACGGTATCCATTTCTGGAGATACCAAAGTGACTATATCACTTATTATCCCAACATGCTGCGAGTTGCGCCAAAAAGTGTCGGAAATGGGATCGTTCATATCTCCAGAGGCGACACAAGTAGTGGATTATCTCAAGGTATGAGACGCGAACAGCAACAAGGCTTGCAACCATATTGGACCCACGGTTCAAAAGTGATGGATTCCTGCAGCCATCAAATGCTGAGCAGGCAGCAAAAACCTTGGAGCTGGAAGTGTCTACATACTTATCAAAAACTGTCCAACGTCCACAGCCAGCACCACCACAACAAAAACGCTTCTCGTTTATGAGCAAGAAACCGGAAGACAAGGTGAAATCTAACAAAGCTGACGCTATTATAATTCTCCGCCAATATTTTGAAGTGTCGCATGAAGCAGAAGAAGCAAATCCACTTGAATATTTGAAGGTAATAAAAAATTAAATATATGTAGCATGGGTGTAAAAAATATTTTCTCTTTATTTTAGGAGCATACAAAGGATACCACGGCCTTAGCAATGCTGGCTAAAAAGGTTCTATGCGTGCCATCATCTTCTTGCGCTTCAGAACGAGCATTCAGCAAAGCTGGACAGATCGTGTCCGACAGGAGATGCGCTCTGAAACCAAACATAGTCGATAAACTGTTGTTCCTAAACAAGAATAGTGATCTCAAAAAATAAAAACTTGTTAATTGTTATTTTTGTGTTTTAACTGAAAACATCGATGTTTACTTTCAAAAACATCGAAAACATCGATGGTCCCAGACATCGATTGTTTTCCAGCTCTACTATCGATACTCTCCAAAATACTCGAAAGAGTGTTTTTGAGTAGAGCATTGCCAGTACTATACGAGGCTGGTCTAATCCCCAATCACCCAATCACCACGGAACCCCGGAACAATGCCACAGAGTGGTGCAGTATATCCTGGACGCCTTCGAAACCAAGAAGTACTGCCTGGCTGCAATGCTGGGCGTCAAAAAAGACCTCTTCGAAGATCCAAATCTATAAGGCGACTATTCGGCCAATTTGCACATACGGGATCCAACTTTGGGGCACAACCAGCAAGACTAATATTCAGACTATCCAGATGTTTAAAAATAGAGCCCTCCGTATCGCCACTGGGGCCCATGTCTACCACGACAACCAGACAATCCACGAGGTACTTGGCTTCCCATGGGTGAAGGAAGAGATCCAGAGTAGCAGCTGTAAGTACATCTAGAGATTACACAACCACCCCAACAAGTTGGTGACCACTCACTTCGACAACAGCGAACAGATGCGGCGGCTGCGCAGAACTCACCCGTTGGACCTCATCCGGAATAACTCTTATTTTTCTTATTTTTCCATCTCCAACTTAAGAAAATTTTTTTTTTCGCTTAAAAAACTCTTTTGGGTCTTAAAAATAACATATCAAAAGATAGAGTCTGGGCAAAGTGTCTAAGTGTCGAAATTTTCCATTCTGCGGCGAAGCCTCACAGGTATATCCCACAGTACTTAAAACTTTAAACGCGTTTTTCTCGAAACCACTTTTTTTGAGTTGGCCGAACACATAACTCGAACAACTCTTAACCTTAGTCTATCGACACACGTAGGATTTTATTTTTCAGCCGCTGAGATACAGAGACTAACAAAACTTGATTTTTTGTTCTAGATCAAAAATTAAGGACGTTAGGTGTTCGGCCATGGACCCTTTAAAAAATAGGGCCTACGAATAGGGCTGCTGGGCCGCCATTTTGTTTTCGATTTATTAAAAAAAAATTTTTATGTGTAATTTAAATATAATATAATAAAACCTCATTTACAAATTTTCGATTAGCTGTTTTTATATGGCCAAAAAAAATTCCAGAAAATCCGTTTTTTTTTCGCCTGTTACTCAGATGTCCCCCCTTAAGTTGCACATAAGCCAGGTTTTCTGCCACAATATTTAATGGTTGTCCCTGTTGGACAGTTTTAAATAAAACCACACCTGTCATAATAAAAAAGAACAGCAACAGAAACATATGATAAAAACATTGTACATTCATCAATACATAAAGAATTAACTCTGAATATGAAAAATAATCAAAAGAAAAAATACACATATAATTGCATGAGGTATTAGGGGGGCCGGTCTGACCCCCATCCACTTGAGCCGCTGGAGCTCCTTGCGATAGCGCACAGGCAAGGGTCCTACAAGGGGACCTCTCCCTTCCCATTACTTATGTCCAAGGGTGTTCTATCCTTCCTGCGGCGGCTCGCGTTCCCATCCAGATTTACGAATGAAAGCTACGAGTCTGTGTGGAGCGACCTCCGCGAGGTCAGTTAGATCTGTGAGTATTGCTGCGCCCAAGAATTTGAGTCGGCTGCGCCCCAGCGCAGGGCATTGACACAGGAGGTTCGCTACTGTCTCTTCCTCTTCTACGTCCCCACAGCTCCTGCAGTAGTCATAATGTGGCACCGCTAGTCTAGCCGCGTGTGCTCCTATTAACCAATGTCCCGTAACGGCCTTTACCGCCAAACTACAGTCCTGCCTTTTAAGGGCGATAAGCATCATTGACCTCTCCTAGATCGGATGGGCCATATCATGCGGGAGTTCCTGCAGTTTTGGAGATTTCTCCATTTCCTCAGTGATGCGCGGTCAAAGTGGTCCCTGCATTTTAGCCTACACGTAGCTAAGGGGATACCTACTGGTTCCTTCTCCCGTAGGAGAGGATTGGTAGTACCTGCTCTTGCCAGTTCGTCGGCGGCGCAATTACCCTCGTGGTCCCTATGCCCGGGTACCCATATGAGGTGGATGTCATGCTGCTCTTTCATCTCGTGAAGAGATCTTTCAGTCATTCACTGTCCTGGAGTTGGATGAGAATCCGTCAAGGGCTTTGAGTGCCGCCTGACTGTCTAAAAAGATACAGATTGTGTTTTGATTGCCAGTAAGTGCTGGGGATCTAAGTGCTTCCCTGATAGCTATTACTTCTGCTTGGAACACACTACAGTGGTCGGGGAGTCTGAAGGACTCATTTAGACACAGCCGTTCGCAATGGAAACCGCCTCCCACCTGGCCATTCAATTTTGAACCGTCTATGTAGATATGGAGGGAACCGGCTGGTCCCGGGATTTGTGTGGCCCATTCCTCCCTTGTTGGAATGTAGACCTTGTATTTTAAGGTGGGATGATCGACATGTACGCAGTAGTTTGTAGACCCTGTTGGCGTGCAGTGGTGTAGATCTAACTTGGTATGTCTATAGTTAGTCCATTTCCATGTGTCCGTCTCGCGTAGCCTGATTGCCGATAGCGTGGCTATCTTGACCCCCATTATCTCTACCGGTAATAGGTCGAGTATGAAGTCTAGGGCATCCGTCGGTGTGGTGCGTAGGCTGCCTGTGATACAGACCTCCGCCATCCTTTGCGTTTTCCTAAGTTTCTCTCTCATTGTGGAGTTTGTGAGAGCAGGCCACCAGACCACCACCCCGTAGAATAGGATGGGTCTTATGACCGCTGTGTAAAGCCATCTTACTATTTTTGGGGACATTCCCCATTTAAGGCCAATGGCTTTTCGGCATATATAGAGCGCGATTGTTGCCTTGTTAGCTCTATCCCAGGTGTTTGACTTCCAGTCCAGTTTCCTGTCTAGCTTAATCCCTAGGTACTTGGCGCTATCGCTAAGGGATAGTTTTTCTCCTAATAGTTTTGGAAGCCTTAGGTTTGGTATTTTGTACTTCCTGGTAAAGAGGACGAGCTCGGTTTTGGACGGGTTTACACCCAGTCCATTTCTAACTGCCCACGTTGAGAGGACCCTAAGTTTGTCCGTAGAGTCTGAGGAAATTTTCCAGAGAAGGCAATTGCGACATCATCCGCATAAGCGATAACTTTGCAACCACCCCCTTCTAGGGATCGCAGTGGGCTATTAACCGCCACGTTCCAGAGTAGGGGTGAGAGTACGCCTCCTTGCGGGGTGCCTCTTCTGACGTATCTATGAATAGATTCTCCTCCTAGTGACGCCTCAACAGTCCTGTTTACCAGGATCTGCTCTATAAGGCGTATGGATTGATCGTCTATTCCTAGTCCTGTCAGCGCATTGATTATCGAGCTTGGTAGGATGTTGTTGAACGCACCTTCTATGTCTAGAAAAGCAATGAGTGCGTATTCCTTATCACTAAGTGCCTTTTCGACAAAAGTAGTGACTTCGTGGAGTGCCGTTTCCGTGGATCGGCCCTTCCTATACGCATGCTGTGACCCCGAGATATCATCTGGGTTTAAAGTAAGATTAATGGGTATAAATACGACTTTCGTCCGCAACCACATTGCGGGTACGATGCCTGTCCTGAAAATTGCTGAGAAAGCTTTCTTTACCCAAGACCTCAGATTGGGATTGAGCCGGGACAATGCCATCTGGGCCTGGGGATTTGAAAGGCTTGAAACTATTTATTGCCCAGGTGAGATACCTGTCACTCAATAGGTATTCAAGTTGGTTAGGGGGGGAGGGGCTATTCCCCTGTCTCTGCATTTCCAGGGTTTTATCTTCTCCAGAGGATCCCGGGAAATGTGTCTCTGTGAGAGCCTCTAGGGTTTCTCTGCTGGACGATGTCCAGTTACCTTCTGAGATTTTAATATAACCTACATTTGGTGCAGTAGTTGCGAGGACCTTCCTGAGTCGGGAGGCCTCTGATGTTTGCTGAATGTTCGTGCAGAACTGGGCCCAGGCATTCCTTTTTGTCTTGCAAAGCTCTTTGTTATATTGTCTAAGGTCCGCTTTACGACTCCCAGGCTGTCTCCGAGGTTCTTTTGCTGGCAAAATTAAAGGCCTTGCGGCCCTTGGTTTTAAAGGGCGCAAGTGCTTGCGACCACCATGGTGGTTTCTTTGACTTGCTATTGCCCGATCTGCTTTTGGGACAAGCTTTATTGAATGCCTTGGCGCACGTTGCCGTAAGCGTGTTCACCATGGCATCCAAGGCTTCCCTACTGTCAACGTCCACTGTTCGAGGTTTCCCCAAGGAACTTTCTAGTTTTTTCCTGTATAACTCCCAGTTCGCTTTTCTCGGGTTGCGTACCGTTAGTCTATTAAAGTTCTCAAAGTTGACCACTAATTCTATGTATCGGTGGTCCGAGAAGGAGTGTTTCTCTAGGACTCCCCATCTAGCAATACTGTCTGCTAGGGATTCAGAGTAAAGAGTGACGTCAAGTACTTCCCTTCTGTTCTTGACTATGAAAGTGGGTTCTGTACACCTGTTACCCACCAGAAGATTGGAGCTTAGGATAAAATCGAAGATTGACTCACCCCTCTCGTTCGTGTCAGTGCTACCCCACTGATGATGATGGGCGTTAGCATCGCAACCTATGATCAGGTCGATCTTGTGCTTCCTGCTGTCTTCCACCAGCTTTTTGATTAGCGGGTGCGGAGAGAGGGCCTCCTGGTCGTGGCCCATATACGCCGAACATATCCTTAGAGGGCCATTTGGGCTCTCTATGGCTGCGGCTACGTGGTCTTCATTGCTGAAATTGGGTAGCAAAAAGAGTTTAAGGTTCGGCTTTGCATAGCCTATACTCCGACGCCCCCAACCCAAGAATCCTGTCTCCTAGGATCCAGGGTTCCTGGATGAGGGCCACATCAGCTCCACTCTCGGCGAGGTGGAGTAGGAGGGCAGCTGACGCCGCTTTACTGTGGTAGAGGTTTATTTGTAAGATCGTCAGGGACATCCTTACAAATCTCCACCACAGTAACTTCTGCCTCCGTCTCGGAGCTCAGCAGAGAGTTCTCTTCCATTCCGACTCCACTAAGTGCCCTTGCCAAGTCGCTTTCCTCCGAGGTGTACCCTTCCAGAATGTCCTCCTCCTCATCCGACATTCCTTCCGGGTGCCCCTCTTCGGTCGGCTCCTCCAAGTCTGGCTCTTGCGTGTCTGCCTCCAGCCCGATACCTCCTGGCTTGGCCTTCGCATCGGATTTGTAGATACGGACTGAAACCTGTTCGAATCCGTACTTCAGCCGGTGCTCCATCATCTCCAGGGCTTTAACGGTCTCCTCGTTGAGTGTGAGGACGACCTGCCTTTGCAGTCCCACCTCCTCCCCGACCTTGGCGACTCTCCAGTCCGCCGTGGGAAGCGTCGGGTTGCACATCCTAAGCATCGTTAGTATGGTTTAAGGGTCGGCTGGCTTTTCAGTGAGCCACACTCGCGCCCTCGGTTTGCTAGGGATCTCGTCCCAGTCAACCGCCACCAGCTTAGCTCCAGGGTAGACCTCTCCAAGCGATGCAACCATCCGCTTGTAGGTCTCCACCGATCGCGCGTCTTGGCAGGCAATTACCTTGACGCTACCCTGATACCATCCTGCGTCTTCGCATTCTGGTGGGGGTCCTCCGCTTCGCAGCATCTCCTCCACGAAGCGCCCATGCAACTCGTTTACCACTCGTCGCCAAAGTTCCTTGGGGATGAGCCCATCCTTGGAGCCCTTGTCCAGGACTCCAATTAAGGTTCTTCCCTTCGTTACTTCGGCGAACGAGCGGTTGGACGGCTGCGGCTGGGCCTTCGTCTTCTTGGCCTGGGGGGCTTCTCCCTCTGTGGACCTTTGCCTTTTCGCGCTTTGCGCGGTCTCCCTGGCAGGGTCTGACCCAGTACGTTTGTTCGGATCCAGCCTCACTCCCGCCTTTTCCGGATTAAAGTCGGGCAGGATCTCCCTTACCCACTTAATGATCTCGCCCTGGTCCGGGTTGGCTTCGGCCGATGGGTCCGCCCTCATCAAGATGAAGGCTGCTCTTCTCCTGTCCTTGTAAGAGCCTTTACGCTGCGTCGAGTTGGTTCAGAAGTTGACCCTGGGGTCTTCCTCTCCACTCCGTTCGGTGGTCCCATAGCTAGCCCCGCTTTGGAAGAAGAAGCCTTGGCAACCTCCTCCGCACCGGCGCGTCCCACCTCCAGATTTTGCCCCTCTGTGGGGGGCTTCTCCATCTCAGCAACTCCTTGGCTTTTGAGGGCCTTGGAGTTTGACGGGTCACTGACCCCATTTCCGGTTTTTTGTTAGATTAGTAGAATTCATGTTTTGGTCCCACGAGTAGGCGGGAAGGGGTTCGTCCATCATGACATAGCCCGCTTGTCACAATAAGCCTGGTTAAAACTGGGGGATCGGCCGGTCCCCCAGAGTTCGTATATTAGCGTCCGAGCCCCCCCTCGGACACGAATTCTTCGGCATAGGCTGTTCCACCTCGTATTGGGGTGATTTAAGGAAGGGAGTGTACTTCTCCCCGCCCGACTACCATTAGCCAGCATCCTCGGCAGAGACCTGACCTTACCGGGACCTGTTACCAGCCGCCCTCACGTGGAGAGTATAGTCGCACTACCAGCGGTGTACACAGTTACGGCACGCAATTGCGTGCGCGTAGGTCCCCCTGTTGTACCCGTTGGCTGACGGCCATGAGGTATTAACTCTAAATCTATTTTCTCTAAATCACACCGGCCAAGCTGCACTTTTATCCCTTTGATCACAGAGTGACCAACGCAGAAATCAGTAAACATAAAAAAAAATTATCGCACACTCGATATTTGGGAAAAAAATTATTACGATATAAAGATCGGTATTGATATTTTGATATATTATCATCCCTAGTATAAAATATACCAATGTAAATACGCACTTCTCCATTTACATACATAAATGGTACAAAAAATGCAATTTGATGATTACTCAATGCTATTCTGCATGTGTTGCAACAGAAATGCGGTACCCACGTTTTGTCTTGATTGGAAATTTCTTTATTGCTTCTTTCATTATGTTTTCATTAATGGGTCTTCTCTAACAATAATCGTCCGCAAACATAGAAAATCAGCATGGGCGTTCACGCAATTTAAAACTGCAGACATATTACTCATTTTATACTTTATTTATTCAAGTTGTAACGTTTTAATAAAGGCTAAAAAACGCTATTAAAGTAAAGGCTATTAAAAAAACGTATATTAAAAACTCCAATTTAATTGATGAAAATATTGTATAAATATTATAAATTTAATCAAATTATTTCAAGCTTTTCCTATAATCCAAAATTAAAAAAAGTATGATTTACTGATTTTGAAAAGATAAATATATAACATCGGAAATTTCAACTCTGGATGAATAATCTATTTTTTTATTTCAGTTGGTACGCATACATTCAATATTTATATGTATCAAAAACACTGATGGTCAACGCAATTACATCCCTTCAGTACCAAAATTCTTTCCCCAACATTTCCTGGCGACATGTTCGAAAAACAAAAACAAATTGCATGGGCTTCGTTTACTCAAGTCCGAAACGAAAGGGGAAACGAAACTTCTACCTGCTCTCGGTTTTTGACAATGATTCTTGCAGCTTCTACGTCATATTTTCGGAGCAGAGGCACGCGACAGAGAGACAATTAGAGAGATGTAGATGGAGGGAAGGGAGAGAAAAAAAATCGGTGTCGAAAACCAAATGAATGGCAGCGACGTCAGAATACCCTTTTTAAAATATGTTGAAATATTTATATATATTTAAGATTATATTTAATTAATTTTTCTTATCTAATCATATGGTATATTGAAATGTATTAATAATTGGCTTTAGGCAAAGCCAAAATGTTTATGTTTGATTATTTGCCTTGTGCGATTCTAATTAGAAGGCATTGCGTTGGTCGACTATACCCTGACACGCGCCAGAATTATCGGTTGTCAATTTTCGGTTTTGTCTTGCCTCTCCCCTTCTCTTTGCATTTGATGTTCAAGTTGCATATGAATTACACGCGTTTGTTTGTTGAGTTTGAAGTTAAATTTTTTAAAAAACATTTAAGTGACCTGGTGATAATAACTAATTCTGGTGAGTAGTGCATATAATGAACTTATTTATTAGCAAGGCCACCAGCACCAACGAGGCATTGACAGCCTTAGATTTTGCTTTGGCCGCGGCATAAAGGAAATTAAATATAAAAAAATGTTTAATACCTATTAATTTTTGCAGACCACCGCAGTGACCAATTTATTAAAGCGCGGACCATTAACAAAATCATTGAAATATGATTTCGTTGAGGACCTGATCGTCCAATACAACAATGACGGTGTTAGTGGGAAGAAGAAATTGAAAGCGTTTCCAAATTTTTATGCAGTTTTGATTGGTATGTATTTTAATTACAAATAATGTAAGCAATATCTAATTTCTATTTATTTTATGTACAGATAGTATATCTAACGTGGATCCGGGGAGCTCGCCGGAGAAAGTGTTGGGGCACGTTTTGACGTGCATTAAAAATAATAGTAATAAAAAACAAAAAAAAAAAACAAATTAGTAATTTGTAAAATAATTTGCAATTATAAAAATAATAATAATAAAAGTAATAATAATAATAATAATAATTTTTAATTTATTTATTGAATTCTTTTTTATTGAATGGAAACGGGGGAGTGGGAAGTGTGAAATTCCTTACAGATTCCTCAGTGAAATACCCCAAAGATTATACCCCAAGTGGTATTTCCCCAAAGATTCCTTAGAGCAGGGGTGCCCAGGCCCATTGCTCTCGTTGCTCCTTTGTTGTTGGAATTGCTCTTTCATATGGGAAATGAAATGTCATATATGTACGTGTGTTGCTCCCAGCATAGGCAAAGCCCAAATACAAAAACAATTTTTCGTGTTTTCCTTATTCTCCTCAATCGTGCTAATCCGAATGTATTTTTTGTTGAATTGCAAAAACTTTTCACTGCAAAAAATTCATTTTTGTTTTTGTTTCGGCCAAAATGGTCGACTTGAAGCGATGAATTTCTTCTTCGCAGAACATTTTTGAAATATAAAGTTATGCATTAATTGGCATAGTATAATAATAAGCTGTTTTAAAAAATATAGGCTGTTTTTAAAAATATAGGGATTATTCATAATTGCTATAATAAAATGTATTTTTTATTATATTGATATTTATTTGAAACCCCTTGTAAATGTTGCTATAATTTTATTTTTCAGTGCATCGACATGAAAAAAATGGTGTATTGTGTATTGGTCATTTTTTGCACTAATATTTGAGTTTGCTCTGCCGTATGCTGAACTTGGGCACCCCTGCCTTAGAGTATACCCCAGGGATTCCTTGGGGTATTTCCCCAAAGATTCCTCTGAGTATACCTTAGGGATTCCTTGGGGTATTTCCTCAAAGATTCCTCAGAGTATACCCCAGGGATTCCTGGGGTATTTAGTTCGAAATGCTCCTCGAATAACTGCAGCAATCCTGCAGTATTTCTTGAGGTGTTCGAATTCCTCGATGCGTGGAACTCTTCTATGGAAATTCCTTGATGGTTTGTATGAATCATACCCCGAGGATCCCTTGGGGGCAATTCTATTACCTCGAGGTTTCCTTGAGTAATCCTTGAGGTATGGTACTGAAGGGATGGCCTTCATAATTACATAATGTTACATAATTACATATGTATATAGGGTAATATTTTTTAAATTTCTTTGTTGGGTGTTCCGTGGAAACTGTGTAAAATTTCATTCAAATTGCTTCGAAGAAATCAAGTCCCAAAAATTTCTTACCTTGATTTACCAATTTTGTCAATAAAAGTGTCACAGCTTATTTTCAAAACAAATTCTAGAATTATAGTGTTGATTTTATTAAATTTAGTGGCTAAATAGTGAAATAATTGAAAAACAAAAAGTTTATTCCTGTGTTTCTATTCCACCGATCCGCGTCGACGCTTTATTGACGGACTTTAACTTGAGTATGAAAATTTTAGTATTTTCTCTTAAGTATTTAAACTTTCCTGTCATGGTTACATTAAGTGCGTTCCAAGTTTTATTCATCAGTAACTAAACGTTAACTTTAAATGTAAGTTTTTTAAATGAAATGTTCAAGTTTATGGCTGGTAGGATTTACAAAACCTATAAAGTATTATTTTTATGGGGATAAATAAAGCCAATTCCATTTGTCTAAGTCCAAAGTTCATTTAGCGTTGACCACGAATTGATAAAAAAAATAACATGCCACTGTTTTTTTCAGTTTCTATATTATCAATCGAACATGCTGAGGCTACGTAATCTATTAACCGCCAACAGCAAGTCGTTGCTCAATTTGCGGTAAGAAAATCAATTAGCATCGAGAATATTTCAAGAACTTACATATGTACATTGATCCTGGTTTATAGTGCATGTATTGGCTTCTAACTAAAGCCTTTTATTAATCAATGTACATACATACATATATGTATGATATCCGGTTCACCTTTTCCCCTGCTTATGTATGTATGTGGTTTAACCTACATAACTTAGTGAATGTCAACTAAAGTCATATATGTAATTTTGACAACCCCCAATATTTAATGTTATATTAGATATGTATAAAAATGTAGTTTATATTCCCCACGTTTTTATTATAAATCGTTTTTTAAATGAAATTTGAAAATTGTACTTCAACGTAAATTTTATTTTTAACAAGGAAAACTTTTATTTTATTGGTGAACTAAAATTTATTGATTTATTTGAATATTCTATAAATATTTAAAAATAAGCCATGTATATATGGTTTTTTTTTAACCTGTACAACATATATGGTTTTGGAATATCGCGAAAGAACGGAAAGCGAATAAGAGAGAGTCTTAGATTATTTTTCCGAATTTAAAATAGTTATTGTATCAATGGATGGGATTTAAGATAATCTTTATGATTTAAATGTATTATTTAAATGATTTATTTATAAAATAAGGTTTAAATAATTAAATTTATGATGAAATAATGATTTATAAAACATTTTTATTATGTAATTTTGAGATAAATATATACATATGTATGTACGTAAGTAAATTTAGACGCCCCAGTGTCGAAATCTAGCTAGATTTCTTGTGGTTTTTTTCGGGTCAACGAAATTTTACAACGACGCACCTCTCACCTCGACGCACCAAATGTTTTACAAAAAAAGGATTAAAATAAAAAAAAGATATTATTGTTGTTTAAAAAAAATTACAAAAAAAAAAAAAAAAAGGACGGCTATAGTCGGTTTCCCGACTATATAATTCCCGGTACTTATCTCTTCCCCCCACAATTTAAGGGGATGGTAAGGTCAAATCATGCGAAAAAAGCCATGTTTTTGTGATTTTTTTCCTGACGACACAGTTAAAATTTATTTATTCAACCAACGGTATATTAAAGTATGACATTAGAAGAATGTTTAATAAAATTTTTAGAAAAAAATATTTAAAAATATGGCAATGGTAGCAATTGTCCGGACGTGTCGCCAAAAAAAGTTGAATTGCGGTGCCCCTCATATGAACGGTGCTGGATCATTTGTAATCAAAAAATGAAAATTCATTCGTTAGATAATAGTTCGCCCCAGGTAACGCTGTAAAGGTTTTTTGAAAATTGCAATTTTTTAATTTTTTCGAAGACTTTGAAGTGAAAAACTCAATTTTTTGGGAAAAAATCGGTTAATTTGTCATTGCGAAATCAAAATTATGAACAAAAAAAAAACTCGACAGCGTTACCTTGTAAAATATGTACAGAAATGGTGTTTAAAATTTCAAAAGGATCGGTGCAGTAGTTTTGAAGTTATGAGGGGCACCGACTTTGAAAACGTGAGTTGTGGGAAAAACGCTTTAAAGTTTCAACTCGAAAAAATCAAGTGTAAAACGTTTGCAAGCAACTTCGTATATAACTAATAACTTCGTCAATTTTGCTTTAATTGACTTGAAATTGACACAATATTGAACACAAATTGAATTGACTTGACACAATATTCTTCAGATATTATGCATTCAATTTAAAAAATAAAAAAAAAATTAAAAACAAAAAAAATTTAATACCTTACCCTCCCCTTAACTAGCCTTTAAAGTTTAAACGTTGACGGTATGAATTCTCAGAAAATATTTTGCGGTTGGGCAAAAAAACAACGGCAGCCCCCTAAGGCCATATTACCGATTCAGTAGGGAAGCAGACTAAAAAGTCTATAACTCCTTCAAAAATTATCCGATTTGGCTGCTTTGTAGGTGTACATTAGCCATTGGAACAGTTTGGCATTAAAACTTTTTCCAAAAACATTAACGAAGTGGCGGTAACAGTAGATTTCGGTTTTAGGGGCGGGAGTGGGCGTGGCAAAAATTTTGACAAAAACTTAATCTGCGCGGATTTATTACGATCCCAAGTTCCAAATCTGATAGTTCTATCTCCTATAGTCTTCGAAATCGACGCGTCCAGCCGTTTCTGCTTATATACTGCGTGCATAGGAATGAAGGGTGTGTACAAAGTTTCAAGTTGATAGCTTTAAAACTGAGAAACTAGTTTGCATGGAAACAGGCAGACGGACATGCTCATATCAACTTAGGAGGGGATCCTGATCAAGAGTATATATACTTTATACGGTATTTTATAGACGAACATTATAATACACTTTGCAAGGGTATACAAAAATAAACTTACATAATTGCTAAACTTTTTCGGAAATAGTCGTTGGTATAGCCAACTCTAATAAATGAATAAGAAGTATCTGTTTCCTATTTAAAAAACAAAAGTTCGATTACACCCTAGCATGCGCCAATTACTTCATGGCTTCGATTAGATTTTTCCTCGTTTCGCTTTCACTGGATTCATACGTTTTTATAATAAAAGAAGTTTTTTTTACATATATGTATACATTTTTGTATCTGGTAAGTTATTTAATTGTTTTTTGTATTTTATTTCAAATAAATTGGCATTCCATATTTTTTGCCGTAAATGAGAAGAAAAAAATTAAGCCGTTGCGAAATATTAACGGCACACTTATAATTATGTACATTCATATCGAGCCCTATTTGCAAAAATAACGTAAGCACCATTTTGCGGAAAAATTTGCAGGCAAATTTTTACATATTTACCAACCGCATCTGCTCCCAAAATATCAAACACTAATTCCATCCATATAACATAAGCGACTAACGCCCAGAGTTTAGTTGCCGGGAAATAAAAGCGAAAAAAACCCCTCCCCTGTAAAATTGGCTTTTTTGCCTCCAATAGGGCTCGATATATTTGTAAAAATACATTCATAAATGAATAATTTTTTGATTGAAAATCGATGATTTTTATTGCAGATCCCATCAAATTGCCAACCTCCGGTTAAACCTGATACTTTAGAAAAATATTTTATGAAGAAAAATGATTAATAGAATATAAAATGTAATAAAAAATTTTTGTGATAAGTAATTTTTTGGGCTAAGTCGGGGCGTAATTTTACAGAGGAAAGAGAAAGGAATTTCCCCAAGAATCAACTGTGAAAACTCTTGGCTTGGCTCAGGCCAATTTATCTTTAATTCCAAAATTCACGATTTCAAGGAAATTTCCTTCTTGGAATTTTTGACGCTTCTATGAACACCAACGGTTGTATAAGCGCCACCGAGGAATGGGACAGAACGTTTACAAATCGAATGGCACTGAAGGGAAAGGCTAAGTCCAATAAGGCCGCTAAATACAATTGGTAGCTCCACCTATCAGACTATATTTTGTGGATCCAGATTACCCCAAATATAAATGGGCGAGCAAATCCCAGAAACAGACCTTCAGAGACTAATTTATAAAAATTATTCTTTTTTTTTCTGGAATGTAAGAGTTAATTTTGTTAATTTATAAAAAGAATCAAATCAAATCTATAAAAGAATCAATCAAACCTACCCGCTCTTAAAATTTTGATCAATTAGAAAATATGGAATATAATGTGAGCTGGTCCAGAGTGCGCCACGACACTTTATAAAAAATTCTTTCGTAAAATGTAACAATAAGCAAATTTTAATATACGTCACTTAAATGTATACTCATGTTTAACATGAAAAATCTATGCAACAGTTAATGGTGTGTTTTCTAAGTTTCAATTCTAAGTATGATTGCGAGCGTCAATTATGTCTCAGTGAGAAATGTTCAGTAGGAGAGCGTCTTTTGAACCTCTTAACGAAAAACACTCAACCAAAATCAAAAGTAAGAAAGTAAGTCTCGGACCTTAAGAAAAAGTGATTGTGTACATTTGTTTTTGGGTTTTCTCGTGAACAGAACATAAGGAAAAAAAGATTAACAGTTATTTTTAAGCAATGCTAGAAGGAGAGGGTCTTATTGTCTGGAAATGTAAATAAAAAATTGTTTGTTAGAAACAAAATGTCTTTTCAGAGTATTTATTTTTTGCTATTATAAAGGAGGTCATGCCGTGTTGAAGCCGTTTTTATACCCTTTCAGAGGGTATTATAATTTTGTCCGAAAGTGTGCAAAGCAGTGAAGAAGACATCTCCGACCCTATAAGAATATATATTCTTAATCAGAATCACCTCCTGAGTTGATATAAGCATGGCCGTCTGCCTGTTTCTATGCAAACTAGTCTCTCAGTTTTAAAGCTATCGACTTGAAACTTTGCACCCACCCTTCTTTTGCACGCAGTATATAAGTCGGACTGCTATAGTATATAAGTCGATCGGAAATGCTGTAACGACTCACCAAATTTCATAAAGATCGGTCGACTATATCTTATAGATGCCATATAACTGAACGACCGGAAATGGTATTTGGTAAAAAAACAACCTTTGGATTTTTGAAGATGGACTTGAGACTTTATTTTTTGTTTTGTATTGGAATAAACTGGTTATATTTTGATATTCTCATAAGGATCCACCAACTTAATCCGATGTTTGCGATATACGAGGGTTGCTATATATATATTTTTCTGGTCTAATAAAGAAAATGCGAATATTTATGATTAAAAATGGTTTTATTGTTTTTCAAAGTATTTTTCACCAAGACTTACAGACTTTTGCATGCGTTCAAACCAATTGTTGAAGCACTTTGTCCACTCCGATTGAGACACCTCCAAAACATGATTTTTGAACGCTTCAACAGCACACACGGTCGATCAATGTTTTGTTTCGGGCTCATAAGCATAGATCCATGATTCGTCACCTGTGACGATCTTATAAACGTCTTTTGACACACCGCGATTGTATTTTTTAAATTTATTTTGCACCAATCCACACGAGTCTTTTTTTTGAGCGATTGTCAAATTGTGCGGGATCAAACGAGAACAAATTTTTTTTACGACCAAGTGTTAATGCAATATAGAATGTATGCTAGTAGAAGAAATGCCCAAGGACGCCTCACAACAAGCTCGAATGGCAGCTTGTGTTCCGCTGCATCCAGTACGAGGCATGATCCTGCTTCCACTAGCACACTATCATGCAACCCCACCCCAGGCTGGCAGCAAGTCACCGCTAAGCCAATCAAAGGTGCAGCTAAGAAGAGAGCAGGTACCGCTCTCTCTCCCAAGGTCAGGTCGGTGACATACATGACGATCAATGTCAATGTTCTTTGGAACAACGACTTTTATTTTGAGGCCTTCATGACCTTCGCCTTCGAGCGAGAGTCGGCCATGATTGAATACATTATACCAGTTTTTCACAGTGCTATAAGATGGTGCTTCATCGCCATACAAAGATTTAAGTTGGTGCATCGATGGATGCACTCTTGTCGTGTTAGTTCACGTCGAAAGCCGTGAAAAATGATTGCGCGAAAATGTTCACGAGTTAATTCCATTTTCTGCCAAATTGATTTTTTCGAGTCACTGTAAATCAGTGGTGGGCAAACTCTCATTTTACATAGCACGCGAGTATAGGGTAGGAAATTCTGCCGCATCGCTGCCGGCACACTGACAGTGTAAGCACTCTCAAATTTTTTTAGAAGCTTTCTCATTTGCTCTCATTTTGATTCATTTGACAGCCCAAACTAAAAATCAAAATTTTTCCACTTCGAAAAATTTTCTCAGAAATTGGGTTGGAAAAAGTTTTCTTCATGGAGAATATAGATAGGGAAGGGTAGTTTCTCATTTTTTTAAGAAATGTTTCTAGCAAAGCTTTTTTTAAAATAAAATACTTTAGTTAAATTTTAGTGCCCATTCCAACTTTTGAATTAACGAAAAATGAAATAAAAAAATACGTTTTTTTCGCTTAGTGAATTTTCGGCTCTCATTGTTTTTCTTAGCTACGCACACACTCAAATTTTAAACATGTGTTAGTTTTGCACAACACTGCTGTAAATAACACAAATTATGGCCGTACGTCAAAACGTTCTGAGCACGTTTCTGCTAAAACATGTCAAACTTCCGAATGAAAACGTCAGATGGCAACACTTAGTGTGGCCTAGGCCAGAAATATATATAGCAGCCCTCGTATTCCTAACTGCAAGGGTATATCAACTGCAGCTCCGCCTAATGTTAGCTTTCCTTTCTTGTTATAGCTTATGTTTGGAAATTTGATTGTTAGGTCGATTAAAAGATATAACTTTAAAGTTTGAAATGTACGCATGTGTATGGACATTTGAAATGTGTATGGAAATGTAAAAAGTTGTTTGTGGTGTCTTCGTAGTTGTATGATAAATTATATCGGCTTAACAGTGAAATTTAGTATAGAAATTCATATTGCCCCTCGTAGAGTAAATTATTCTTTTTTGAGTCGAAATTCTCGCCTCCAACACTTCTTTAAATTTGGTTTTATAGCTTTAATAAAATTAGAATTGTTTGCTATATGGTAAAGCTAAGTCACCCAAGGAGAAACCAATTATTCATTTTTGTACCACTAAAACTTATGGCAATAAATCTGAAAAAACAATTCATGTTTTTGAGGATGCTAATAAAAGAGTATGCTATGGTTTAGCAGCAAAACGGAAGAATTGCAGATCGAATGGAAAGGTATTTTAAAACAGACATTCCGATTGGGCCTTTTCACAAACTTGTATACCGGTTATAGACGCATATAACGGTATATGCGTTGATCAAGTCCTTTTTTTGTGGTGACGTTCCCCGATGGAAGTTTCCTATGAGATCTTTCTAGAGGGTTCATGTGTAATCACTATTTCTATGTGATTCCTGTTCAGTCTAGTGTCTGCATCAGCCAGTGAGTCAGAGAAGAAAGTTATATGAATGACCACCTTCTTTTTTATTCAAATAAGATAAGGCTCTGAACCTTTGGTGGTGTCTTCGTCTTCCCCCATGTGTGCCGGGCATACTCTTAGATGTCCCCTGGGCCCTTATATTGCTGGGCTTGCTGTCTCAATTTTAAACACGGTACTCGTTGAAGAATATGTATGCAAGAATATGTAAGTGCAAGAATATGTATGTAACATAGAGATGGGATCCACTCCGACCCCATATATAAGTTAACAATGCAACGGTGATCGGAGCCAAAAGCACGAAGACGAACGGCACATAATGTCTTACTGGTCGTCGGCCGCGATCTGTGCGCGATCGAGTTAGGGTTACTATTAAGCACTTCCTCTCTTAGGTTAGTCAGGTCGGAGCCAACATTGAATGAATAAAGGCACCCCTACTAAAGGTACCGTATTTCTTTGCCAATTATCGCAATAGTGATAACTGGCGCCACGACACGGCTACCAGCTTACTAAGGGGTACAGCAGCGTCATCGTCACTGATCGTGGCCACCGACTGCGGGGGCACCTTTTAAATGACCGCCCGTTGTGGACAGCAACTTGCCGCAACGGGTACGTCAGAACATACAACGTACCCGTGAGCAGCACGTGCCACGGTGGAAACCTCCTGCAATAGCTGCGCAGGTGGAGAATATTGTGGGCAAACACGCTCCCTCAATATCCTCTAACCCTAGCTTTATACTTTATTCTTGAACAGCATAAACAACAGAGTCAATATTGCTATTTCCGTCTGTCCTTGTGAACGCGTGGATCTTGGAGACTACAAGAGATAGAATTATAGGACTTGACATGGAGACTCCTACAATGCCCACGCAGTTTAAGTTTGTTTCAAAACTTAGCCTTCCGACCCCACAAATCGCATAATCCTATAGCGCCAGTTCTGAAAAGCCAAACTATTTCAATATCTAATATATATTAGAAAAACAAAATTCATTCAAATCGGCCGATTTTTAGAGATATATCCATACATGTATATAAAATTTCTCATACAATTGGGCTACAATTTTAAACGCGTGAATCTCAAAGACTATAAGAGATGGAGCAATTTGGAACTTGGGATCGTGTGGTATGCGCGCAGATCAATTTCTGAGAAAATTTTGCTACGCCCACTCCTGTTTCAATGGCTTTTCCAAAAACAACAATCTCGTTGCAACGCCAGTTTGTTTATGTTTTTGGAAAATTTTACGATGCCAAACTGTTCCAATGGCTAATCTTCTGCCACAAAACTCGACTACTCCTCCCACAAAGTCTGGAAACTCGACTCAAGGCCCAAGATTTTATATTGTAATAGTAAATTATGAGGTATAGACTTTTTATTCTTTGAGTAATTTTAGAGATGAGTAGCGGGTGAAATATATTCGGAAAACTCGACTATAGCTGTTCTTTCTTATTTGGAATCTGGCAGGAGAAGGTCCCTTTTTGCAAGAACACAAGCTTTCACCTGCTGTATCGTTTTTACAAAAACAAGAATCCTGTTATCTTGGATGCCTACCTATTGGATGAGAGGTACATCAAGTCCACCCTTCGCGAGATGGAGTATGGAGCGACCGGGCAGTCTTTCGATTCTCCACCACAGTAATCTCCGCGATAAATATTGGTCTCCCATTGCGAAACTAAATGCGTTAAATCTTAATTTTTAAAATCATGCAGTAAGACTAAGCTCTTTTCCTATCGTGGTCCTTTTCTGTTTATTTGCTGTGTCTCGCCTAGAGTCTTGTTTTTATATTCTCGCAGAGGGTATTTGGTCAAAAGTTTCATTTTGGTCAAAAGTGTGCAACGCAGGGAAGGAGACATCTCCAACTACTTAAAGTATTCTTGATCACGATCACCTCCTGAGTTGATAACAGCATGTCCGTCTGTCTGTCTTTGATTTTTAAACCTATCGACTTGAAACTTTCAAACTATAAGTCGGAACGGCCGGGAGCGGCCGACCATATTCTATAGCTGCGATATAACTGATTGATCGGAAATGCTATAACTTTGGTGTTTTTAGAGTTTTTGGCAAAATAATACGACATACCAAATTTCAAAAGGATCGGCCGACTATCTCCTATAGCTGCTATACGAGGTGTGTTCAAAAAGTATGGTGAATTTTTCAAATTTCGCAGGCAACATATTTTTGATTATCGAATTTTTTGTTTTGTTATGTTGGTACACTCTTCCCTAACATCTGTACTAGAGGTCTGCATAAATAGGTAAAAAACGACATTCAAATGCACAACCTTTAAAATGAATTGAGTGAGATAGAATGCTGAGACGAAAATTAATGAATTGATGAGTGCGACTGTGTAGGTCTCACTCGCACAACATTCGGGGAATGAAAACCTAATTGAATGAGTTAGAGTTACAGTTCGCATTCGAATTGTTTCGAATGCATTCTAGAATGTACTATACAACTATGCATATTTCCTATATTTTTAGACGCTGATAATAAAATAATTCAAAAGTGAAGGAAGTCATTGTTTTTTTCAGAAATATTCATTATTATGTTTTACATTTTATTTTACATATTTTACTTATAAGAATGCAAAAATATGTAAGAATGTAAAAATATTTTTAATATTTATTAATAACTACTTTTCCAACAAAATTTTGTCGCTAACAAATTTTTGTAAAATAATTTAATTTGGAAAAACTCACAGGAAAACTAAACAAAAGAAAAATAATAAAAATAAATAATAATAAAAAAAGAAAATAATAACAGTTAAAAACCATAAGTATAAAAGAATTTTATTCATTTATGAAGATGGAAGATGCCTATGACGAGCCGGGAAGATGACAATGACGAGCCTCGCTCTGGACGCCCAAGCACGTCAACAACTGATAATAACGTTCAAGCAGTGAAAAGCATTGTTTTGGAAAATCGTCGAATCACTATTAGAGAAGTTGCTGAAGATATCGGTATATCGCTTGGCTCGTGGCATAAAATTTTTCCACACGTTTTGGGCATGTGTGTCGTGTGTCAGCGAAGTTTGTTCTGAAATTGCTGAATTTTGACTAAAAAAAAAGTCGCATGAGTATCGCTCAAGAGCTGTTAAATGACGTCAACGACAACCCAGATTTACTAAAAAGGGTCATAACTGGTGACAAATCATGGGTATATGGTTATGATATCCAAACCAAAGCCCAATCGTCCCAATGGAAGAGCCCAGGTGAGCCGAAAAAAGCACGGCAAGTTCGATCAAATGTCAAAGTTTTGATCACTGTTTTCTTAGATTACCATGGCGTGGTGCATCAGGATTTCTGACCATATGGTCGTACGGTCAATAATCAGTATTATTTGGAAGTTATGCGCCGTTTGCGAGAAGCTATACGAAAGAAACGTACAGAATTGTGGAAAAAGAATTCATGGCTTTTGCATCACGGTCTTGTTTTTGGCCAAAAAATCTCTCACAAGCAAAGGTGAGTGAGCAGGGGCATTAGCTCACTCACCTTTGCTTGTGAGAGATTTTTTGGCCAAAAACAACACCACAATAATGCCTCAGCCATTATTGTGAGTGAGCAGGGGCATTAGCTCACTCACCTTTGCTTGTGAGAGATTTTTTGGCCAAAAACAACACCACAATAATGCCTCAGCCACCACCGGATTTGGCCCCATGTGACTTTTTTTTGTTCCCAAAACTAAAGAGACCTATGAAAGGACGGAGATTTGCAACGATTGAAGAGATAAAGACTGCATCGCTGGAAGAGCTCAAGGCTATACCGAAAAGTGCTTATGGGAAGTGCTTAGAGGATTGGAAAAACTGTTGGCATAAGTGTATTGTATCGGAGGGGATTACTTTGAGGGGATAACATAAATATTGATAAATAAATTAATAATTTTTCTTGAAAATACAAAGTCACCTTACTTTTTTAACACACCTCGTATAACTGAACAATCGAAAATTTACCAACTTCGTGTTTTTTAAGAGACAACTTCGTACAGATTCTAGTATGGTTAATTGATCCGACCTACCAAATTTGAAAACTATGTATCTGCCGATCTGCCTTATAACGAGCTGCCTTATATATTTGGTAAAAATACCAACTTTTGTATTTTTGAAGATAGCAGCTTGGAACATTTTTTTATACCCTTGCAGAGGGTATTATAATTTTGTCCAAAAGTGTGCAACGCAGTGAAGGAGACATCTCCGACCCTATAAAGTATATATATTCTTGATCAGGATCACCTCCTGAGTTGATATGAGCATGTCCGTCTGTCCGTCTGTCTGTTTCTACGCAAACTAGTCTCTCAGTTTATAATAATAATCAGTATATAAGTCGGAACGGCCGGGATCGGCCGACTATATCCTATAGCTGCCATATAACTGATTGATCGGAAATGGTATAACTTTGGTGTTTTTAGAGTTAGGGAGTTCAAATTTGACACGAGAGCTATTTTTGGCAACACATTACGACACGCCAAATTTCATAAGGATCGGCCGACTATATCTTATAGCTGCCATATAACTGAACGATCGGAAATGACCCAAATTTCGTGTTTTTGAAGATAGAAAGCTGAAACTTCGTACAGATTCTATTCTATATTCCGGTTTTAACTGCAAGGGTATATCAACTTCGGCTCCGCCCGAAGTTAGCTTTCCTTTCTTGTTAAATAATGTATTCAATAAAATTCTCATAACGAATTATATCCGATCATAGCTGCAAGGGTGTATGTAGTTATATATACAAGTGTATATAAATAGTCAGCTTTCCTTTCTAGTTGAAATTGTTTTTTAACCTATGTCACTACCTCCATTATTTTTAATCCATTAAATAATTGACCTCTTGCAGAGGGTATTATAATTATATAATTAAATATTTATAAATATATAATATAAATAAATAAATGTCTATATTATTTTTAAACCTTACAAACTATTTTTATTTCTTAGATCCCATTTAACTACGGATAACTACAAGGACAGTGCATCGTGGTTTTCGAAGCTCCTAGTTCGCAAAATAGAACCAACCAAGGAATCCCATAGTCGCATGCTTAGCGATAAGGAAATTATATATGCGTTGCATACCCACAATGTTCGGCCCGACTCTATAAGCGAATATCTGAAGAATTAGTAAGATTTTAATATTTACGAGGGCTCATAATAAACTGTAAACTGTATGTTTAAATGTAATTATGTATGTACTGAAGCTGATATTTTTGTATTTTCTTTCGTTCTATGTGATATTGCATACTGATATTTCAGCTTGATTTTCTCCAGGGGTGCTCAAAGTTGCCCGACCCTTTTCGATAACCGGCAAGTTTCCCAAAATATAGGCCGAGCGTACATCCGCAACGCTTAAGAGGTCCTTAAAAGTTTTGCAAGCTAATTAGAATTGCGAAATAGACCCTTTGAACTTTCAAAAAATTTACGCTTTCCAAAATCTGGCACCTCCGTCTCAGGAACTTTTTAATAGACTCGCGCGTCGAAATGCCATCGTCTCCGACTCCGTCTTCCATCTCGTTTCATTTATCCTGCGTGGCCGGGTCCAGCTTCTGTAGCAGCACCTACGCGATGGCTTATCCTGCAAATTGCTGGTGCCCATGCAAGATAATACCCATGCCCTCATATCGCATCACGGAGTCCTCTCGATGATGAACCTTTGAATGATCCCAAATTCAAAATTTCCCCTACATGCGCTTAAAAAATAAATATGGTGGTTGCTAAACCTCAAACGCCATAGTTATTGTCTGTCAATTCCAGTGAGCGAATTGTTTCTAACTGAATCACGCAAGCAAGCCCGCAGTCACTGGAGTTTCTCAACCAGACCGATGAACGGGTTAGCATTTAGCTGAGAACATCGACCGGAACTTGATACAAGTCTAATAAACTCTGATTCAAGTCCTTCCAATTCTTTCAGCGAAACGCTTAGCATGACATCTGGAATTGCCTTCACCGTGTTTAAAGCCTGACGCATTCTCCCCAAATCCTCCCCCAACATGACGACAAAGCTTTGACGCAGAAACGCGACCCTACTTTGGGAAACTGATTCCATAAAGTTCCAGAATGGACTCCTCTTTAAACGTTAATTTCGCAACGGCACTAAAATAAATTATTTTTGTTTTGTTACCTTCGCCGCCATATAAGATAGATTTTAATAAGCTTCTACCAACGCTACAAGTTGAAATAGTGAGCGCCCTTTTCCAAGGGCATCGGAAATTTCGCTGCCCGAGCTCTGCCGCACACACACAGTATAAACGTATAAAATTTTGTTTCTACTTTCTGCTATTCGTTACTAATACTAATGCATTCAAATTATATCAATCTATTGGGTGTCGACCAACGTCTTAAGGGTTAGAGAATTATGATTTTTAAAATTGCGTCATTTTCGATCAATGAGTTAAATGGCTATAGGATATGGTCAGCCGATCCCGGCTGTTCCGACTTATCATATATCCTATAGCTGCCATATAACTGATTGATCGGAAATGGTATAACTTTGGTGTTTTTAGAGTTAGGGAGTTCAAATTTGACACGAGAGCTATTTTTGGCAACACATTACGACACGCCAAATTTCATAAGGATCGGCCGACTATATTCTATAGCTGCCATATAACTGAACGATCGGAAATGTCTCAACTTTCGTGTATTTGAAGATAGAAAGCTAGGACAGCTGGTACAGATTATATCTTTGGTCAGGTTATCCGGCCTTCAAAATATTATAACGATCGGCCGACTGCTGCCATATAACTGAACGATCGGGAATGGTATTTGGTAGAAATACCAACTTTTGTGTTTTTGGAGATAGAAGCTTGTGACTTTTTTTTAGATACTTTATTGTAATTAATTGGTTTTATTATGATATTTTCCGATGTTTCCGATATATCCGGTTTTAACTGCAAGGGTATATAAACTTTGGCTCCGCCCAGTTAGCTTGTCTTTCTTGTTTTCCCCTATGTTCTATTCACGAGAAAAACTGAAAAAAAATTTGCACAATCCCCCAAATATTTGCACAATCATTCTCCTTCAGAGCACGAGACTTTCTCTTGATTTTGGTTTTCGATTGAGTTTTTTACGTTGAGATGTTCGTAAGATGCTCTCCTACTGAATATTGCATTCACTGAGAGATATGATTGACACCCGCACAGACTCATTAAAGGACCGATTGACCAAAAAAGTCAATTCAAAAAATCTTTTCAACTCTTTATATTAAGGGTAATATATTGTGGCGCTATCCCGCGTGAGCTTGCCGTCATATTTGGTCGGTAATGCGGTGATCAGACAACATGTTACATGGACTAAAGGCTATATATTTGTAAGCTATTAGCCGCCATGTTGTGTCACAGCCACGGTGCAGCCAGAATGAAGTGATGTTCATGCACCACGGAAGCTACAACAACAGCGACGCTGTACCCTCGCCATCACTCGGATCCTATGGAACAGCGGCCTTGATAAATGGATGTAGTTTGTTTTAAAACCGGAGGAATGGCCAATATTCCAGTTTCAGTGGATTACAGCTATCGGTGTACAGCTTTGAAGAACAACCAAGCGCTAGTAAAAGCGATGACGAAAGTCAATTCACTGCTCATTCAACCGAACAACGTACAGCCCGTAATGGAGCTGCTACGCATTCGACATGGACGTCTGAAGCAATTGATTCGGAGTCGACTCCAGAGCGTGCGGGAGCTGCTACCAATTCAGGAGCACAACATAGACTGGATTGTATCTTTCCCTACGAGGTAGAGCAATCTTGTATTGTTTCTACAGTCCGCCGCCAGCGGCGAATCCTAGAAAATCCTGATGGAGGGGCTGATCGCCAATTTGCCCCTAATTAAGAGAAAGTAGATGGGACATCAGGTCCCAAAACGGTCAAGTTTTTTCGTCGAGTTTGTTGGTGAGGGGGGAACGCACATGCATTCGATTCTATTTTTAGAACTCTTTACATGTATCCGTCAACAAAAATTTGAGCCTTTCTATGTATGTGAGACTGCTCGCACGACGGCGTAAAAACGTTTTGGCTTCCAAATTTCTCGTTTCTGTTTTCAATGCGCCGATGTAGTAGTTAGTAGAAAAAATAGTATTTTAAAGCGCTGCAGATCGAGACAGGGTGGTAGCGTAATGTTTAGAGTAGTTACTCAATGTATAAATTTTCTGTGTTCAAATCCTCGTAAGGACTTTGAACTTTTTCTTTCTTTTATAATTATTATTATTTTTTTTTTTATTTTTCTTTAATTTTAAAATTTTTTTTAAATTTTACTATTGTAAAATTGTTTAATTCTTCATTATGTCCGGCTAATTAAATTTCGAGGGAGTCCGTCCGTCATTTTGTAATCCAAATAATAGAATGCTATTAAAAATAATAATAATAAAGTAAATATAAAAAGTTAGAAAAAAAATATTAATAAAAAAGAAAAAAGTAAATATAAAAATAATCATAAATCTAAAACTTTCTCAAAATTGAAACAACCGCCCCACTAATTTAATCAAACCCATGACCCCAAGAATAAGGAGCGCGCACTATTCATCTAGGCTACCCTCAAAGCTGATCTAATGATATTTAAAATTTGTTTTAATGTAAGCGCTAGAATCCATACCAAAAACAGAGCTGAAGATTAAGGATAGTAGAAAATATTTTTGAGGATATATTTCTCTTTGCTATCACACTGGTTTGATGTGAACGTTTCAAACTTTCATCGTTCCAAAGATGTTACGATCTAAAAATATAATTCTTTTTTTCCCTCTCTCATCTGCCAACCGTTTGTCGTGGAACTCGCTCTCAAATGTTTTAATTTTTACGGCGGGTTCCACGACGGAAAAAATGAAAACATTTGAGATCGGCTTCACGATGCGGCCTGCCAAAATGCAGTAGAACCCGCACTTATAGACATTTTTACAACGGGTTTCACTACAAACTGAGACAATGTTAAGGTGTTTTTAAAATTTGGTATTATTTTTGATTGGATTATAAATTTAGAAAAACACAAAAGAAAAAAATATAATATATATTTAAAACAAAAAAAAAATGGATGCCCCCAGCCTGGTTTGAGCCCGTTTTACTTTTGCACATCAACCAAACACGACCACTCGGCTATCCCTTATTAGTTGTCGCGCAAAAAGTTTCTCAAACTTAACTTGTCGCGCTGTGGAACCCGCTCGTTCCAGGGGGTTCCAGCGCTAATAGATAGAATCATAATAGACCGTATTCGACAGTAGGGCGTCTAATCGAGTGGCTAAGTGAGCTCGCTCAGCTAGTATATAGTATATACCATAACGGACGTGAGAGAAGTAAAGTAAAGCGAAGGGTGTTACATGCGAACGCGAATCTACATCTTCCGATGAGAAAAATTAATCGGGATGACATGTGTGAGGCTACAACCGTCACCGGTTATTTATAAAATTCGACTAAATATTAGGTATATATTCTTCAATTCTTATATCGAAAATTAGACCTACATATGTTCTGAAAGTTTTAACCCGGCTCTCCGTGCTTGGTATCGGGTAGCCGCTGTTGCGTTGCAGTGCATTGGCTGCTGGTTGCGCTGACGCTGTACAATATCCGTAGGTGACGCTGGCCTTGGGTTATTTTTGTGACGACTCTGCGGGGTCAGCTTCGCGACTTTTTTTTTGCTGGATAACCGTAATTCCTCCTCCCTGCTTAGATGAAAGACGTCCTCGGTCTTCTTGAAACTGTTAATAACAACTTGTAGGTTATGTTGGACGGACTCGCTTTCGTCTCTGATAGAGCTTTTAAATACAAAAGCCGATGGCCAAAGAGGTGATCGCAGCCGTTCCACATATTATAGGTCCTTTAAACAGTCCCTTATCCATTACCGCCAAACCTAGGAGGGGGCTTTTGAGAGCTAGTCGTCTATAAGCCTCACAGACCAACCTTGCCATCGTTTATAAGCCTCTTGCAGAACCATGCCATGTGCCCGGTTTCAAGGTACGCGAAATAGATCCGATGTTTCTTGAAGAACTTCATCCGCGTGATTGAACTGCTTGCAATCCTTGACAACGTGTTGCTCTTCACACATGCTGACCCCGCATAGTCGTCAAAAAAATAACGCAAGGCTAGCGTCACCTGCGGATGTTGCACAACGTCAGCGCAATCAGCGGGAAATGCACTGAAACGCAACACCGACACCAACCACGGAGAGCCGGGTCAACAGATTCAGAACATAATTTGACGCATACAAAATTGAGTGTATGCGTAGCAGAAAAAAACGATAAGAGCAGAGCATTCACTAAACGAAAAAAAACGAGTTTTTTATTTTATTTTTCGTTAATTCAAAAGTTGGAATGGGTACTAAAATTCAGTATTTTATTTTAAAGAAAGCTTTTTTAGCAACAGTTTTTAAACAAATGAAAAACTGCGCTTCCTTATCGACATATATTTTCTTTGGAGAAAACTTGTTCCAAACGAATTTCTAAGAAAATTTGTCTCGGTGGAGATATTTTTATATTTCTACCCTGTGCACGCGTGCTATGGAAAATGAGATATTGCCCCCACTGCTCTTCAACAACGATGGATTATTTGATTGACATGCATTTTTTTTATTAAAAAGATAATCTTGTGGCATTTCATTTTAAAAGTTGTACCGCGCAAAAAAATGAAATTTTATCGATTTTTTTTGACACCATAGAAAATATTTATTAAAAATGTTTTACCGACGTTGTTTAGTACATGTTTCTGGGTACTTATTTAATTTTTTCATAAAAAAAATATTAAATAATAAAAATGTTATAGCCGAATTCCAAGATCGTCTTTTTTCGATGGTGTCTTGCGGTGGACATCATATTCCGAGAACGGTTCATTCGAAATCCAAAATTCAAATATTTCGTTAGTATATTGTATTGCCGTTCACGGACTACGAAGGATTTTTAAAAATTTTGATTAAGAAAAAAGTGGCGACGGTTTTAACAAAAAATGTACTTTTTCAACGTATAAGATTTTCGATTTTTATTAGAGGTCAGCATGAATAGCTAAAAAACGACATTCAAATGCACAACCTCGAAAATGAATTGAGTGAGATAGAATGCTGAGACGAAAATTAATGAATGTGTAGGTCTCACTCGCACAACATTCGGGGGATGAAAACCGAATTGAATGAGTTAGAGTTACAGTTCGCTTTCGAATTGTTTCGAATGCATTTTAGAATGTACGATACAACTATGCATATTTGCCTGTATTTTTAGACGCTGATAATAAATAATAATAAAATAATAAATAAAATAATTCAAATAATAAAATATATAAAATAATAATAAAATATATAAAATAATAATAAAATATATAATAATTATAAGATAATAAAATAATTCAAAAGTGAATTAAGTCATTGTTTTTTTCCAGAAATATTCATTACTATTCTGTATATTTTATTTTACGTATTTTACTTATATAAATGTAAAAATATTTTCAATATTTATTAATAAATAATTTTTCAGCACAATTTTGCCGCTAAAAAAATTTGCAAAATAATTTAATTTGGAAAAACTGAACAATAAACACTAAGAAAATAATAATAACTGTTGAAAATATTTTTATATGCACCACTGTATATCTTATTCCTCTTATGTTATACACTAAAGTAACGAGTAACGAATTATCATTCTCTCTTTAAGTTCTGGTTCTGCCTGCGTGCAGCATTTTTTTTTTTAGTCTCTAATAAATCGTCAAACCGAATAGGTTATGGGCCCAGGCCAGCAAGAAAACTTCTGCGTAATAGTCGAAAAGATTATAAAATAATTAGAGATTCGGTCGTGTTTAATGAACAAGATAAACAAGATGAGTTCGCAATACTCAATAGAAAAACTTGATAGTGACAATTATAGTTCGTGGGCAGTGAAATGAAAAGTCTGCTGGTACACTCAGAACTTTGGTCAATTGTGTGTGGTCGTGAAATTAAAAACGAAAGTGGAACGGTTGCAGAGCAGGGAAATTTTGATAACAAGGATGAAAAAGCCCTCGCGAGTATTTTGTTGTGTATAAAGCCGTCCCAGATTAACTATGTTAAACACTGCAAATCATCGATGGAAGCTTGGAAAAAGCTGGCTAGTGTTCACATGCCTAGTGGACCAGCGCGTAAAATACAGTTGTTTAAACAGTTGCTGTATATGAAGATGTCAGAGTCAGACAGTGTCACAGTGCATTTGAGTAATTTCAATGACGTCATCGAGAAATTACAAGAGATCGATCAACCAGTCCCAGAAGAAATGCTTGTAATAATTTTGTTGTCCAGCCTATCGGATTCGTACGAAAATTTCGTAATTGCTATGGAGACGCGTGATTCTTTGCCTTCCTTAATTTCTCTAAAAATTAAGTTGCTGGAAGAGGGAGAACGACGAAAAGTGGGAGACAAAATGGACAATAAAGCGGAACAGAAAATCTACTCGTCGCGTGCCCAAAAGGAAAAGCCCAAGCATAAGAAAGACATGAAACATGTCGAATGTTGGAACTGCGGTCGTTACGGACATGTTTCGGCAAAGTGCTACTCAAAACAGAAAAACGCAAGATCAGAAAAGGATAAAAATAGTGTGAGCAAACGCGAGGAGAACAAAAAGTCGTTCTCGGTTTTCGCTGCCGCAGCGAGCCAAAGTGGACTAACGAGTAATATTTGGTGCATTGACAGTGGGGCAACAGCCCATTTATGTGCAAACAAATCGTTATTTGTTTCAATTCGTGAGCATAAGGAAAAAATAATGCTGGTTGGAGAAAATTACATTGAGGCTGAAGGCATTGGAACAGTAAAACTGTTTTGGCAAGAAAACATTATTGAACTGGTTGATGTATTGTTCGTACAAAACCTTCAGTGTAATTTTATTTCGGTGTCGAGAGCAACTAATAACGGGTTCGAAATAAGTTTTTCGAAAAATAGTGCTAGTGTCAATAATAAGAACGGCGAAACGGTATTAAAAGCAAACAAACAGAATGACTTGTTTATTTTCGAAAATAAAAACAAAACGGCTTTTGCTGCAAAAGGAAAAACAAATCAAGTAATAACGTGGCACAATAGATTCGGACATTTAAATTTCGAAAGTTTAAAATCCATGATTCGAAAAGAACTAGTGTATGGTCTACGCGGAGTAACCGGTAGCACGAATGACTTTGTTTGCGAGACTTGTGCGAAAAGCAAGATATGCGTGAAACAATTTCCAAAAGTGGCGGAAATTCGTTCGAACAAAGTGTTGGGGCTGATCCATACGGACGTGTGCGGTCCTATGAGTACAGTTTCCAAAGGTGGAGCGCGTTATTTTGCTACATTCATAGACGACAAGACGCGTTATATATCGGTGTATATGCTTAAGGATGTAGTCTCATGTTCCGGCCTACTTTTTAGAGGTTATTTCAAGAAATTTTTTTTGTAATAAAAAATAATGCGATCGTTTCAATTTTCACATATGTTTTTATAGGCATTATAAACTATTTGAAAATATTTTGTTTAATTTATTCTTGTGTAGTTTAATACACTTTATAGCATGCCAAAGTATGCATATAAAAAAAAAGGTAGGTCCCTGGCGCAGGTGATTTCGACTGCTAGAGTCATCCGAAACAAAAAATTAGAATAGATTATTGTTTTGTAAGCTTATGGCTCTGTCCCGTACTAGAATGAAATATTTTCATCAATAAACAAAAAAAATGGCGAACACACAAAAAAAAAATTTGTTTTAATTTAAAAAATTTGTCTTAAATTAATGATAAAAAAAAAACTAATCATTAAAAATAAATGATTCTAGTACGGGACAGAGGTGTTACTTTTTAGAACAACATATCCAAATTTCAGCTAGATCGGTACCATAGAATTTTGTGAATCACCTGCGCCGCACACAAAAATGTAGTTCCGAGAAAAACGCGTTTAAAGTTTAGACGCTACCGAGAAACTCATACTTTTCGGTGTAGGCGCGCTCTCGATTATGGGCTGTATCTCTGTCATTATTTGATATTTTTATTTGAAACTTTAACAGTACATTCTTAATAAACAATACTATCGAAATATGTGAAAAAAAAAATCGATTTTTTCAACCTTACACATGAGACTACATCCTTAAAACAAAAGACCAAGTGTTTGAGAAGTTCAAAGAATTTATGTTGTTGGCTGAGAAGCAAACTGGGCAGCAGATTAAAGCTATACGGAGCGATAATGGTAGAGAGTACATAAATGGAGCATTCGAAAACTTCCTGGTAAGCAATGGGATTAAGAGGCAGCTAACCGTTCCCCATACACCACAGCAAAACGGCGTGGCTGAGCGTGCCAATCGGACGCTAGTGGAAATGGCAAGGAGCATGATGGTTCACGCTAATGCGAACGAGTACCTGTGGGGGGAAGCGATAATGACTGCGATGTATTTGAGGAACCGATCAGAAACGTCTACATTGCCAGACATGACTCCATACGAAGCATGGTTTGGGAAAAAGCCCAGCGTACCCCATCTTAAGGTGTTTGGTACAAAGGCAATTGTGCTAGACAATGAAAAGAAAATTTTCTCAGAAAGGAATAGAGCATATCCTGGTTGGGTATTCAGAAACTGCCAAAGCGTATAGACTCTTCAATCCTGATACGCAAACTTTCAAGGAAGCCAGAGATGTGGTGTTCCTTGAGCACGATATAACAAAAACCGAGGATATATCGAAAGTAGAATTGGCAGAAAACGGAAGCGTTTTTGGTGAGGAGATAAATGGGGGTCACGATGAAAATGACGGAGATCATGCAAGGGACGGACAGTCGGGAGCCGAAGATGGTGAAGACGAGTTGGTTGATAGCGTCGAACGAGTTCAGCGAGGCCCAGGTAGGCCTAAGATAATTCGTACTGGAAAGCCAGGACGACCACGTAAGGAGTACAATATGCTTAATGCTATTGGAGTTGCCGACGTCCAAGTACCGAGTGGAGTCAAGGAGGCTTTGAGCTCGATACAGGCTGAAGAATGGAAGGTTGCGATGCAGAAGGAGTATTCTCAACTACAGTCCACCAATACATGGAGTCTTGTAAATCTTCCTCCTGGCGAGAGAACTATTGGATGCAAATGGGTGTTTGCGGCTAAAGGAGACCAGTACGGCAACGTGGAACGGTTCAAGGCTCGCTTAGTTGCAAAAGGTTGTGGACAGGAGTACGGCATAAACTACAAAGAAACATTTTCCCCAGTGGCTCGGTATTCTTCTATTCGATTGGTGATCGCACTGGCTGTCGAGAACAAAATGTTTATGCATCAAATGGACGTCTCAGCTGCGTATCTAAATAGCGACCTACAAGATGTAGTCTACATGCGGCAACCGGAAGGGTTCGTGGACACAGCGTATCCAAAAAGGGTGTTGAAGTTACACAAGTCTTTATACGGTCTGAAGCAGAGTGGGCGTGAATGGAACCAGAAATTGGACAGTACTCTTCAGCGTATTGGTTTTGTGCAATGTCCCAGTGAGCCATGCATTTACACCAAGAACAGCGGCGAAAAATTTAACATAATTGTTGTATATGTCGATGATCTAATTATTGCCTGTTCCATAAAAGAAGACCTTGTCGACATAAAACTTCAAATCGCACGGGAATTCGAAGTAGTAGATGGCGGAGAGCTGAAACTTTTTTTTTTTTGGCTGGAGCAGCGTTTTCGTGGGAGTCGAAGAAGCAGAGCATCATAGCACTCAGTAGCACGGAGGCTGAGTATGTGGCGCTTTCAACAGCAGCTAAGGAGGCAGCTTACGTGCTGAAGCTGATATCTGAGATGGGTTTCGAGACGGCGCCAACATTGATGATCTACAGTGACAACCAGAGCGCCCAATGTTTAGCGAAGAATGCGAGTTTTCATGCTAGAAGTAAACATATAGATATCAAGTATCATTTCATAAGAGATTTATATAAGAAGAAAGTTATTGATATTGAATATGTTCCAACCGAAAATATGATTTCAGATGTTCTAACTAAAGCTCTATGTAAAGTTAAGCACACAAAATTTATAACTTCACTAGGGTTAAACTAAAAAAGAATCTTTTGAATTAGATATACCGCGGTGAGAAGGAGTGTTGAAAATATTTGTATATGCACCACTGTATATCTTATTCCTCTTGTGTTATACACTAAAGTAACGAGTAACGAATTATCATTCTCTCTTTAAGTTCTGGTTCTGCCTGCGTGCAGCATTTTTTTTTGTAGTCTCTAATAAATCGTCAAACCGAATAATAACAGTTAAAAACCAAAGTAAAAAAAACACTATCATAATACACCTTTCGGTCAATTCCCTCATTATTAAAAAAGTATTTAAGAAGCGTTTTGCGCAACAGAAGAAAATAAATGAATGCATAGAGTATCTTAAAAACCATTCGAGACATTCGCCTGCGTTCCTCATTCCAAAAGCACTCTTTTTACTTCCCACCCCAACTCACTCTGTTTCAAAGCAAGAGAATGCCCATGAGTTACAATGCTCTCTCACTCTCTCACTCCCTCTCATTCAATTCGTTGTGTCTCTTGCACTCATTCATTCTATTCCATTCGGATGTATTCTATGGCTGAGGCAATAAGAATGTATTCCTGCAGACCTCTAATTTTTATGCTCTGAAAAAGGAGTTTCAGAAAATCCTATGTTCACGGACTAGCTATTATCGTAATAAATTAGTGGTCAAAATTTGGTTAATCGGATTAATAGTTTTTTAGTAATCGTTTCCACCGCAAAGGTAATTTCGAAAAAAACAAGATTCTGAGATAATCGGGTTTAAAGTTTCAAGTTTGTTCAAGTTTGATGTGCAGGTAGTGCGCTATAAATAGCTACAACTTCTGTTCTAATGCTCCGATCGTTATGAATTTTTGTGAGAGTATTCTCAACATATATATACTTATACTAGTACTAGTATATACTTAAAGAAAATGCAATAACAAAAAATCGATTTTCGATTTCGTCTATCACAACTGTATATAACCGCTTGACAGTATACGGTTATATATGACAGGTTATAATATGACAGTAATGCCAACTTAAAGTTTTATATCTCTAAAAAAAACAACCTTTATATGGGTTTATATATGTCCTCCAGAAATCGGCCAAACTAAAGAAATGGTTTGGGATAAAAAGTTTTTCAAAAAACCTTCCAGTATTGGCGCTACAGAATTTCGCGATCTGTTCAAATAAACTTGAACTGCGTTTTAGAGGTCTCCATACCAAATTCTATAGCTCTATCTCTCATAGTCTCTGAGATCCACGCGTTAATACGGACAGACGGACATGGCTATATCGACTCGGTTGTTGATGCTGATCAAGAATGTATATAATTTATGTGGTCGGAGATGATTCCTTCTCCATGTTACATACATTCACACGACTAGAATATACCCTTGTACTCCACGAGTACCGGGTATAAAAAAACCAAAGTTATAGCAAAGATAATAAATTACATAGATGGGACATCAGGGCCCAAAACGGTCAACTTTTTTCGTCGAGCTTGTTGGTTTGGGGGGGACATACATGCATACGATTCTATTTTTAGAACTCTTTACATGTATCCGTCAACAAAAATGTGAGCCTTTGAATGTATGTGTGACTGCTCGCACGACGGCGTAAAAAGGTTTTGGCTTTCAAATTTCAATTTCAATTTCTCGTTTCTGTTTTTAATGTGGTAGTTAGTAGTTAGTAGAGTTAGTATTACTTAGTAGAACAAATAGTATTTTAAATCGCTGCAGATCAAGACAGGGTGGTAGCGTAATGCATAGAGTAGTTACTCTGTGTCTAATTTTTATGTGTTCAAATCCTTTGCCTTTTTAAGGACTTTGCACTTTTTCTTTCTTTTATAATTATTATTTTCTTTGATTGTAATATTTTTCTTTAATTTTACAAGTTTAAAATTGTTTTATTCTTCATTATGTCCCGCTAATAAAATGCTAATAAAATTTGAAGGGAATCCTTCCGGCATTTTGTCACCTGACACGCCCGTCACTTATTTGTACAACAATTGTAATAGAATGCAATTAAAAATAATAATAATAACGGAAAAATGACAAGAAAAAAATAGAAAAAAAAAGTGAATATAAAAAGAATCATGAAACTAAAACTTTCTAAAAGTTGAAGAAACAACCCGCCCGCCTATGAAATCGAACCCAGGACCTCAAGAATAAGGAGCGCGCACTATCCATCTAGGCTACCCTCGAAGTTGATCTGACGATACTTAAAATTGGTTTTAAAGTAAGCGCTAGAATCCATACCAAAAACAGAGCTGAAAGGTTAGGATACCATAGTAAAAGATATTTCAGATCTCTTTGCTCTCACACTGGTTCAATTTGAACGTTTCAAACTTTCATCGTTCCAAAGATGTTACGATCTAAAAATAGAATTCTCTCTTTCCCTCTCTCATCTGCCAGTCGTTTGTCGTGGAACCCGCTCTCAAATGTTTTCATTTTTACAGCGGGTTCCACGACGGAAAAAATAAAATCATTTGAGAGCGGGTTCCACATTGCACATCAGCCAAGCACTCTACCACTCGGCTATTCCTCATTCGTTGTCGCTCGAAAAATTTCTCAAACTTAACTTGTCGCGCAATGGAACCCGTTCGTTCCAGCGGGATTCACTGCTGGAACCCGCCATAGAAAATTTTTCTTTTGTATAAGATGTTCCATCTATGTACTTTATAATCTTTGTTTTATAGCATGTTAATGAAAAAGGGAATGTAATCATTAGCATTACTTTGTGCAGAGTAAATGAAGGTAAAATCGTTAAAAATAAAGCTAAATTTTAAATTACGGCTTGGGTGTCAAAACTTTGTATACCCTTGCAGAGGGTATTATAATTTTGTCCAAAAGTGTGCAACGCAGTGAAGGAGACATCTCCGACCCTATAAAGTATATATATTCTTGATCAGGATCACCTCCTGAGTTGATATGAGCATGTCCGTCTGTCTGTTTCTACGCAAACTGGTCTCTCAGTTTTAAAGCTATCGACTTGAAACTTTGCACACACCCTTCTTTCCTTTGCACGCAGTATATAGGTCGGAACGGCCGGGATCGGGCGACTATATCCTATAGCTGCTATATAACTGAACGATCGGAAATGACCCAACTTTCGTGTTTTTGAAGATAGAAAGCTGGAACTTGGTACACATTCTATTTTTGGTCAGTTAGTTAATCCGATCTACCAAATTTCATAACGATCGGTCGACTGTATCTTTTAGCTGCCATATAACTGAATGATCGGAAATGGTTTTTGGTAGAAATACCGACTTTGATATTTTTGAAGATAGAAGCTTGAGACTTTTTTTAGATTTTGAATTGTAACAAATTGGATTATATATTCATATTCTCATAAGGACCGGCAACCTTTATCCGATGTTTGCGATATATATCCGCTTTTAACTGCAAGGGTATATCAACTTCGGCTCCGCCCGAAGTTAGCTTTCCTTTCTTGTTTTAGTTTAAAACAGAACTCTTCAGAGTTATTTTATTTTATTTTATGTTATATGTTATTTTACAACTTTGGAGACTTATTAAAAAAAATGGTGACAATTTCAATCTTCAAAGTATGCCCCTTCAGAAGCCGTACATTTTTCCTATCTTTCGGACAATTTATGAATTCCACGCCAAAAGAATTCTTTTAATTCCAATTCTTAAGGTCTTCATAGGAATCGAAGCGCTGGTTGGCTAATCCGTGTCCCAAACTGGCGAACAAATGCTAATCTGATGGAGCCAAGTCAGGTGAATAAGCCGCATGGAGTAAGGACTCCCAGCCAAACGTTTGGGCCTGCTGGCCTGGATTAACATAGGATTTTTTCGGGGGTTTTGAAAATATATCCATTTTTCATCCCCAGTGACAATTCAATGACATCCTTTTGTACCGTTCCAAGAGAATTTCGCAAGTGTTTTTTTTCTGTTCTCTTATTGGCGTTCATTTAGCTCATGCGGAACCCATCTGCCGACCGTTAAAATTTTTTCCATGGTTTTGAGGCGTCTTCCAACGCTGCTCTAGTCAACATTCAATTGTTCTGCTAGTTGTTCTTGTGTTTGGCCATCGTCCTTATCAAGCAACGCCTGCAATGCACTGTCCTGAAACTTTTTTGGTGCTCCTTATTCTCAACTACAAATTCACCGCTCCGGAATTTTTTTAACAATGCTTGGCAACTTCTAATGCTTAGGGCATGCAAATTAAATTAATCCCAAGTTCACTTTTTAAAAAAATAATTTTTTATTTTTAATTTTTTATTTTTAAAAACTTTATTTATTATTTCTTATTTGGTTCACAAACTTTATTTAAACGCTTAGGCTAAACCGATTGTATGTGAAAGGCTTGCTCCCGGAATAAGACTGCTAATTTTTAATTGCCAGATAACCAACAAACATCGGCTTAAGAGAAATAACTCAAAAGGGTACTTGGAGAGAATAAACAATTGCCCTAAGAGATTCTAAGAGAAAGGGACAATTTGCTGATGCAGTAGTTGAGTCATTCGTGAAGAGTGATAAGATCGGAAGATCGAACCAATTCGGACTGGTGACGGCGAGTCGGCTCTAATGTTTATGTCTGGCTTGGGCCATGGAAAATTTCATGGGAATGTTTACAAGTGGAGCTTGATGTTTAGTCTGGATAATCTTTTGGGGATCATCAGAAACGAGTGAGGGGAAATTAGGAGACAAGATAAGAAACGGCATGACGCATTCAGCAGGGGCTACTGCGTTTTGCAAATAATGTTTACATTGCCTTTTTGGTGAGGCAATTTATGAGTTGGATAACACACCCCCTTCTAAATTGAAGCGTCCCGATTCAAATGATGGTGCAGTCATGGAGTTTATTTGAGCTGTTAATTCTGCTACGATTATTTCTTCATGCGGGATTTCTTGATCGGACAAATTATTTGTTTTTAAAATATTGCTAAGCCGTGGTTTAATGGTTTTACAATATTTTCTTAATTTATAAATTAATAACCAAATTATATATGTTGAAATTAATGTGATTACAATTAATGTTAGTGGTATTCTGGTTTGTTTAATTTGAATAAAAGGATATAGGGTATTTATGTTATCAAATGATAGTTCCGAATTGTTGGATAATATATATTCGGATATTTCAAAATTATTATAATTGTGGGCTGTAATGTATTCTAATATTTTATTATCTACGTTTGAATATGATATATTATTAATTATTGTGGTGCCATTGAATGTTATTAAATAAGACCCTATTAGGCAAGAGTCATTTACAATATTATTTCCATTTACTAAAATAGCACCTTCCTGAATTATATCTATTTGTTTATTTTTTTCTCTTATTTTATTACATATTGATTTTTCACCGTTCAATAAGCGAGTGAAACATGATTTTTCTGTGCTAAGAACACAATAATTATTAAATAGTTCTTTTTTGAAATTATTTATTTCATAATAAATGTTGTCGCATTTTGCTACCTGATTGCTTAACAGTAATTTTCCATCATTATGAGAAATAGCTCTTGCGTAATAAGTATCGCATCTATTTTTTATAATGGGATATTTTAAATAGATTACAAATAATTCTTTATGTAAAGCAATTTTGAATTCAGAAATGTCCAATAAATCCGTGATTACTACAGGTTTTGATTCGTGTTTATATATTTCTTGAATATCATCTATATTTAATATTTTTGTGTTAAAAATGTCCATTTTAGCCAATGTAATTGTATCAATTAAATTTTGTAGATCATAAGTTATTAAATGTAGACGATGTTTTCTAAGAGGTAACTCTTGGCTTGTAAAAACCGATTTTAAATTTGTGGACAGTATTTTGATTTCATCAAACAATTTGGAATTTATTATTTGTTGCTTGTTGTTGTTGTCGATTAGTTCATTAATTTTATTTTCAATTGTTATTACGTCATCATGGTCCGGGGTACCAGCTAACCATTTTAAAACCGTTCCTAATTCATTAATACCTCTCTTAGATCTTGTTGGCAATAATTGTGACAGAATTAAATTTAAAGTTCTTAAATTATATGAAATTTCCCAGTTCAATCTATCATTATTAGTATTTTTTATGTAGTTAAGCTCTGTGTCCATAATTTCTTTATAGAAACTAATGTTGGTAACATGAAATAGCTCAGCATATGAGTCATAGGTCAGAACGTCCTTATTGTCTTTATAAAGAAAGAAGTCATGATTCGAATAATTAATTATTTCGGATGTTGTTGTGACTATGATCAGAAATAGAAGTATTGCGGAATGCATTGTTATCTGTAAGTTAGAGAACAAAAAAAAATTTTAAGACTTAATATTATCTTTGTGAACTATTCTATTCCTATTGTTTATTATTACTTTATTATCCTGGTTTTCCTTAACTACCTGTTTTTTATATCTCGGTTTTAGTTTGTTTCTTTCCCCATATTTCTTTTCATAAATTATTTCTCCTACATTATAATTTTTTTGTTTCTTGTCTTTGTTATGCGTTGCTAACATAACTGTTTGAGCTTGTTGGAGAATGTTAGGTATTTTCTCATGGTTTATTTTGTTGTATAATATGTCCAATGGCTTCTCATTGGTAACTGAGTGAATACTCTGATTATATTTTTGAGCTGCCCTTATGATTATTTCAGAGTAATCTGTTAGATTGTATTCATCTTTGATACATCTAGCGATCTCTGTGAGTGTTGAATGTGCCCTTTCAATTTGACCATTGGAAGTGCTATGTCTTGGATCTGCAAAGTGTATTGTGAGTCCACTTCTACTTATAAATGAACGAAATTGCGCAGATGTGAAACTTGGTTCGTTGTCTGTCATGACGGTTTTGGCTAATGGATAATGTTGTAAAATTTCTAGTACTTTGTTTTCAATATTTAGCTTATTTTCTATTTCTTTGACTGTTAAGAATTTTGAATAAGCGTCAATACATGTTAAAAAAATTTTTTTATCTGCGTAAAATATATCAATATGAAGATTTTCACCTTCGCTAGTTGGAATTGGTGCTTCACCTATCGGAATTTCTACTGGATGTCTGCAATATTTATTTTGGTTACAAATGACGCAATTTTTTATATATTCTTTTAATTTTATAAATAATTTTGGCCAATAATAAAGTCTAGATATTTGTTTGTAATTTTCGTCTAATCCTCTATGGGCACGACAATGAGTCTCTTCAATAATAATTGCCTTATCTTCGTCACTTTCTACGTCTTGTAAAAAAATTCTTGTAAATAGGAATTTGTTTCCGAAATTTTCTTTTAGTGGTTTTTGCAATAAGTAAAGGTCTTCTAGGGTACAGTGCAGGCCTATGGCTATATTTGGTGAAATATATTCCTTTAGTAACGTTACTAAATTCTCTGGAGTATCATACTCAATAATATGTCTAACATTATTGAAGACATTTATTGATTCGTGGACTGTTAATCTGCCAGTAGTGATTAAGAGTTGAATTTTGAATTGATTAAGTGGTTTATTAGTTTCTTGGATTACATTTTCAAAGCTGCTTTCTGCAGAATGAATTGTATTTTCATCAGAGCTAACCTCTGATATATCTGCGTCGGACAAATTGTTTATTTGGACTCTGGATAGGGCATCCGCTACAACATTAGTTGTACCTGGTTTGTAATGAATTTTTGGTGTAAAGGTTTGTATGAATGAATACCAACTTTTCATGTCAATATTTGGGTTTTTGTTAGATATTGAATACGATAATGACTGATGATCGGTGTGAATTTCCATTCCAACCACGCCATATAAATAGTTTCTTAGGTTTTTTAATGCCCAAACAATTGCTAATAATTCTTTCTTGTTTGTGGCGTATGCTCGTTCTGTTTTATTGAGGGTTTTTGATATAAAAGTTATAGGTTTACCCTCTTGTGACAGAACCGCTCCTAATGCTATATTTGAAGCGTCTGTTGTAAGAACGAATTTTTTACTATAATCTGGTTGCACCAATTCAAGTTGATTAGTAAGGTTTTGCTTAAGTTCATTGAATTCTTTTACAGCTGGTTCGTCCAACTGTACCGACATTTTTTTCGACATGTTTTTAGATATTTTACCATTATGGCCTCCTAAATATGATGTGAGTGGTTTTGCTATATAAGCATAATTACGGACAAACTTTCTATAATAACCTGTTAGGCCAAGAAAGCTTCTAAGCTATCTGATATTTTTTGGAATTGGGTAATTTTGTATCGCTGCGATTTTGACTGGGTCTGTTTTGATTGCATTATAAGAGACCACGTATCCAAGAAAGTTGGTTTCTTGCGAAAAGAATTTGGATTTTTCTAAAGAAATTTTCATATTTGCTTCTAAAAGGATATTTATTATTCTAGTTAAATCATTAAAATGTTCTTCTACTGAATTTGAGAAAATTATTATATCGTCCATATAGACGTGGCAAGTTTTTCCAACTTGATCTCTTAAAATGTCATCCATTGCTCGTTGGAAGATTCTTGGAGCGTTTGTCAAGCCAAAAGGCATTCTTAAAAATTCGTATTTACCGTTATTTATAGAAAAAGACGTTTTTTGAATGTCGGATTCTCTCATTAATATTTGATGAAAACCTGATTCCAAGTCAATTGTGGAAAAAAATTTTGCTTTTCCCAGATTAGCTAATATAACAGATGGATCCTGCATCGGGTATCTATCGGGAATTGTGTTTTCGTTTAATTTTTTAAAATCAATGACAAGTCTTAGTTTTGGACTGCCATCTTCATTGTATCCTTTTTTCGGAACTACAAGAACTGGAGAATTATACGGACTCCTGCTAGGTTGTATGATTTTTTCGGACAACATTCTTTTAATTTCTTTATTAACAAATTCTGCTACAGATTGGGCATATGGGTATTGTTTACCATATATGGGTCTATCATGTTCTAAGTTTATTTCCCCTCTAATATCAGTGCGGAAAGGGATTTGCATATTTATTTTAGAGTGCTCATTTTTGATATGGTTTGTTATTATATTTCTTAATTCTTCCATATCATTTTCTGATTTTAATTTTATGTTGTTTAGGCAATGTTTTTTATTTTTTTTGTTGCCTGAAGTGGATTGTGAGGTTATTGACCTTAGACCTTCGTTTTTTGATTGGAAGGACTTTATTGAACAAAAATCTTCTGAGCGCTCTGATTCGGAGCTGTAGTCAAAGTCGCTTGTTTCGACGCAGACTGAATACGATTTAACTTGTTTTATCTGGTTAAAATATTTGTTTATTAAGAATTTGTTCAGAGGGTGATTACATTTTTCCTCGGTGTGGCATAGATTTTCATTACACACTTTATTGTGAAAAAGTAATTTTTCCTCTTTCCCATGATATTGTATAACTCCCTTTTTTGTGTCGATTATAGCACCAATTTTTTTAAGTAGATTATATCCGACTAACAAGTCAGTTTCTAAACCCTCGATTTCATAAAAGATATGTTTAATATTGAAAATTGTTATTATGTGAAAATATTTTATTATCGAATATCCGTTAACTGTTGAAACCCTTTTATAAATAGGGAGTTCATTTTTATTTAAATATATTCCCTTTTTAATGTAACAAGCGGTTGCGCCTGTATCAATTAGTACTTTAAAATTTTTATTTTCTTTTCTGTCAAATCGTATTAAGTAAGGTAATCTTACTCTTGCCCTTCCCCTAAAAAATGGTCCTCCTGAATATTATTAATTTTCATGGTTTTATTTTGTGGTTGATTTACTGTACTCTCAAGCTCTCGCTTTACTGGAAAATGACTTGGGCCAGCTGCTTGATTTGCAAAGTTTTGTGGATTATTACGGCTATAATTATGTTGATAATAGTGTGGTCGACCTGAATACGGACGATCTTGGTTTTGGTTTGTGTCAAAATTTTGGGTATATCCCTGACGATAATTATTAGATTGCCCTTTTGGTCGGTTTACGAACTGTATGGAGGGATCGACTTCCATTGGTTCTGGGGTTTGTTGTCCCTGAACGTTGTTCTGGCCGAAATAAGTCTGTTGGGGCCAACTTTGGTTTTGGCTGTTTCCCCATTTTGGTTTATTAAAGTTTTGTTTTGGTTGAACCGAGTTAAACCTTAGGTAATTATTTTGCCTTCGGTTTTCATTTTGAAAGCCATAATATCTATTGGCGAATTGGGCTCTAAAATTATTTGATTCCAGTTCTTGCACCTTTGCTAAGGCGTTTGGAAGGTCGGGTGGATTTAGCGAGAAAAGTGTCTCTGATATTGATCCGTTTAGACCAGAAATAAAGATTCTTAGAGCATTGCTCCTAATTACTTTATTAGTTTCTTTTGTAATTTCGCTTTCTTTACCGTATGTCATTATGGTCTTATTGATCAGTAGGGTCATCTTTTTATTTACCTCATTATAGAACTCCGTAATAGACAATTTACCTTGTCTAAGAATACTTAGTTCAGCTTCTAGAACGTGGATTGGTCTTCTATCATTATAGATAAAATCCAATCTAGACAAAATTGCATCGAAATTAAGAACTGTTCCATGGTTGGTTAGGGCATCATGTGCCGCTCCCATGATTTTGTTACGAAGTATGGTTAACGCTATAAAATATTGCTCACTGTTTATTTTATATAAACTCATTGCTGTCTCTGCAGCCTCCCTCCAGCCTACATACTGAGTTTGTTCCCCATTAAATTTTGGCAGAGCTTTAATCACTTCTAATGTTGTATCACAACTTATATTTGGATTAATTGTCTGAATTTTATAATCTTCTACCGTTTTTTCCTTACTTTCTACTTTCGCAGATAATTCATTAATTTTTGTAGTCAATTCATTTAACTGGACATTTATCAATCTATTTATTATTTCTGTGGTAATAGAACTGGTTCCAATTCCACAACCTAATGTGCTTGATCCACCACCGGTTGCCATGTTTAAATTTTGAAAATTATTTATTATATCTTCCAGATTGTTTAATCGTATTTTCAAGAGTATTTATTTAAGTATTTAATTTTTCAAGAGATTTGACTTAGTTTTATAAAATTCTTTGTTAGTATTTTTTATATGTAATGTAAATTTAATGTATAACTAAGGATAAGCTTTTCTTTAATTTCTCACGATGATGTTGTATCCTTTCCTCCTTAGTTAGATGTCCTGTTTGGTTTCTTCCTTCTTCTATCTGTGTCCTTTTCTCCTTGGTTAAATGTTCTGTTGGATGTCTTCCTTCTTTCTTTCGTTGGATCGGTTAATCAGCTTTTGTATTTAATTGAATTTATTTATTCCTTTTGTATTTATTCCCTTTTTTTTAAATTATTTTTTTGTATTTCTTTGTATATTGTTGTTTTTTTTTATTTTTGTATGTTGTTTTTTTGTTAAACTTTTCTGTTTATAAAATGTTTTTGATTTATTGTTTTTTTTTTTTTTTTTTTTTTTTTTTTTTTTGCTTATTCAGGTCTCTTGAAAAGCTCCTCTTGAAAAATCACTTATTTTTTATCGGAGTCTTTGCCAATCACTAGTCTTCGGTTTTGCCCGTTCAACGCGATTAAATTGGGATTTATATGCGTTTTTTTGAGCCACGCTGGTGCTTCCCTTTTAATTAATTTGTTTTTATTTTAATTAATTATTTATTAGAATCACCTTTATTTGCATGGGCCCACGTTGGGCGCCAATTAAATTAATCCCAAGTTCACTTTTTAAAAAAATAATTTTTTATTTTTAATTTTTTTTTTTTAAAAACTTTATTTATTATTTCTTATTTGGTTCACAAACTTTATTTAAACGCTTAGGCTAGACCGATTGTATGTGAAAGGCTTGCTCCCGGAATAAGACTCGCTAATTTTTAATTGCCAGATAACCAACAAACCTCGGCTTAAGAGAAATAACTCAAAAGGGTACTTGGAGAGAATAAACAATTGCCCTAAGAGATTCTAAGAGAAAGGGACAATTTGCTGATGCAGTAGTTGAGTCATTCGTGAAGAGTGATAAGATCGGAAGATCGAACCAATTCGGACTGGTGACGGCGAGTCGGCTCTAATGTTTATGTCTGGCTTGGGCCATGGAAAATTTCATGGGAATGTTTACAAGTGGAGCTTGATGTTTAGTCTGGATAATCTTTTGGGGATCATCAGAAACGAGTGAGGGGAAATTAGGAGACAAGATAAGAAACGGCATGACGCATTCAGCAGGGGCTACTGCGTTTTGCAAATAATGTTTACATTGCCTTTTTGGTGAGGCAATTTATGAGTTGGATAACATGCACGCCATAAGCTTCCAAAAGCATTTTTTGGGCTTCCACAGCAGTTTTCTTTCAAAGAGAGCAGAAAAGCAACGATTTCCGCGAATCGTGGTTTGTGGGTATAAATCTCGACATTTTTAATATTGGAAAAAAAATAGATATTGGACAAAAAACTCGCAAATAAATTTTGAGCAGTGTTGCCAGACGCAAAAGATGCTAAAAAATTTGTACCAACAATTTTTGTCGATCAAAATTGTTACTGATAATTAACAATGAAGTAAGTGGTAAGTTAAGTTAGACTGGTAAGTTACCGCAAAAACAGATTTATAAAATTTATAGGGTCGGCGATTTCTTCTTCACCACGTTGCACACTTTTGACCAAAATTATAATATCTTCTGCAAGGGTTGGTTCTGGTCATTTGGTTTTTTTGTTCCTTTGTTCTCTTTCTTTAAAATATACATATAATTGTTAGTAAGATAGAATTATTATTATAGAATTAGACGAATTATTAAACTAATTTCAAAGACTTAACACCGCACTAAGAATTAGACATGGAAGACATGGACCAACGAACAATTAATAGCCATTATAGAAGGCGCCGTTGCAAGCGCACTCACCGCGCAAGGTTCGAAAAAAAATATACAGGATGTTCAGAAACGCCTAGAGGGTTTAAATATCAGCACGCCAGAAATAGAAACATATAGGGATGCCGAAATCAGAATGGGTATTATTTACAATGAGACCTTGGATATTATAAAGTCCCTTGCGGACTTCGCGAGTAAAAATGGGACGTACGTTTCATGGAGGAAAGCGGCGCACACCGCACATTAGGTGTTAGGAAAAATTTTAAGGTAGTTCTAAACATTACCAAGCTTTAGGAATAGGTCGAAATAAAATAAAAGGTTCGGCTGATATGGTACTCTCGTCGTTCGACACATCTTTAAGCTTTAAAGCTATAACAGACAGACTAGATTTCACATACGCGGACAGGCGTCTGGTATACTTAACAGACAGGAGATTTTAAAGCTTCGCCAAGGGAACTATGTCTTTTGATGTACTATGACAAAATTATGAGAAACAAGAAAGGAAAGCTAACTTCCGGCGGAGCCGAAGTTGATATACCCCTGCAGTTAAAAACGGATATATATCGCAAACATCGGATATAGTTGGCCGATCCTTATGAGAATATAAAAATTAAAACAATTAATTACAATAAAAAATCTTCAAAAAAAAGTCCCAAGCTTCTTTCTTCAAAAATACCAAAGTTGATATTTCTACCGAATACCATTTCCGATCGTCCAGTTATATGGCAGCTATAGAATATAGTCGGCCGATCCTTATGAAATTTGGTGGGTCGTATTATTTTGCCAAAAATAGCTCATATGTGAAATCTCTAACTCTTAAAACACTTAATTTATACCACTTCCGATCAATCAGTTATATGGCAGATATAAAATATGGTCGACCGATCCCGGTCGTTCCGACTTATGTACTGCGTGCAAAGGAGAGAAGGGTATGTGAAAAGTTTCAATTCGATAGCTTTAAAACTGAGAGACTAGTTCGCTTAGAAACAGACAGACGGACATGCTCATATCAACTCAGGAGGTGTTCCTGATCAAGAATATGTATACTTTATAGGGTTGGAGATGTCTCCTTCACTGCGTTTCACACTTTTGGACAAAATTATAATACCCTCTGCAACGGTAGAAAAACTGACTCTGCTGATAACAAGACGATCATGACCTACGACAACACCGTAGCTGCCCCACTGAACCAAAAATACAGAGCAGATGCGCTACGAGTATTCATTTAGGGAACAAGAAAATCGCTAAGTGAGGTTCTTTTTTGGCAAGACCATCCTATTTTCCTTTCGCTTTAGAACTAGCCCAGGAAGTAGAGGCTAAACGCAAGCGATATATGTTCGCCCGGAGTTTTGCCGGTAGCATGGAGGAAAAACTCCAAAGGTCCCAACAAAGACAGCAGGAAAAGGAAAGAAATGCAGGTTCAGGCGTCAGATTCAACCCTGAGGGTAAAAACCCCCATTTCAATATAAAACAAAGACAGCCTGTCAGATAGGATCCAGTCCAGCCAATGGACATCGGTAGCTCATTATCTCGCTTCTGGCAACCAACCCAAATTCAACAATGTGGTCCATTTGCTAGGCAAATCCAAAACAAACAGTGGCGACAAATCAGCTAAAAATTTAATCCAAGGCTTACAATAACAAGGGACTGACAGCTGAAAGACCCGGTAGTAGTAGCGCAAGGAACAAGGAGTCCTATTCGTAGGAAAGGGAGATCGCAGGGAAAAAAAATCAAATTTTTGATAGGGGGCTTCCAAAAATCATATCAAGCCTATGAAAAAGTTAAAAAACGTTATTTTCGTAAATAAACCATTTTCGGTACAATCAATCCATGGCCACAACACCATTAAACAAAAAATGTACCATTCTCTTTTTTTAACTCAACTGCAATAATTTTTCTATATAAGGCCAACATGCGGGTTTCGCCCGAGGATTCAAATTTTTTGAAAGAAAGCTTAGAGTATTAATGCTATTTAACCTACTCTACCTAATATTTAACCTATTCAAAAATAGTTTTGATTTTATTCTTCAGTATTTTGTTGGCCCCTCTCTGTTTTTATACCCTTGCAGAGGGTATTATAATTTTGTCCAAAAGTGTGCAACGCAGTGAAGGAGACATCTCCGACCCTATAAAGTATATATATTCTTGATCAGGATCACCTCCTGAGTTGATATGAGCATGTCCGTCTGTCCGTCTGACCGTCTGTCCGTCTGTCCGTCTGTCTGTTTCTACGCAAACTAGTCTCTCAGTTTTAAAGCTATCGACTTGAAACTTTGCACACACCCTTCTATCCCTTGCACGCAGTATATAAGTCGGAACGGCCTGGATCGGCCGACTATATCCTATAGGTGCCATATAACTGATTGATCGGAAATGGTATAACTTCGGTGTTTTTAGAGTTAGAGAGTTTAAATTTTACACGAAAGCTATTTTTGGCAAAACATTACGACATGCCAAATTTCATAAGGATCGGCCGACTATATCTTATAGCTGCCATATGACTGAACGATCGAAAAGACCCAACTTTCGTGTTTTTGAAGATAGAAAGATGAAACTTAATACAGATTTTATTTTTAGCCAGTTGATCCAACCTACCAAATTTCATTGGGATAGGCTGACTATATCCTATAGCTGCCATATAACTGAACGATCGGAAATGGTATTTGGTAGAAATATCAACTTTCGTATTTTTGAAGATAGATGTTTGGGACTTTTTTTAGATTTTTTATTTTAGTTTATTGGTTTTATTATGATGTAATCATAAGGATCGGCCAACTATATCCGATGCTTGCGATACATATCCGGTTTTAACTGCAAGGGTATATCAACTTCGGCTCCGCCCGAAGTTAGCTTTCCTTTCTTGTTTATTACAGCCTTTATTCTTGATGGCATAGAATCTTTCAAGTGTACGATGGTTTCCATAGTTATGTCGTTATACCAGACCTTCTCCACTGTCAAATCAAATTCTCTTATGGTTTTAATTATTTTAACTTTTAAAATATGCCAAAGATTTTCAATCGGGTTTAAGTAAATCAGGACTATTGCCCGGCCAGTCTAATGTTGATATTCTATTTTTCTGAAAATAATTTGTTATTATTTATTAAATAACAAGAAAGGAGGCTAACTTTGGGCGGAGCCGAATATACCCTCAAAACCGAATATATATCAAAAACATCGGATATAGTTGGTTGACCCTTATGAGAATGTCATAATATAACTCAACTGACTAAATATAGAATATGTACGGAGTTCCAACTTTTTATCTTCAAAAACGCAAAAGGTCATTTTCCCTTGTTCAGTTCAGCTATAAGATATATTCGGCCGATCCTTATAAAATTTGGCATGTCGTATTATTTTGCCAATAGCCCTCATGCAAAATCCGAACTCTGTAACTCAAAAAACCAAAAACACCATATGGCAGCTATAGGATATAGTCGGCCGTTCCGACTTATATACTGCGTGCAAAGGAATGGTGGGTGGTTGCAAAGTTTCAATTCGATAGCTTCAAAACTGAGAGACTAGTTTGCGTAGAAACAGACAGACAGACAGGCGGACAGACCGACATGCTCATATCAACTCAGGAGGTGATCCTGATCCAGAATATGTATACTTTATAGGGTCGAAGATGTCTCCTTCACTCCGTTGCACACTTTTGGACAAAATTATAATACCCTCTGCAAGGGTATAAATATGGAATGTTATAAAGTATGAACTATTGCTGTAGCTTAAGGCCTGCAATTGCTATATTAAATTTAAATTGTGGGCAATTTAAATAACGCATAAATTTCTTAATACTAATAATAATAATAAAATGCTGGTGCTGCACGATGATAAGGGTGTCTAGAAAATTTCTCAAACAAAACGTCCCTAGCAGTAAATCACACTTACGAGATCATTCAGTATCGGAAGGCTACTAAAATGGAACTACTACCATTCTACTAAATGGAGTGGTTACTCTCCGTTGCTATATAATTTTTTTTCGATTTTTTAACAAGAGTATAACATGTTTTTAACATTTTCAGTAAAACCACAGTATCTTTAATAAACGAAAAAAAGGCAAATCTTTCCTGTCAATTGGTGGCATCATGGACTGTACAGGTTGGCGACATGGATCAAACCTTGCATCTTTGGAAATACACGGGAGGATTTGAAAAAATTGACCAAGCCAAGGAAGATCTATGGAACGATCCTGAGTACCTAAAATTAATGCAAGAACGCTCAAAATTTTTACGGTCTCGTCATCTGCAGTATCTATTAGCTTTTAGTTACTGGCCGAAAATTGAAAATAGATGCGGAAAGAATATATACGAAATGCGGTATGTAATAAATACAAATTTTAAAGTTACCCTTTTAAATCAATCATTTAGGTCATACCGATTAACCCCTGGTACAATGATCGAATGGGGAAATAACTGGGCGCGTGCTATTAACTATCGTAAGCACAACAACGAAGCTTTCGCCGGATTTTTCTCACAAATTGGAAGACTGTACAACGTTCATCATATCTGGTGTAAGTCCAATGAAATTCCATTCAATTCCAATTCCATTTTTACTATTCAAAACATATTTTTATAAACTACAACAAACTTAAAACACTTCTGCTTCATTGAAAAATTGGTACTGCAAAATTGTTCAAATTAACAACGTTGAAAATAAGTTGAGTAAGAGAGAATTCAAAGACGAGAAAAAACAAGAAAGACGGCTATAGTCGAGTTTCCCGACTTATTATACCCGGTGCTCATCTCTTTCACCTACAACTAAATTATCCTTTGTAGTCTAAACTTTAAAGGTATGGGTTCTCAGCAACCAATTTTTGTTTCATACTTTGCGCTTAAGCAAAAAAATAACTGCAGCCAAAACAAATTCCTCCGTCAGTACTACCGATTCAGTAGGGGAGGCACGCTAAGGAGTCTATAACTACTCTAAAAATTATCCGATTTGGCTGCTTTTTGATAGATTCGATTAGATTACTGTAGATTAGCCAATGGAACAGTTTGGCATACAAAAATTTTCCAAAAACAATAACGAACTGGCGCTATAACCAGATTTCTGTTTTGAGGGCGGGGTGGGGCGTGGCGAAATTTTGACACAAGCTTGATCTGCGAGGATATCTAACAATTCCAAGTTCCAAATTTAATAGTTCTATCTCTTAAAGTCTGCGATATATCCACGGAAATTTTATATACATACATAGATATCTTCTCCAAAAGTCGGCCAATTTGGATGAAATTTGATTGTAAGATATATATTAACTAAAGAAATAGTTAAGCATTAAAAGTTTTTTAAAAAGCCTTCCTGTACAGGCGCTACAGAATTTCTCAATTTATGGGGCCGTGACAAAATTTTGAAACCAACTTGGTATATAGTACTCGGCTATATCGACTTCGCTGTTGATGCTGATCAAGAAAATATATACTTTATGGAGATGATTTCTTCTCTATGTTACGTTCATTCACAAGACTACAAAATACCCTTTTACTCTACGAGTACCGGGTATAAAAAGACGCTGGAATATAAATATGTATAAAAAAAGTGCAAGCAAGTTTTGCTCTAAAAGCAAAAACACTTTCATTTCTTTCGTTTTTTTTTTTTTTTTTAGCTGCCACATTATGGTTTTATAGACCATAATGATATTATAGACCATAACCATATAACCATATAATATCACTTATATTATAAGTGTTTTTTGGAAAAATAAAGGGTTCCAAAGTTAGCTTTCCTTTTATGTTAAATATCATTTAAATGATGAAAACATTTTAATTTCAACGATATATACGTGAAAACAACTGATAACAAATAAAAACAAAAGGATATAGTCGGCCGATCCTAATAAAATTTGGTAGCTTGGATCAACTGACCAAAAAAATAGAATCTGTACTAAATTCCAGCTTTCTATCTTCAAAAACACAAAAGTTGGGTCATTTCCGATCGTTCAGTTATATGGCAGCTATAGAATATAGTCGGCCGATCCTTATAAAATTTGGCATGTCGTATTATTTTGCCAAAAATAGCTCTCATGTCAAATTTGAACTCCCTAACTCTAAAAACACCAAAGTTATACCAATTCCGATCAATCAGTTATATGGCAGCTATAAGATATAGTCGGCCGATCCCGGTCGTTCCGACTTATATACTGCGTGCAAGGGATAGAAGGGTGTGTGCAAAGTTTTAAGTCGATAGCTTTAAAATTGAGAGACTAGTTTGCGTAGAAACAGACAAACAGACGGACAGACGGACATGCTCATATCAACTCAGGAGGTGATCCTGATCAAGAATATATATACTTTATAGGGTCGGAGATGTCTCCTGCACTGCGTTGCACACTTTTGGACAAAATTATAATACCCTCTGCAAGGGTATAAAAAAACCTCTTGACGCGTTAAAATACCCGTGACGAACTCACATATTGCGCCCAAAATATCTGATATACATTTGATGAGTGATGAAAAAATTCTGTAAAGGTAGACAAAATTATACATTTTTAAATATATTTATTCGGCACGCAATAAAAATAAAAATATATTAAATGTACATAATCTTAAAAACTAGGCCAGCTTCATTGTTGAATGACAAAACTATAGAAATATAATATGTATTTCATTGATCCATAAATCATTTATTTTTGACAAAAAAATAAATTTTGGGTCCACTAAAATCTAAAGAGAACAAATCCTTTGCATGCAGTGCAAAGTTTGCACTATAATTACACAGTGCAACAGTGATTTGGAACTTTTAAAAAGACATACATAGTAGGAATTGCTTATCAGGTCGAATATAGCACAAAATCGTATTTGAAATAAGCCGTATTGTTACACCAAAATCAAAATCTTGATTTATTAAGAAAACCCCGTTTTCAGGACTTTCTTTCGGTAACTGTGTGTTAAAGAAAGAAATAAGCGCAATGGAAGAGCACACTATTGCTCCGGAACGCTAGCAAGATTGCACTGAATCGTTTTGGAAAAGCGTTATAACTTCAACCATTTTCATAATTTCTATCATAATTTCTATTTCTAAGATCTATTTTTTTTTTCAAAAGCTATTAAACTATTGAAAAAAGATTTTGTGATATATTCGACCTGATAAACATTTCCTACTATGTCACTTTAAAAGTATATTTATCTAAAATTATAGGTGATTATATGTTTATAATAGCCCAAAAAATGTATAAGCCCCATCTAGCGATAAGAAACTAACTTTAAACATGAAAGTGTATGTCTTAGTTCCGAATAATATGGGCCACTAACCATACAATACAATGACTAGTCATTTCATAAAACGAAAATAAACACAACAAATTCTTTCGACGGGTCCCGGCCAGCCCTTATTATTTTTCTTACGCTCATTCTTACGTTCTCTACGTATTTTTATGCCCTTGCAGAGGGCATTATAATTTTTTCCAAAAGTGTGCAACGCAGTGAAGGAGACATTTCCGACCCTATAAAGTATATATATTCTTGATCAGGATCAGGATCACCTACTGAGTTGATATGAGCATGTCCGTCTGTCTGTTTCTACGCAAACTAGTCTCTCAGTTTTAAAGCTATCGACTTTAAACTTTGCACACACCCTTCTTTTCTTTGCACGCAGTATATAAGTTGGAACGGCCAAAATCGGCCGACTATATCCTATAGCTGCCAAGTAACTGATTGATCGGAAATGCTGTAACTTTGGTGTTTTTAGAGTTAGAGAGTTCAGATTGCTATTTTTGGCAAAATAATACTTAGGTATTTTTGAAGATAAATGCTTGGGACTTTTTTATACCCTTGCAGTGGCAAGGCAATTTTTTTGGTCACTCTTTTTCCTTATCTCACATATCATTCCGAATTAACGCATCGCTCTGTCATTAGCATAATATTATCACAAATGAACATTACTTGTAAATAATTTTTTTTTTTCTTAGCAAAAGCCTATATAACTGAAAACACTCAGTAAATGAACAGCCGTTATAGGATATATCCGGCCTATTTCTCGTGCTCGCAAAGAAATGAATGGACGGACATAGTTATATTATATCAGAAAGGGGTCCTGTTTAAGAATAAGTGTAGGAGTCAAAGATGTTTCTTTTACTGCGTTGACATTTTTCACAAAAAATTCGAAAGGCAATACTAATAATGTTGTATATATGGATGTACGGCATAATGCCGTCGTCACCTAGCATACGTTTTACGGCAAGTCGAAGGTGTGTTTATTAAATGTCCAATAACATAGTAATTTTGTTCAACAAAGTCGTTAGAATGTAACGCTCCCCACGCGAGATGTGCCCAGAAGGAATGAAGTTAAATACATAATTCGAATTTATATTTTCTTTATCTGGGGAAACCTATTTTTCTTAACACCCTACCCTAGTTCTTAATAATAGCCTTCCTATTCTTTACTACATTTATTTTTTTAAATATCGATCACAAGTAAACCAGCTATCCACAATTTTTTCCATGCAAGTTTTTTTTGTGTTACTACACTTGTTCTAGTGCCAATTTGACACTGTCAACCTGCTTAATGGATTGTGTATCTTCAATAGAGTAGATAGTACCGCTTTCGCCCGCTTTTTAAAAGATATTAATATTAATATTACTACTGAAACTTTTGATCCTTTTTTTGTACATTAATTTTTCGGTAAATTTTTGGCATGTTGTTGTTGGCAGTTACCGCATACATATATTCGCATATATACCGCATACGATGACAAAAATTAATTTCAAATGAATTGAATTGAGTGAATGGGACGCAAAAACGAAATGGAGTTGTATGAGTTCGAGAATTCAATCGAACTTACTTGCCGTGGCCTTCAGAGAAATGAGGAAGAATAAATTAAGTTAAAAATTAAGAAGAAGAAGACGTCCCGACGACGTTGAATGCAATTTTAAATTTCGTTATTTCATGGAAGCATTCTATGGAAGTGTATGTTGTACATACTATATATCTATTATGTACATATATTTAATGCGCTATTAGCTTATTTTGCTTTTTTTTATTTTGTGTCATAATGTTGAGGGACTGAAAAAAATAATAAATTTAAAAAAATAAAAAAAATTATATTATTTTTTAATTTTAGAAATAATAAATATTTATGTATAATAAAGGGCCCAGCACGCTGCCTTAGGGAACTCCGGCGCGGACCTCCCTCCGGAAGTAGCCTCTCTGCATCTGACCGCAAACATGCGGTTCTTTAGAAATGAGTCCAAGAAGAGGTAGGTAGTTCGGGGCAGGCTTGTCTTGAGCTTGAGCAGGAGACCGGTGTGCCAGACCCGGTCGAGGGCTTGTTTGACGTCCAGCATTACAGCCAGGCAGTACTACTCTGTGGCATTGCTCTGGAGTTCCGTGGGACCGCCTGAATCCAAACTGGTGATCGGGGATCACCTCGTCCAGTACCAGCAATGCTCTGTTCAAATATAGGCTTTCTAGGACTTCAGATGGCATCGACAGACGACTAATCGGACGGTAAGAGGCAAGAATGGCTTCGGGTTTTTTTGGGCTTAGGTATCATGGTTACCTGAGCACGTTTCCAGGTGGTCGGAAAGTACCAAATTTCCAAGAATCTGTTGTAGATCTTTGTTAGTAGCTTGATGCTAGAAGGAGGTAGCAGTTTCAATGCAATTGCATCGCCCGGGGCCTTGTTTTTGCCCGTCATGAGAAAGCTGAGCGGCTGTCCCCTCTTTCGTTATTGGTGCAATTGGTTCGTCATTTACGAGCGGGCTCTGCCAAGATTCGGGCTGTCTCTGTTACCTCTTAGGACGAGCCGCGGTTGAACGGGGTGAACACGCTCTCAAGGTGTTCGTTCCAACAGAATTGAGCGACTCCAGAAGAAATTTTTAAAATTTGTTCTTCTGCCTCTAAGGTTTCATGATCCTCTACCTTCATACCAGAGCCGCTGCCTTCTTCTCAATGTTTGCACATTGGAGGATCGGCGTACACTAACGTTTTTGAACAATATAGTCGCAGATAACATTGATTGCCCTTTTTTAATGGAACTTATTAATTTTAATGTTTCTCAAAGGGATCTTCATACCCTTGCGCCCTTTCGGATCAAGTGTCACAGGGCCAATTAGTATTGTAATATTATTTATTAGTTTGTAAGTTTTTATTTTGTAGCCATGTATGGATGTATCCGTTGGCAAATTAAATAAATAAATAAAACGCGTTGGACCCGTCCATCTCTGACCTACACCAGAATCCCCGTCTAATGCCTTTCGTGACGCGCCACAGGTTGTGTTGTGTGTCACCCGGTTCCAGTTGTTCAACGAGCCCGTCAAAAGCTTCCTTTCTCAGATTCGCTGAGATCAGTTCTGAGAGCCATTTAGAGACTATTAAAGGCAGTCTCGTCTCTCGGGTTTCTTGAGAGCATCCATACCCGCCTGTCAGTGGTTCTCAGACGGTTGGAGAGCCTTGGAGCTGCTTCTGCTGCTGCAGCCTGGCAGTTTGTGTATATAAATGTGGTTTTTATATTTATTAGTTTTTCAAAAATGTTTTAATTTTAACACACAATATGAACGAGGTTCAAAGCGTATTCAAAGACATAGGTATATGTATATATAATATATCATATAGCAAACTTTTTACATTAATAAATTTCAATACTGATTTTATTTGCTGTAAAAAATTCAACTGAGTTAAATTTTTCTATTTTCTGTTTTTTAAAAAAAGTGGCTTGGCATTCGAATGCATTCGAAAATTTGGATTCATTCATTCGCAGTTACGGGAATTTATAATAATATTAAAAATGTATCTTAATGTATCGCCCTTCCGAATCTGTCTTTATAGATTCTCTAAAGGTTACTTTAGTAATTCAGGGAAAGTACTGTACTTCAGGGACTAAAAAGTCTGGTTCTCTGCTGCAGCGTCAGCCGAATCACTCGTTACGTGTATCGACTGCACTGACCGAAATGTTTTCTGTCAGAACAATGGTATACAGACATATGTACATATTATTATTAATGCTTTGTGGCGGATGTCAACAGATACAGATCTAACGGTATGCTTCTCTGCCGCAGCGCCAGCCAAACAAGCAACGTAACCGGTTGGGGTGTCGACTGTGCTATACGATAGGGGAGTGCTTTATCTAAGTGATTTCGATTCCATTTAATTAGGAAAAGACGGACCATCAATGTTGCATACCACATGCCAATTCAGGAAATCTGAAGTAAAACTCAGTTGGTCATACTCAAAAGCGAGTGAAGTGTAAAAGTTAAAACATCCATTTTCAATATCATAAAACTGGAAAAAATAATAATGTAATCAATTTTTTGGCATGAATAGTAATCAGTATGGCTCGTACTATGTGTTGTGTGTAATGAAATATTACATGTTATTGTAGTGGTGTCTTCTCAGTTATATTATTAACCAAATCGTAAAAATTTTTGCATTGAAATATCGTTTTAAAAATTGACCTAATAAATGTTATAGGCTGCGGGGCGAAAAAAAAATTTACCAAAAAGAAACAAAAACGCGGGAAATTTTTCATTTTCATTTAATAATTTTCAGTTCATTTTCCGTTGTTTGCAGTGCATACGCTGAATGTAGGGAGCGACTTAAATTGAGACCAGAGCTCGAAAGAAGTGGTCCCTTTTCTCAGACAGTTAGCAAAAGAACTGTTGTCCGCGAACACGATTGAAAAGAGAATCGAAAAGACACTTCAACTTCGGTTTCTATCAACGCGCTCGTTCCTCAACCAACGAGATATTTTGTTGCTTACTTTGTAACATCGTTAACACAAGACACTTCGTTGAGCAGAATTTGCCGAAAGTGTCTTTTTGCGTATGTATGTGTGTTGCGCGTGTGACTCAGTTTTAGCCACACCAGCAACTCAGGTGTCGGTAGAAATATCGTTCTCAGCTCTTCATTTTATTCTGAACGAGAAGCGCACATCTTTAACTGCCGAAAATATTAATTCACTCTTAATTGTTCAACTCAATTCTCAATTTGAAAAAAAAAGTTTTATCTAAAATTTTGAAGTTTTCGTATTTTATCACAACATGAAAAAAAAATTGGAGAAAATTTTTGAAAATAATAATATGAAAATAAAATTTGTTAAGTTTATATATTTGTCTATTATTTTCCTATTCTAATATACACATGTATATAGTTATTTTAATTGTGCGTATATAAATGCATACGCATGACATATGCACACAAATTAGCGCTCTATCTCTTTCTCCCTTCCTCTTTCACGCTTTGCCTGCGATGATATGTAGACGCAACAACAAAAGCCTAACGCAACAACAAGAAAAAAGACACTTAGTGCTTCCACTTGGTTCGTTTTGCTCAGTGGCTGAGCTCAGTTGCTGAGCGTCAAACGACAGTGTCCCATACAAACTGTTTTCGTGAGAGCGCTTCGTGTGTCTCTCCCACCGAACAGCATAAAACAGAAAACACGAAAGCAGCAAAAATAACTGTTCTGTTCAGAGAGTGAGCGCATCCGTTTAGTTTTTCTCTGTATTTTTCGTGAGTAGACAGCAAAGAAAATATTGGTTGATCATAATTTGGGAGCTCTGCTTGAGACTAAGCCGAAAATTCCAAATTTTCGGGTACTGTCAGTGTAAAAAACCGAAGTAGGCTTGGATCCCTATTTACATTTAAAATTTTTTTTATAGGTATCTTTACTTAAAACTTTTTTTATGACCTTTTTTATAACCTTTTTTAAAATTTTCTTTAAAAAATTCAATTTCATTCCAAAATGGTATTGCGTTCCTCAATCGGATGATTCTATATTTTTATACCCTTGCAGAAGGTATTATTATTTCGTCCAAAAGTGTGCAAAGCAGTGAAGGATCTCCGAAGGATCTCTCCCTATAAAATATATATATAAAGTACGATTTTTTCCAATTATGGCTGCACAGAACATTTTCCAAGGCGGCTTTTTTTAAGGTTTCATGGTCGGAAACCTACTATTCTTAATTTTTAATCTAAAACAAAAATTTAAGTTTGCTTAGTTTCTCTATATGACGTGCTCAAACTTTTTACGCAAAAACTAACACCTAAAAATTATTGATATTAAAAATGTTACCACTATAATACGAAAAGTACCACGCATATTGGAAGATAAAGTATTTTGAATATTCTGAACGAATTTCTGATCGATCGGTTAAGATTTGCTCGAGTTATGCTTTCGGCCCTCCCAAAAAAAAGTGGTTTTAAAAAAAAAACGCGTTTAAACTTTAAAGAACTGTACGATAGACTTAGCATCTTTTTAGAAAAAAATGTATTTTCCAAATGTTTTCAATACAAATATGTATTTTTGCATTTAACACTCTGAGCTTTCCCAAAACAAGAAATACCATATCTTGTAGCGTAATCAAAACTTGGACATAACAAGCAATATAATGATCGTTCTGTTCTATTGGAACAGAACATTACATATGGTATTACATAAAAATGGCTTACATGGCCTGATTAGCAAGCCCTTAACACCCTTATCAGAGCCCCACTTAATTCAGAAGCTAGGCGCAAAGAGTTAAAATCAAAAACAGCCTGATCAATCAGCTTATTTAATAGATAATTGGCCCTGTTATATTTGATCCGAAAGGGGACAAAGATACGAAGATCCCTTAGAGGAACATTACAATTAATAAGACCCAGGAAAAAGGGGCAATAAATGTTGTCAGCGACTATATTATACAGTGGCCTCTGGTATGAGGGTAGAAAATCATGAAACCTTAAAGGCAGAAGAGAAAATTTGAAAATGTTTTCCTGGAGCTGTCTATTTTAGTGGACCGAAATTTACATGCCGGGTTCCAAATGATTGAGACTTATTCCAGCCTTGACCAAAAAAATGCATCGCAGACGCTGATGCTCGAGTGTGAAATTAAATAGGAGAATATTACGGGAGCTCCATGAGGGAACTTTGCACATATCCTCCTGCAAAAAGTAACAAGTAGGGTCAGCCGCATACATTAAGAAGTAGGCATGATAAAAACATGAAAAGATGTCAAATTTTTTTTTTTTTTTTTTTTAACATTGCTTTTATTTCTTGAATCTTCTCTTTGCGAGACTAACAAGAGGTGTATCAAATTTTATATTTTTAACTTAACTAACAGTCATATTGACTGATACGGAGTTAGACGGCCCTAAAAATCGATTGCTGGGTTGGGAGGTCGTTGCGTTTAAGGCGGGATACGCTAGAAACCCGAGTCAATTCCCGAGCGAGAAAATTTGGGTACGAAGACAGTTTTTCTTTGTATGACTCTTTTTGCTTCTGTATTTCGTCTTTCACTGCGAGGATGCCCAGATCCCGGTGGATGTTTTCGTTGCGAACATACCAAGGTGCCCCTGTGATAGTTCTCAAGATTTTTGATTGTGCGCGCTGTATGATGTCTATGTTGCTGCTGCTCGCGTTCCCCCACAGCTGGGAGTTTATGATCCAGTGGAGGCTGCTGGCTTTCAGTTTTAGGTGCATCTTTTTGTTTTCGATGTGCTTGTTCGTTTATTTTAATGCGCCAGTCGGACAGCCACCTTTCCACTTTCCATTAGCCAGTTGGGTTGTTGCCTGCGTTGGGCATCAGGAGCGACTAAGGATAGCGGTATCGTCGGCGAACGTTGAGGTTGTTAGTTGTGCGCTCGTAGGAATATCCGCAGTATACAAAACATATAGACACGGGCCTAGTGCGCTTCCTTGTGGAACTCCAGCTTCGATGGTGTAGTCGCTCGAAGTAGCTGCGTTGCATCTCACTGAGAATTCCCTATTGTAGAGGTATGATTCCAGTAGCTTGTGGGTGTATGTTGGCAAATACGTTTTAATTTTGTGCATGAGTCCGATGAGCCAAACTCGGTCGAAAGCTTGAGATAAGTCGAGGAAAATAGCGCTGCAGTATTCTCGCTGTTCGAAGGCTGAGCGTATTTCGGATGTTAATCTGTTCACTTGTTCGATGGTTCCATGGTTTCTTCGAAAGCCAAATTGGTGTGCCGGGATAATATTGCAAGCTTCCAGATGTGGTATTATGCGAGTTAACAATCATTTTTCAAACAATTTAGATAAAAAAAAAGAAGGTTTATTGGTCTGTATGATGACGGAATTGATTTCGATTTCGTTCGGCCGGAATGAAGGTGCGGCTGGCTGAGGGGAGGACTCTGGCTGAATTACTGGCAGGAGGAATGAATTGGCTGGGTTTGGCTGGAAGACACTTTGGAGATGTGTGGCGATTGTTTCAGCTCGGTCTTCGTCGCTGCGAGCCCAGCATCCCAAAGAGTTTCTTATCGGGGTGGTCGTTTCAATTGGGGCGCTAAGATTTGGGTGGGCCCTCCACAGGGGGTACTCTGTACTTGTTGGCGAGAGATTCTGGATGTACCTCAGCTGTGCATTTTCTTCCTGATCGTAAAGAGCCTGTTCGAGTGATCGGGTTGCTTCCTTAAGGCGTTGTTTTGAAGCTGGTGATCTGCTGTTTTGCCAATCACGACGCGTGCGCCTCTTTTCTCGCACGAGCTGTTCGATTTGCTGATTAGATTTGAAGTGTTTGTTCGGGTCTACATCTTTCCTATGAGGAGTAGAGATTTTAGCTGCCGCAACGAGTACTTCTTCCAGGGCGCTCGTAGTGTAGTCGATGTCCGATTCCATGTTAAATTCCGGGGCGAGTTCTATGTGGGCACTCACGTACTTTTTGTATTTTAGCCAGTTTGTTTTTGCCGTCGTCAGACTGAAGGGGTGTTCGGTTATTTCTGGGCTTTGAAGAAGCGTTAGAAGCACAGGCGAGTGGTCTGATGATAAGTCCGAGACTGCTTTGGCACTTATTAGATTGCGAGGTATGTTTTTTGTCACTGCAAAATCAGTAAGGTCTAGGAGCTTTCGTGAGTCTGTTGGCCAGTATGTGGGACTTCCAGGGGAAACGTAGTTCAGTTTTTTTTTCACATTTATAATTGCATTGTACAATTGTCTTCCTTTGGGAGTCACTAGACGTGATCCCCAGTGCGTATGTTTGGCGTTGTAGTCTCCTGTGGCTATAAAACGATCCCCAAGTGAACTGTAGAAGTCCATAAATTGTCCTTCCGAGATTGAGAAACGAGGAGGGCAGTAAACGGCAGCGATTGAAAGGATTCCGTTGCTTGACTGAATTTGTATCGATGTGGCCTGCAAGAAGTTTGTTGCAAACCTTTTGTGAAAGTGGTGTTTAATGCGTTCTCTGATTAGAACTCCAGTCCCGCCGTGGGCTTTCCCATCTGGATGATCTGTGCGGTAGATTGTGTAGCCTCTTATATGAAAGTTGTATTTGCTTGTAAGATGCGTTTCCACCAGTAGCATAACGTCAATATGGTTTTCGGTCAAGAATTGTGACAATTCTAGTTTATGCCGTGAGACATCATTGGCGTTCCACATTGATATTCGTAGCGCCTGCATAGATTATTTAGACAGTTGTGCTTCGAGCAGCTGTATCACCATGTTCTGGTTTTGAACAAGCGTTTGCATGGTCGTTTTCATGAATCATACTTTCATACTTTGTTGGAGGGTAAGCATCATAGTTTCCGTTTTGCTGTGTGGCTGTTCTGGGGCCTGTTAAGCGCTTTAAGAGTTAGGCAGAATTGGAATTTCCCTTCCAGATCGTAGAGCATCGGCATAGGAGAAGCCGTTGGTGGTGTTTAGTGGAACGAATGAGGATCTCGCAGCTTTGGCGAAGAAGACGTCTGGCGTAGTTTTTGACGCAATGTACGCATTCTGTGGATTTTGGTTGCGCGTTGCGGTCGCTTGACGCATGCGACTCTTTAACTCCTTATACACCATACATCCTCTATAGTTTGCCGTATGGCTGCCTCCGCAGTTTCCACATTTCTTCACGGTACTGTCCTTGTTTGTAGTGCAGCAAGCGGACTTGTGGGCGTCCCCGCAGACTACACAGACAGCCCGAAGTGTGCAGTAAGACCTTGTGTGTCCATACTCTTGACAGTTGCATTGCACTGAACCGTTACGTTTATGTTGCTCTTCAACAGTGATTTTCCGATGCAAAAGATATTGCAGGTTGTAGATTGGGTGGACTTCGTTCTTCTTCAGCGACCTGCTTTCTGGCTCGAGCTCGACCTTGAAGAGGGGTTGTGGCTTTTTATCTTTATTTAGAATGTTAATAACATTCTTGGCGGCGAAGCCCTTTTCTTTAAGGGCGGTTTTTATTTCCTCGGCGGTAACATCAGGTTCTATTCCCTTTACTACCACTTGTAGGCCCTTACTGCTTTTCAGCTGGTACGTGTAATAGTTTTTCTGTACAGTGTCCAGATATTTGGACACGATTCGGAAGTGCTCTTCAGTCTTGGTTTGCACCTTTGTTTCATGGATGTTCCCTTTGATAAGCGGAAAGTTGTCACCGTTCCCGATAAACGACGCAATTTTGTTGACCAGGGCACTCGAGCTGTTTTCCCTAATATAGATTGGAGGGGGCTTGGGTTTTTTTGCGGTGTCTTGGGCTGGTTGGTTTTCCTCAACCTCCGCCAGTAGGGCAAATCTGTTGGATCTGTCTGGTTCTTTATCGATATTCAGGACACGGTTAATTTTTGTTTTATTGCCTGCCAGATTACTCTGCGGGCTAAGCTTGCGCTTAATTTGGATGTAGCGATCCATTCCAGTCTGTGTGGCCGTTACCACTGTGGCACTTTCCGAGGTTGTTGTGTTTTTACTCGCTGTAGTCGTTGACGTCGCGGTACTTTGAGTTGCAGAGGTTTTGGCTGTTGTTGCAGAAGTTGTAGCGCTGCTAGTTGTTGGTGCGAAATTTGTTTGCGATATTGGAGGAGGGGTTTTACACTGCGAACTCCATGACGCGGGAGTCGGAGTGAGCAGAGCGGGTGAGCAAGACCGTGCCCTTTGGGTTTCAGCGGTCAGTAAAGCCGGGTTGCTTATAATCGCCGATTTTTCCACTTCGGTATCGCGGGTTGAAAAGTAAGAGTAGAAACTGTTTCTTTAGTTTACTGAAATTCTACGCTCGTTCTTTTGATCGTTGCTCAATGAGCTCATTGCGTGGCTCTTATTTTTTTTTTAACAATGCACTAGTTTTGGTTTAGCACATCACAACTGTTATAAAAAGCTTATCTGTCGCTTTTAGTAAATTGTAGTTCAGCGTCTTTTCGCTTATATTGGGTTACCCCAGTTTTTTGGTTAGCTGTATTATGGTGCAGTTTTCCCGGAGCTCGGACAAAGCACGTCCGCTCAGTTCGGTAGTTCGTATAGTTATCAATATGTCAATAATGAAGATAATAAATAGGAGAGGTCGCAGAGTGCAGCCTTGTGGATGACTAGAGGAAGCGACAAAGGGACTTGAGATAGCGTTTCCAATAAAAACGTGTCATGGTGGGTCTGGCAGATAAGACTCGAACCAAATTAATAAGCAGGAATGAATACTTAATTTATATAACTTGGCAGGAAGGGCAGCATGAAAAACTTTGTCAAAGGCTTTGGAGAAGTCGGTGTAAATGACATCAACCTTAAATCGGGTTTTAAAGGCTTCAATGCAGTGCTTAGAAAAGACCGTTTAATTATTTTACGGCTAAGATTAGCGACGTTGCAAATTTGAGCTATAGGTCGATAGTTGGTTACATCAGACTTACTGCCACCTTTGTGAATACACACCTTTGTGTGTGTGATTCGGTTAAATGTGCTTCTCATATTGAGAAAAGGCTCAATGCACAGAACAGTTTCATTATGGCTCCAAAGAACCCTTGGCTCCAAGTTAGAGTCAAAGTATTTTGCAAAAAGTTCCGAAACACTTTGATCCGAGTCGGCTATTAAATTACCATAAAATATGGAGGAATGTATGTCCGATGTTGACTTTTTGCTATAAACAAACCGCCAAAAAGGTTCACGATTGGATCGGAAGTTGCTTCGAAGTCGGATATATACTGGTTGTAAAGAAATTTTTTAAGAAATTCAAATTCCCGTTTAATTGCCGGTACAGTTCCTTTTCTCGAGGTTCCCCTGTCTTTATAAATCGTTTGTAATTCGTTTCCTTTCTATTCCTTAAGTTTTTTAAACATTTTAATCCTGGTATACAACCAATCCTGGTATACAATGATCCTATATTCGGGGCATTAGTGTCAATAATATTAAAAAGGGCACCCAAAAATATAGTATAACAATCATCAATCGAGCCATCGGAAAAAAGGGCAGCAATCAAAAGCTGCAATAGAGGCATTTATAAGTAGAAAGTTAGAATCATTCAGATGATAATATAGGATGGGTGAAGTAGAAGTCAAAAAACTCTAAAACTCAATATAAATTACTAACGGCTTGTCACATAGACATAATGGTACATTGCATAATTCTACTTTAGTATTAATCACGTTGTTTAAAAATATAGGATCAAGAATTTTAGATAAATCATTAAAAAATACTATTTACTTAAGAGAGGCCCAGACCAAAAATATGATCTAAAACTACAATTTCATGATATTGATGAACGTTCCTAGGTATCATCACTAATCCTAATCACTAGTCACACCTCACTAATATACTACCCATTTCATACAACGAAAATGGACGCAAAAATTTCTAGCTCAGCAAGCCCCAGAACGAGATCTTACTCTCTTTCTTACGCTTATCTTTCGTTAATTTTACGCTCATATTCTCCTTGAATGCTTCCTGTTTTTTAGCCTCTGAAAGGAGCGCGATGAAGGTTGGTCTGCGGTCTTGAAGCCAGCGCACACAAATTTTGTCTAACTTTTTAGGCTTTTACTAATAATTTCTAATTGGTAGAAATATCAACTTTCGTATTTTTGAAGATAGGATCTTGGGACTTTTTTTTTAGATTTTTTATTGTAATTTATTGGTTTTATTATGATGTAATCATAAGGATCGGCTAACTATATCCGATGTTTACGATATATATCCGGTTTTAACTGCAAGGGTATATCAACTTCGGCTTCTTTTCTTTTTTCTAACTCTTTTATTTTTATTATTTGTGTATGGATATAACGATGTCCCTGGAGTAAAACACCAACACTTTGCTTATTCTAATTTCTTTATTTGTTCTGACTAGATCCGCTTCGGATCGCTGCTGGTGTTCGACTAACTCCGCTCTCTCTCATCTATTTGACTTATTTACTTATTCTATTATATAATTACAAAAGTTTACATAATATTTGAGTTTCATTTGCGTTTACCAATCCAATGTTTAATGTTTTGACTACTCCAAACACCTTGATATGGAATACGTGACAATTGAAAACTTTCAACATCTTTAAATAAATACCTATCATTTCCTAAAACTTTGTCTATTACATTATTAGCTTGAGGTGACCCTGTTGCTATTTTTACGTACTTAACACTACATTCTTCAAGAAATTTCTGAAAATCCTCAGATGTAAAACAACTGCTCCTATCCGAGACGATACAAGTCGGTCTACTATACGATCTATAATAATCTTCCAATGCTATAATATACCTTTGTGTTTGTTGCATATAACCTAACATATTTTGTAAACCCGTCTATGACGACAAAAAGATGTTTATTTGACCTTCCCTTATCCACTTGACCGTAGGGATCAGTATGTATGATCTCAAATGGTACATTCCCTTTTGTAATGCTGTGTAAGAATCCTTCTCCTTTTCCTGACTTTGGTGAAAACGCCACACACCTCAAAAAATTATCAATATGTCTAACAACTTTCTCTTTCATATTTGCAAACCAATACGTCCTAACAATTGCATCCATAATCTTATCTCTACCTAAGTGACCTAACTCATTGTGATATTTATACAGTATCTTGTCTTCCATTTCTTCTGGAACATAAAACAACAATTTTCCATCATTTGCTTTCCTATAAACTTCTCCATTTCTCATCTCAAACATTTTGTCATCTTCTTTTTCTAACCTCATTTTAATTTTCTTTAACTTTTCATCTTTCGCTTGCCAAATAACTAAATTGTCTTCAAAACTCACCGTTTCTACTACACATATGTTAGTATTCCTACTTAAAGCATCTACATGTTGAATAAGCTTTCCTTATGAACTAACTCAAAATCATACTCGAGTAACTCCAACGCCCACCTCGCAATACGAGGGTTAAGTTCTATTGTGTTTAACGTCAACGTCAATGAATTACAATCAGTAAATTTGGAACCTTCGTAGAGCATAAATAATGGCTAACGTTTCAAGTTCAAAGCTATGATATTTTGCTTTATCTTTCGTTGTAGCTTTCGAAAAATAAAATATAGGATGCAACTTCTTATCTTCTTTCCTCTGTAATAGTACTGCACCAAAACCATGTGCACTTGCGTCTGTATGTAGTTCTACCTCATCCTTTTAATAATATAAACCTAGTACAGGTGCTTTTATGAGCTTCTTTTTTAGCATTTCAAAACAATCTAACTCTTTTTCTTCAAATACGAATTTGCAATATTTTTTCAACAAATCATATAATGATTTGCAATCCTCGAAAAATCCTTTATGAATCTTCTAAAATATGAATACAATCTTAAAAAGCTTCTAACTCCATGCACTTTATTGGGGACTGGAAAATTTCTGATGGCTTCAATTCCTTTATCGTTTGCTTGTATTCCTTTACTCGACACCAAAAACCCTAAGTACTGAACACTCGCTTGTAAAAACTCGCATTTATCCATTCTTAGTTCTAATTTGTTCCTTGCTAATCTTTTGTAAACTTCTTTAAGTACACTCAAATGCTCTTCAATTTCTTTACTTGCGATCATAATATCGTCCATGTATATAACCACTTTTCCTTCTCTTATCATGTCTGCAAAAATCTTATTGATAAATTTTTGAAACACCGCCGGTGCGTTTTTTAGGCCCTTGGCATCCGCATAAATTCGAACTGCCCTAGCGGCGTCATAAATGAAGTATATTTAATTGATTCGTTCTCAACAAACACATGAAAGTATCCATGTTTAAGGTCTAATTTTGAAAATATAGTCTTATTTACTAATGTGTCCAATAAATCATCAATTAAGGGTAATGGATAATTATCTTTAATCATTGTCTTATTAAGCTTCCTGTAATCCACACATAATCGCAAATCACCTGTTTTTTTCTTGACTAACACTATTGGAGATGCATATTCTGATTCGCTCGGCCTAATAATTCCCTCTTTTAAGTACTCGTCTAATATGCTCTGTAACTTTTCTCTCTCTGCATAAGCTAACCGTCTCGGAGAACTGCTAAAAGGTTTCGAGTCATCCAACCTCAGCTTTATTTCACACTTAACCTCTGGTCCCTTTGGTCTTTGTTTATTAACATAAAAATTTTCTATAATTTTAATAAATTGCTGTCTAACCTTACTCCACTTGTTCACCAATTTTGTATTCTACAGATTCATCTTCAATATTAATATTCATCAGTTCCTTTTCCACTACATTTATGTCATATTTCGTTGCTTCTTGTAACCTAACGGCATTTCTAATCCTTTGTTTATTACTAACTATTACTTCTTTTACCTCTTTGCTTATTATCCGATTTTCATCATTAACCTTACTAACATCACTAATTCTTCTCTGTTCAACATCAACATCACTAACTATTTGCTCTTCATCACTAACATTATAACTGTCTTTAACATTTTCTAAATTTTCTACCGTAGCCATCTTCAAGGTGTCAAGGTTCAGATTTAACTCACATGCTTCCATAAAATCCCTTCCCAGAACTACATCATGACTCATATATTTGTTTGCGACAATAACTTAATGAAAACGTACTTCATTACATTTTTTCTTTATATAACATAATGTTCTTTCATAAGTTTCCAAAAAACTTTCATTTATTCCATGATATGAACTTAAAACTGGCATTTTACAAACATTTTTGGGTACTTTAGAAATTTTAATAAACAAAATTGGGATCCCTGTATCTATGAGGCATTCTGTAATTAACCTGGTATTAGTGTTATTCTTAAAGTAAATTTCAAAATACCTTACATAATTGTTCTTGACCTCGCTCTTAATTTTGTTTTTCAGGCACTTCGCCACAAAATGTCCCATTTCGCCACATGCATAGCACGATCCTTTCTTTCGTCTTGGCTTCCTGCACTCCTTCGCCCAATGTCCTTTAGCATTGCAATTATAGCAACGCTGCTGTTCGCTGCTGCCTCCTTTTTGTCACCATAAGATTTTGGCAACTTCACCTCTGCAAATGCACGTTTCATACGTGCAACATTTTCGAAGCACTGAATATGTGCCTGATTACGCAGCCCTTGATTAGGAACTCCTTCAATGATGCGACTTATCATCTCTTCTGCATCTATGTTGATTCTATTGATTCTATTCTATTCTATTGATTCTATGACCAAGCATCACTTTATCGTCCACGTAACTTCCAAAACTTTCACCGGAACTTCATTTCCGGTTCTCGAATTGACGCCTTGCCGTTAACTTCGAAACTTTATCCGAAAACATTGAAATTAGTTCCGCGGTTAACTCCTCCAGCGATAGCATGATACGCTCCGGGTTTGCATGTAGCCACACGTTTGCGTTTCCTTTTATTTTACTAATCATCATCATTTCAATGTATTATCCACTAACTCCATAAATGGTTGCAATATTCTTCATTTCCGTAATCCATTTTCGTGCGCAAGTTTCGCGCGAAAAATCACTCACAACCTGTGTTGCCATACCCAATGAAATGTCGATGCTTGGGTTGTGAATTTCCAAAAGCTCCGACTTCGCAACGTGGCCTTTTTTCACCTCTTCAGTGGCGCCTTCTTTTGCGCCGCTGCTGCCGGGTTCATTCCTGTCATTGCGTGCATGATATTCATCTTTATCTTCTCCCTCGCCGCCGTCATTGTTGTGGTTTTCGTTGTTGTTGTGATTGTTGTGGTTTCGTGGTCGTTGTTTCTGCCGCCGTCGCTTTTGTTGTTTTCGCCGCCGTCTTTGCTGCTGCTTTCGTCTCCATCTTTGTTGTTCCTTTTGCCTCCGTCTTTTCCGCTTCGACCGCCGCAAACTTTGCTTTCATTTTTATCGCCATCTTTTCTTTTAGTTCCACCTCCGTGTTTGTCGTTTCCTTCACCTCTGGCTTTTTCGTTTCCTTCGACTCCAGCTTTGTTGTTGTTTTTGCCTCCGTCTTCGTCGCCATTATCGTTGTCATCTTGGTAGCTTTCTGATTCCAAATCCTCTTCATATTCGTCTTCATCGTTGTTTCCATCGCCGTCTTCGTCTTGATTCCTAATTGATTCCAGATAATTATGCGCTTCCGTTGACATTTTATCCAAACGCAATATTAATTCGAGCTTCGTTCCCGTTGTTGGTAACCGTAACACACTAAACCACCGTTTTAATTGCGCAATTGATGCGTTGCTAACGTTCATTTTCGTTTTACTTAATTGTCTTTAATTGTTTATTTGGCACGAGATCGGCCCACTTCTGATTTTGTAGGGATATAACGATGTCCCTGGAGTAAAACACCAAAACTTTGCTTATTCTAATTTCTTTATTCGTTCTGACTAGATCCGCTTCGGATCGCTGCTGGTGTTCGACTGACTCCGCTCTCAACTCACGATCAGCATCAACCCTCATCACTCGCTGAAAGCGCAACGAGAGCGATGAGAGCACAAGAGAGAGAGAGCCAAAATCGACAACAAGCAACGACACCGACTTACACTAACAAAAGTTTACAGTTATGCAATACACTTATAGCTAATATATATATACCATAAGTAGCAATCCTGCTACATTTGTTATATTATATTTCTTAATATTTCAGCATACATTTTATATTTAATTAGGAATAAGATTAAGTGTTAGCAGTAAAATGTTTAAAAACGATCATATATTTCATATATAAGACATATATGAAAGAGATACAGTAGCGGACAATGAAATCCGAACAGGCAGAATATACTACTTTTTTAGTTTTTTTGCAGCCAGCGTTTACTTTATGGAGTAAATTTGTTTCAAATCGATGAAATTAATATAAATGGTAATTCAAAACATGTTCTTTTAAATGTCATTTCGTTTTATTTGGAAATAAAACGTATACTTCAATACTCGATGGAATAACCAAAATGTAGGCAAACCAAAAATAATTTTTTTTTTGTTTACTTTTCCTAGGTAACAAAAATTTTTGAAATTATTTCTTATTAGCTTAGTATTTAACGTATTCAAAAATAATTTTGTTTTGGTTCTTTAGTATTTAGTTGGTCTTTCTTGAGTTTTTAATATGGCCTTTATCTTGATGGCATAAAATCTACCAAGTGTTCGTTAGTTTTCTTAATTATGTCTTTATAACAGATATATTGATATGTATCAAAAATGATTTCTTGGAAGTTGTACCGAAAAAATGGCGTCAAAGTTCGAAAAACACGACAAAAATTCAAAAAAGTCAGTTTCTTTTGTAAAATTTGTATCCTTTCTGTTTAAATAAATTAAAGATGTATTTTTTTTTCAAAAGCTACAACATTTAACTATTGAAAAACGTAAAAAATTTAAAATCGGCCTACAATTTTGAAACCGGAAACACTTTCGAAAAACCGTTTTTTCGAAATAAATCAAGATTTGAGGGTGTATGAAAAATTTCAAACATGGTTTTATACTATACTCGACCTAATGAACAATTCCTACTAGGTCTCTTCAAAAAATCCTCCAACTTTTCTTTTTTTGTCGCACTGTGTAATTTATTACCTAAATTTAAAAAAAAACCTAGAAATTTAAGACTTTAATTATTGTTTAAACAAATCCTGAAAGATTATGTTTGGGGCATGAGAAAGATGCTCCTTCATTGAGGGTAGAAGGTGACGATTCAGAACACCTAGCTCATACTATTGTAGGACAAATGGATTATTTTAGTGTCTTTACAAAAAAGACGTTTCGCCAATCATGTACAGTCCAACATTCGTGCATTTTGACCCACTGTAGCCTTTTCTGGAGCATTTTTGCGGTCAAGACTGGGTTTTTCGCTGTTCGCCGGTCATGAAGTCCTGCCTCCTCAATGTTCCTTCGAACGGTTCGAGTGCTTATTTCGACTTCTATCACCTGGAAAAACTTACTTCTTACATGTTTTGCTGATTTGAAACGATCAGTATTGCTTAATCGTGAAAGGATTCGATCCTTGTGGTAGTTGGCCTTCTTTTTCTTTCCTGATCCTGGAAAATGCTTTAGAGTTCTGGTTTTCTCAAAATTTTGTAGGAAATCCTCGAAAGAAGACTTGATAAATCCAACGTCCCAAAAGATGGAAGCGTGGATCCAGAGACTGTACAAAATATATTGTAGAGACTTCTGGAATATTAAGAAAAATATCCAAAACTAGTTCTACGGCCAATTAGTTTTTGAAAAAAGAAATTCTGTCAAATCTGCCTAATTTTGGAAGAGTTATATGAATTATTTGCCGATACTCATACTGACGTGTTACAAATTTAAACGCGTGGATCTCGGGGATTATAAGAGATAGAACAACATTGATATTGACATCTACGGTATCCAAGCAGATCAAGAGTGTTTCAACTTTTTTCCACGCACATTCTACCCTTCAAAACTGAAATCTGGTTATAGCCCAACCTTAAAAAATATTTTGAAAAATGTTTTTATGCCAAACTATTATAATGTTTACCTACAAATTAAAGTTCAAATCAGACTATTTTTAACGAAGTTACTGAATTTTTGTCTGCTTTCCTACTGGATTGCTTCAGTTGTTATATAAGGCATACAAAAATATCATAAAAATTTTCTTTTTCTTGTTTTTATACCTTTGCAGAGGGTATCGGGATCGGCCGACTATATCCTATAGCTGTCATATAACTGGTTGATCGGAAATGGTATAACTTTGGTGTTTTTAAAGTTAGAGAGTTAAAATTTTACACGAGAGCTTTTTTTTTTGGCAGAATAATACGACATGACAAGTTTCATAAGGATCGGCCGACTATATCCTATAGCTGCCTTATAACTGAACGATCGGAAATGACCCAACTTTCGGGTTTTTGAAGATAGAAAGCTGGAACTTGACACAGATTTTAGATTTGGTCAGTTAATCTGACCTACCAAATTTCATATCGGTCGACTATATCTTATAGCTGCCATATAACTGAACGAACGGAAATGGTTGGTGGTAGAAATATTAACTTTGGCATTTTTGAAGATAGAAGTTTGGGACTTTTTTGAGATTTTGTATAATAATAAATTGGGTTATATTATCATATTCTTATAAGGATCGGCTAACTTTATCCGATGTTTGCGATATATATCCGGTTTTAACTGCAATGGTACATAAACTTCGGCTCCGCCCGAAGTTAGCTTTCCTTTCTTGTTTTTTTTTTTTTAATTGGTAAAGCTTTGTTGAAGTGTGGGTAAAGCGAAAGTGTAAATCGATAATAATATAGTCGGAAAACTCGACTATCTTCATTTTAATTGGTCCTTCTATGGTTTCCTTCCCTAATTATAAGATATTCATTTTTCTCTCCCTATCTAAAAAAATTAACCTTGGTTGTATTATATTGCAATGCAATACAATAATAATATCAATGCAATTTATTTTTAATAGGTTACAAGTCTCTGCAGGATCGTAAAGAAACAAGAGAAGCAGCATGGCGATCACCAGGTTGGGATGAGTGCGTTGCATATACTGTACCATTAATACGCGAAATGCATTGTCGTGTTCTTGCGCCGACGGACTTTTCACCCACTCAGTAACTTATGGGCATCAAGATATGCAGCAAGGAACGCGTTTTTTGTAAATAAGACGAGACGTTTCTGGTGGTATATGCAGAAAATGATTTAAATATATTTTAATTCATGATCGCAAAATAAATTTAAAAATTTTTTAAATGTATAACCCAATGTAATGTAAATAAAAAAAAAAACCAATTACAATTCGGATGCTTCCGTTTAGTTTTTTTCGCCTAGTTTTAGTTTTTTCGTCTCGGGTCTTACCTTATCTAAGCACCATTAGGTTCAACTAGATAGTCTACATAGTTGGGATGCAAATGTGTTTTACTTGAAAAGGCTACTCTGAAGTATTTGACGTTGCTTATTAAATCTTTAAATAGTATTTAAATCGTAGTTATAACAGTTAAAGTAGTATCTTATCTTGTTATACCCTTGCAGAGGGTATTATAATTTTGTCCAAAAGTGTGCAACGCAGTGAAGGAGACATCTCCGACCCTATAAAGTATATATATTCTTGATCAGGATCACCTCCTGAGTTGATATGAGCATGTCCGTCTGTCCGTCTGTCCGTCTGTCTGTCTCTCTGTCTGTCCGTTTCTACGCGAACTAGTCTCTCAGTTTTAAAGCTATCGTCTTGAAACTTTGCACACACCCTTCTTTCCTTTGCACGCAGTATATAAGTCGGAACGGCCCGGATCGGCCGACTATATCCTATAGCTGCCATATAACTGATTGATCGGAAATGGTATAACTTTGGTGTTTTTAGAGTTAGAGAGTTCAAATTTGACATGAGAGCTATTTTTGGCAAAACATTACGACATGCCAAATTTCATAAGGATCGGCCGACTATATTCTATAGCTGCCATATAACTGAACGATCGGAAATGACCCAACTTTCGTGTTTTTGAAGATAGAAAGCTGGAACTTGGTACAGATTATATTTTTGGTCAGTTAATCCGACCTACCAAGTTTCATAAGGATCGGCCGACTATATCCTATAGCTGCCATATAACTGAACGATCGGAAATAGTATTTGGTAGAAATATCAATTTTCGTATTTTTGAAGATAGAAGCTTGGGACTTTTTTTTAGATTTTTTATTGTAATTAATTGGTTTTATTATGATGTAATCATAAGGATCGGCCAACTATATCCGATGTTTGCGATATATATCTGGTTTTAGCTGCAAGGGTATATAAACTTCGGCTCCGCCCGAAGTTAGCTTTGCTTTCTTGTTTCACTTGTCATACTTGTCACTTGTCTTTTTAGGATCAATGAATGTGAACTATGAATGATCCAGTATAGAAAGGACACCACTACTTGTGTAGACCCTCTTCCTACGCTGTGTGACGTTGCCATGGCTAGTTTAGAAAATGTATGGGTACGTTTCACCGAATTTAATCGACTTGATTTCCCGAGCCCAGAAATATTAAAAATTGCTTTTCTTAATTGTTCACCTTAAGGGGGGACATCTGAGTAACAGGCCAAAAAAAAACGGTTTTTCTCGAATTTTTTTTGGCCAAATAAAAACAGCTAATCGAAAATTTGTAAATGGGGTTTTATTTTATTATATTTAAACTACACAATAAAATTTTTTTTTAATAAATCGAAAACAAAATGGCGGCCCTGCAGCCCTTATTCGTAGGCCCTATTTTTTTAAAGGGGGTCCATGGCCGAACACCTCACGTCCTTAATTTTTGATCTAGAACAAAAAATCAAGTTTGGTTAGTTTTTTTATCTCAACGGCTATCGACACACGTAGGATTTTTTCGATATATTGATTTTTTCCAAAATGGCAAGTGATTGAACAAAATTTTCAATTTTCACTAACAAAAAACGTCACAAAATTGTTGATAAAAAAAAAAGTAAGCAAAATAAAAAAAAAATCCTACGTGTGTCGATAGACATAGGTATTCTGAGTATACTGTCAAAATTTTAGATCGATAGGTTAAGAGTTGTTCGAGTTAGGTGTTCGGCCAACTCAAAAAAAGTGGTTTCGAGAAAAACGCGTTTAAAGTTTTAAGTACTGTGGGATATACCTGTGAGGCATCGCCGCAGAATGAAAAATTTTGACACTTAGACACTTTTGCCGGACTCTATCTTTTGATATATCATTTTTAAGTCCCTAAAGAATTTTTTAAGCGAAAAAAAAAAATTTCGATTTTTTCAAAATTCTACTCAGATGTCCCCCCTTAATTCACGAGCCTTGATTTATACAATGTTACGGTGATAGTGCTTCAATTAATCGCCTTTCCGATTCCCGCACTCATAGATATTTTTACAGCGGGCTCCTCTCTCATTCCAGCGCTGGATATTGGGCATATAAAGCCGACTTTATATATATCTTTGAATATAAACTAACATAGTAAGGTTGTTTAAAATGGAAAATGTTAACTTAGTAGATTCGTGGAAAAAAAACATTAAATAATTTGTAAAGTGTCAAATAAAACAAGGAAAGCTAACTTCGGGCGGAGCCGAAGTTGATATACCCTTGCAGTTAAAACCGGATATACATCGCAAATATCGGATATAGTTTTCCCAAAAAAAAGTCCCAAACTTCTATCTTCAGTATTTTGGTTGGTATTTCTACCAAAAACCATTTCCGATCGTTCAGTTATATGGCAGCTATTAGATATAGTCGACCGATCGTTATAAAATTTGGTAGGTCGGATTATCTGACCAAAAACATACTCTGTACTAAGTTCCAGCTTTCTATCTTCAAAAACCCGAAAGTTGGGTCATTTCCGATCGTTCAGTTATAAGGCAGCTATAGGATATAGTCGGCCGATCCTTATGAAATTTGGCATGATTCTATTTTTATACAGATTCTATTTTTGGTCAGATAATCCGTCTGTTAAGAGGAGCCCCAAATAAAGGTCTTACTCCAATGAGCTCTTTTTGGAAACTGATTTTATTTGGTAAAGTTATCTTATAAGTAAGATACATAAGAATTTGAAATCTATTTAAAACTACTTGTCAACGCACTGCACGCTGACCTGCTATGCGACCCTTTCTCAAGTGCGATAAGCGCACCACTCAAATAGTTGTGTAGGCTGCAGGGGATCGGTTTTAGACCATGCTGTTTGACTCGTATTTCATGTGTCCGATCCCTTGAAACTCTATCTTTGGAATTTATATCTACAATTATGTTCAATGCTTGAACAAATTGTTAATACTAATTTTTATGAAGTCACTCGAAAAAATTAGGTGAGCAGGGCACTAGCCTGATGACATTTACGCATATAATTATTTGTATCACTTTTTTTTTTAATATAAAGAAGAAAGGATAGCTAACTTCTGGCGGAGCCGAAGTTGATATACCTTTGCAGTTACCCTTGCACCCAGATATATATCGCAAAAATCGGATGTAGTTGGCCGATCATTATGAAAATATCATAATACATATAACCAATTTTTTACAATACAAAATCTAAAAAAAATTCCCAAGCTTCTATCTTCAAAAATACAAAAGTTGGTATTTTTACTAAGCACCAAATACCATTTCCGATCATTCAGTTGAATGGAGGCTTTAAGATATAGTTGGCCGATCGTTATGAAATTTGGTAGTGCGGATCAACTGACCAAAAATCTGTACGAAGTACAAACTTTCTATCTTCAAAAACACGAAAGTTGCGTCATTTCCAATCAATCTGTTATATGGCAGCTATAGGATATAGTCGGCCGATCCTTATGAAATTTGGCATGTTGCATTATTTTGCTAAAAATAACATTCATTTAAACTCTTTAGCTCTAAAAGACCGAAGTTATAGCATTTCTTATCAATCAGTTATATGGCAGCTATATGTCATAACTCCGAACTCTTCCGCATGAAGAGATGGATCGGAAATTTAAGTTAGGCAGATCGATTCTATTTTGGGCGAGCCAATCATACCGATCTCTTTTCTAAAGTTCGAATGTATCATAGAGCCGCTTTATAACTGAACGATCGAAAATGGGCCATCTTTAGGGTTTGTAAGAAATTAATTTAATAAATAAAATATAATTTAATAATTTATTTAATAATACTCTCTTAGTCGTAACTTGTTTAAAAAAAAAAATATGTGAGGGAAATACGTAGAACTCGCAACTTGGGCTACTAAGCTATGAGACGGGGCATAGCAAGCTATGAGCAAATAAAATAACCCCCAACGAGCCCGAGCTGCAAGATATCTACGTGTGTTCCTTACGCCCATACTTATGAGAAATATTTAAATTGTACCGCATAAAGATATTATCGCTCTGTTAAGTACTCGTTCTTGTTACTCGCTGCATCGCAGTTTCGAAGGAAAGAATAGAAGGAGCAGATAGAAACTAGTAATAAATGAACTCCCATTGAATTCGGTTGATGCGTTTCTACTGGGACCATAGTTGCTGGCTTGAAACAGGCATTTTCGCAGTTTGCCATTTGGAGCAAACAATTTTTGGCGCCCCCGGGTGGACCGGGCGGATCAACATATATACATAGCAGATCAGTTATACGTCGATCTGCAATCTCAGTGTGGGCTTGTACTCGACACGCCGCTGGAATTCATCGTTCATATAGCAGATCAGCTTTACATATATACATTCACCGTGGAATCTCAGTTTGGGCTTGTACTGGACACGCCGCTGGATTTCGCTAATCGCTAAGTAACAAATTGATAGCATTTCGGTAAATGAACTACATACATAAGCCTGAAAATATCAGCCAAGGCGTAAGTTTTGTGGCAAACACGTGTTGTTCAAGCATTGAACACTATTTTGTATAGAAATTATTAAGTTAGAGTTTCAAGGGATCGGACCCATGAAATATGAGTCAAACACATGGTTCAAAACCGATCCCCTGCAGCCTAACACAAACAAATACATAAGTGGTGCGCTTATCGCTCTGGAGAAAGGGTCGCATAGCAGGTCAGCGTGCAGTGCGTTGACAAGTAGTTTTACATAGATTTAAGATTCTCATGTATCGTACTTATAAGAGAACTTTGACGAATAAAATCAGTTTCCATAAGGAGCTCATTGGAGTGAGACCTATTTATTTAGGGCTCCTCTTAACACGTGTCAAGATTACAGGTTGGTTCTTTAGTTGCTTGGTGCCGTTCTTTCTCTCTTCACATGCACATACCATCGCACACATCACACACACATACATACAGCAAAAATACAGTTCATCGATCAGAGGGAGTATTGAAAATCGTTGCAGCACCTTAATGGCGCTTAGCCCGAGTTTTGCGGATTCGAGTTGTTCAATTTGTCTCTCTGCTGTAGAGTAACGGCTCACGCTTGCACTTCAGCTCACATACAATTCGGGTACAGTTATAACAAAGTTCCAAAGTTAAAATAAGTTCAATCAATAACCTATCGTAACACTAGATAACTGTGCTTTCTACTTGAGAATTCAATTTCAATTAAATCAGTGGGTGGCAAAGATTCACTTATATTGACATTTTAGCGTAAAATTGCATCATGGCTCCGAATCGACGTTTAAGTCGTCAGCAAAGTTCAAAGTGTTAAGGGTCTTGAAAGTGTTAAGGGTGACATAGACCGCATGGGAGAGTTTATGCAACAACAAATCGTATCCATTCGAGGCAGCGAATTAAAGTGCAGATTAGACATTTTAAACAATTACATAAATCGTGCTAAATGCACCTTCAAGAGGAAATTGAGTCCATTAATCCGGTATTGTCCTCGCGAGCTGAGCTTGAGGATAAGTGTGTAGCCACAAAATCTCTTTATGTGTCAGCTAGTGTACAGAATCAAAGACCACCATTACTTAACTTGACCCTTAATACCACAAGCTTCCACAATAAAAATTACCTCGAATGAATTTACCCAAGTTTTCTGGATGCTACTCAGAGTATAAGAACTTTATTGGTTTATTCACCAGTCTCATAGATAGCGATCCAACTCTTAGCGACGTCGAAAAATTTAATCACCTGTTGTCATGTCTGGAGAAAGAAGCGTTGGGGACCGTGAAAGCATACCAAATAACTGAGACCAATTACCCAAAGGCACTAGCCGCCTTAAATCGGGTGTACGACAATCAGTGTTTAATTTTTTTTGATTGTATTTCACGCCTCTTCGACATTCCCTCAATGCAGGGTCCGTCCGCCTTGTCACTGCGTCACATGATAGATACTGTCACAGCTATCTACGAGTCCTTGCTTTCACTAGGCAGTGACAAAGTAATAGCAAATGCAATGCTCATACACATCGTCATGACCAAAGTGGACGCAAAAACTAAGTCTAAATGGGAAGAAAGTTTAGACTTTCAAAACATCCCCCTTTGGCAGGACTGCCAAGATGCACTCAATAAACGCTATCAACATTTAGCATCAGATGAAGCTACGTCAAGCATGCAAAGGTCTCGTAAGCTGGGGCGGCCGAATTCTTTAAAGAACTTTAGTAAAACTTCCTTGTCCGTTGCCAATACTACTCGAATCCAGAATCCAAAATGCTATTATTGCAAAGCTGTGGATCACTACATTCACGCGTGCAGTTTGTTTGTGGCCGCAACAGTCGCTACTTGATTCAAATTCGCTAAGATATCCCATTGTGCATAAACTGCCTAAGAAAAGGGCATTCCGTTCTTTCGTGTCAATCCTCTAAGTGCCGTGTGTGTTCGAAACTACATCATTCACTGCTTCATAGATACAGCTCAGACTCTTCACCTTCCGAGCTAGCTTCCACTCAAGAGCCGATTGTGACACAACCATTGACCACCCCTCCCGTTCACCACGCGATGACAGCCGACTCAAATCAAATTTTATTAGCTACAGCCCTTTATAACATTACAGGTAGCAATACTCAAATGCATATTGCTCGTGTGCTTTTAGATTCCGGGTCACAGGTAAACTTTATAACAGAGGAGTTATCCAAAATTCTAAAACTAAAGCGCGATCGAAAAGACACAAACCTTCTTGGAATAGGTCAATCAGCTATATCAGCTCGCCATGTAGTTCAAGCAACTATACACTCCCGAACACAAGCATTTCAATTGGAAGCTGAGCTTATTGTTCTGAAGTCAATATCATCGTCCCAACCAGAGAGGGCAGTTCAAGTGTTAGACTGGAACCTCCCTGATAACATAAAGTTAGCTGATTCACTGTTCCACAAACCTCAGAGAATTGACATATTACTTGGTGCTGACGCATTTTTCGAGTTGTTAAAGGAAAGGAAATTTAAGCAGGAAACATATGGTCCAGTCCTACAAAATTCCGTTTTTGGATGGATCGTATCAGGTCGGTGCAAGTCATCAAAAACAAATTTCAAACAGGCTACCTCAATGTTAAGCGCGGTTCAAGATCATTGCAGTGTAGACATTTTAATTCGAAAATTCTGGGAAATATAAAGTCTCCCGAGCATTGCACAGAATAAACTTTACACTCCGGAGCAACTTATGTGCGAAAAGGCATTCATCGAGAGTATTGTTCGGTTACCCTCCGGTCGACTTCAAGTTTCAATGCCATTTCTAGCCCTACTTGTCTCGGCTCGTCGTTTGAAATCGCAAAAAGGCGGTTCTTAGCACTAGAAAGGAGGATTTCCAATAACCCAGAAATAAATTCCATGTACGTTGCCTTTATGAAGGAGTACATTTCCTTAGGGCACATGACGTTGGTCAATGATGAAATTGAGCCTCATTTCTTCATTCCTTATCAATGTATGCTCAGACCGCAAAGTTCAAGCACTAAACTTAGAGTGGTTTTCGATGCATCGAGTAAGACAAGCTCTCAAGTATCATTGTGTGAATTGCTGATGATCGGACCAACTATACAGCCGTGTCTATACGCTACATTGCTAAGGTTTCGTTTTCGCAAATACGCTATTACAGCAGATATCGTCAAAATGTACAAGACAAGTCGAAATACCTGAATCCCATCGTAATTTTCAACTAATAGTATGGAGAAAATATAAAATTACAAGGAATATAAGGATGAAAAATTACAAGTCTATCGCTTGAATACCATTACATACGGCACGGCCTGCGCACCGTTCTTTGCTATCCGCTGCCTCAAGTACCACAGTGAGATATATTCAGTTTCCCACCCTCTAGGATCCTTAGTCTTATCGAATAGCTCTATGTTGACGATCTTTTGTCAGGCGCGGATACAGTCGAAGAACTTACGTCAATGCGAAACGGAGTAGTTGATATCTTAGGCTCGGCCGGGCTTGTTCTTTCGAAGTGGGCAACCAACTGTGAGCAGCTAATAGATCTTAATCAGTCTACAGATGTATCTGTCGGGGAGCACGAAGATACAAAGGCCTCGTTTGGAACCCATAACATGACATCTTTAAGTTTTCTTCGCGAGAGATGTGTACAAGCCATGCGCCAACAAAAAGATCTATGTTGTCCCTTACTGCTCGCACATATCATCCTCTCGGGCTTATCTGTCCTGTTGTCACAAAGGCCAAAATTCTTATACAACAGATTTGGCTGCTTAAGATAGAGTGGGATGATCCAATTCCTGAAAGCCTTCGGCAGAAATGGCAATCGATCACAATTGGTTTGGAAGAGTTGGATTTATTGACTATTCCAAGGCATGTAGGTACGATAAAAAATACCGTATGTCAAATACATGGCTTTACGGATGCCTCAACTGAGGCATACGGATGTTGCCTGTACATCCGTGTCGAACATCCACATGGTGTGAAAGTTAAATTGCTTACTGCAAAATCAAGAGTGGCCCCTCTGAAAACAAAGTCGGTACCACGACTGGAGCTTTGCGCGGCGCACTTGCTAGCCAACTTGTGGGAAGAAGTTCGTCCACTGATCGACTCTCCAGTTGAACGAGTTGTTATGTGGTCCGATTCAGAAATCGTCTTGTATTGGCTGCAAACACATCCTTCAAAACTAAAAACCTTTGTTGCCAACCGCGTCAGTGAGATTCAAGAGATAACCTTATCAGCTAGTTGGCGCCATGTACCCACTGACAGCAATCCAGCAGACTTTCCATCTCGGGGTTGTACAGTTAATGAATTAAAAAATTCATTTTGGTTTGATGGTCCCCACTTCTTGACTCAAGATCAAAGGCGTTGGCCTCAAAATACAAAAATTCAGCAAATCAACACTAACAAAGAGTTAGAGATTCGGAATATTACAACTAGCAACGTTACAACACAACTCGAGCCGAATCCGATAGAAAAAATTGTCGAAAATTCATTTTAATTTCTTAAAGTAATGCGCATTGTTGCGTTTTTTTTTTTTTTTTTTTTTTTGGATTGCGCCATTGAGGTGAAAATCTATCCTAGATACTATTGGCCCGTACCAATAGCATGCACGATTCACCGGCATGTCTAGCCGGCGCCTACGTACTAAAGACACCCCCGCACGCACCACAGACCCCGCGGTACCACTGCTAAGTATTACTTCGCGGGGAAGGGTTGCCTAATCTAGGCATTCTCCCTTAAGCGACGTTCATTTTCTAGTCTTCTTAAGTCGCCCTGTGTATAAGCTATCAACTGGCTTACCCAGTTCCATTGCTCCTGTGAGCTACACATGAATTCCACGAGCTGCTCTGGATCTGGTAGCGATCCGACGGTGGCACGATATCTCCTACAATTGTATAATATGTGCTCTGGGTCCTCGTCTGCTCCTGGGCAGTTGGGGCACATTGGACTCTCGTCGTGTCCGAATCTATAGAGGTATTTTCTGTACCCCCCGTGACCTGTAAGAAACTGGGTAAGCTGGTAACTAACCTGACCGTTATTCCTTCCGATCCACTCCTGGATGTTTGGTATTAGCCTGTGCGTCCATCTACCTTTGGTCGTTGCGTCCCACCTCTCCTGCCATGAGGATAATGCCGCTTGTCGGACTGACGTCTTAATGGCCTCTCGGGATGAGTTCCTTCCCCGTTGCC